>NC_142145.1:39260000-39630000 GCF_024610735.1 Ursus americanus
GTCTTTTTCCTCAACCATATAAGGAATTAGTCACAGTCCAGTCTTTGTCCATGTATGCCTCCATGCTTTCTTTTACTTTCCCCTTGACCTCCCACTGATATGCTGATCCTTGTTTGTTTAGATTATAGTTTATTATACAGTTCTTAGATACACATCTCACCCCACCAGAATCATATTGAAATGCAAACAATTTCCCTAAGTTGGCGCAGTTGAGTGTGGAGAACCCTTTTCCTTTCTCCTTTCATTCTCACGTAAAATGGGGCCACCTCTCTTGGCTTTCTTACAATCAGATCCTTTATTATTAAATGTTCCCAAGTGCCTTGCTTTACCTCTCGATCAAGAGAACTGGTTAAAGTACGGACTTCCCCAGTGTGTCTGCTTAGGAGAAACATGGGTGTGCCCGCAGGTTCCTGAGACACAATTTTGAAGGCAATTTTAGAGTTCATGTGGTTTGGTTCATCTGCGTCTGTGGCATTTAATATCATCACCAGTGAGTCTAGAAATACAGAAGAAGTTCATTAAAGAATATGTAAGCATTGATGTTCTTTTCACGGTAAATATTCAACACAATTTCAAATTGACCTTTGTTTCTTAAAATCTTAAATCTATCTGTAAGCTCAAAAACGAATGACATATCATTTGCAATATTTCTTACTGTCTCTCTTAATCAGGTCAAACTGTGCTGCCTTCTGCAAAAATCTTTCTGTTGTCCTTAAGCCTTCGCTGTGTTGGAGTTGAGACTATTTTCTGTCTATTTCTTCCCTTGATATATGGCATTGTCATTTTCCCCTTTCCCCAGATTATCCAAGTAATTGAGTGTGTCTCTGTCCTTTATAATCTAAAAAAGTCTAGCTGATGCATCCAGGCTACCTAAGGCCACCCCTTTAACTTTATGACTACCAGGTACTCGTGTGACTTATAGAGAGAGAAAGTAAGATACTCTTGACTTGCTAACAGGACCACAACCTAGAAATACACGGCAGTGCATAATTAGCTCAAGTGCAAATATCAGAAAGGAAGACCCAGGTTATTTGGATGAATTTTTCTGCAAAACTGCTGACAAAACTATGAGAATAAATTAGCTTATAAAAATGATATACTATAGTTATACCTGTATTTTAAAATTTAAAAAAAATGAGAAGTGGTAGATACTGTAAAAGACTTACTTGAAGCACTGTTTTCTTCAATTTCACCCATGAATATACTTTGTGAAAATACTGGAGGATTGTCATTGACATCTAAAATTTTAACTGTTAATATAAGTGGTTTCTCTACATCTTGTCCTAGGGCATTTAGAGCATGACATGTGATCTAGAGAAAGGAGGGAAATGTTACTTATTACTCTACAAACTCAGTTTGCATACTACTAAAACTTGTAGAAATAAGGCCTCTACTAGCATATACAGACTTTTTATGCACAGAAGAAAAATGTTTCCCCAAAAAGTAGGCAAAGGAAGAAAAGGTGCCCACACTGGGCAGGCCAATTAGGCAAGCTGCCCCTTCTTCCAGGCTGGTACTGTCTTATGTACAAAGAGGGTGATGCTCTTTGCAGGATGCAGGATGCATTTCAATGCCTACTCATGCACCCTCCTGGTATATTCCTTCAGGGGCACAACCGTAAGTGAAGGCTCTTTATAAGAGTCATGAACATTGTTATGTTGGTGGATTGATTCATGTACTGATCTCTCTTCTAAATTAACCAGTAGAAGAGTATCACATTATAAAGCCACCAGACACAAACGTAAGGGTGCCCAATATTGAGGACACAAACTTACCAAGAAGCTTGGAGTTTCCTCACGATCAACTATGGCTGTTATGTTAATGTCTCCAGTGTTTTTGTCAACAACAAAGATTCCAAAAGGGGGTTGATCAATTCCCATTCCAGAAATTCGGTAGGTAATTTTCTGGGTTGCTTGGAAATCTGATGTAATCTGCAGCCCCAAATACCCAAAATGTGAGTGTGATCATCAGTCAGACCTTTTCCATCCCCTTTCTCCACCTTCATAGTCTTAAGTCTTCTGTTTATTTTATTCACCCTTTCTGACCCTGTGATCGTTACTTTTTGCCTTAATGAATACTGGGAATGTGAGATATTTCAAACTTTTGCTTCTATTGACCAGCATGGACCAATACTCATTAATCATTTTGGCTCTAGAATGTTTGCTCAGATTGTGGCCGCCATGGTGATGTTAAAAGGTTGAGAGAAAGTCATGGATATTTAATATTGACAAGACTACTTCTGAATGCTCCTTTCCTTAACAGAGAACATTTTTTTTTTTTAAAAGACATTTATTTTAAATAGGGGGAGCTGGAGAGAAAAGAGGGAAGGGGATTATACAGTGTTTAAAATATTTATTAAAATAAATTGCTTATTATTATTTATTTTTATAATTTTAATTTTCAAGCTTTTTAATATGGAAAATTTCAAATATATATAAAGGTTAGAGTAGTATAATGAACCTGATATATCTCACTACCCAGTTTTAATCATTATAAATACATGGACCCCCAACCACTTATCTTACTGTTTTATCCATATATTTTTTTCTATTTGTTTGCTAGATCTAGATCTAAATAAGGCATATTCATTGAAGTTGGTTCACCAGCCTCTTAATTATTCTTTATTACTCTAGAAGCCATAGTTCCTTCATCTCACTCTATATTATTATTATTGTATTTTTTTGGTTGAAGATACCAGGTTATTTGTTCTGTGGACTCCCCAGTCTGTGTTTTGATAAATGGAGTTGCCATATCATTTTAATTTACATCTATTACATTTATTCTAAAACCTCACATTGCCCCTGCTGATATGACTTACTTTGGCGATTGGATTTTTTTTCGAGTTGTCTTCTCTTTCTCTGCAGGGTTTCGCAAATTTCACCCATTCACGTTTGTATCTCCTTTTGCCTTGGACTGCAATATCATCTTCTCCGTGTTGACCCTTTGTCTTATGTGAAAAGGCATCCCATTTTATTATGTACATTGTTGGAAATTTTTGCTTTGAGTATTGCTAATCAACACCTAGGTTGAGGAGCCCCCTGTGTTTCATGGTATCTAGGACTGTTCAATGTCTATGTTGCTTGACCTCACACTTTGTCAAGCAAAGAAGGAACATTAAATATCTAAAACAATTACAGAACCATATGATTTTTAATATTGGCATTGAATCATATTTTCTATTTCTTTTGTATATTCCACAATATCTCACTGCTCTGGGCACTTAGGACCTGTTTAATAAAAAGCTGTTGATTTGTTTAAAATAAGAAGAAAGAAAGTATGAGATAAAGTACAAGAATGACATCTATACATTCTTGGTATTTAAAATTGGGTTAGTTTTAATTTTATTTTCACAATTATTTAATAGTTTTAAACATTAAAGAAACATTTATTTTTCCCCAATACAATTTTAATTTTTTGAACTAAACTATTATTTTAGTTACAAAAATCTTTTTCATACTTTACCTCTATTCGCAGTTCTCCATGAACCAATATGAGCACCTGTGGACATTTAAATAAAGTCAAGTTAAATGTGAATTCTTCAAATAAGTAATTGCATAAGATAATCCTGTTCATATTGTAGCTTGTTTCTATTTCAAAAGAAGTGGATTTGAAGAAGCAGTATTCAAAGTGTAAAACCCAGGCGCACCTGGGAGGCTCGGATGGTTAAGCGTCTGCCTTCGGCTCAGGTCATGATCTCCAGGTCCTGGGATGGAGTGCCACGTCGGGCTCCCCATTCAGTGGGGAGTCTGCTTCTCCCTCTCCCTCTGCCTCTCCCCCTACTTGTGCTCTCTCTGTCTTTCTCTCTCATGAATAAATAAAATCTTTATAAAAAAAGGGTAAAATCCTCTCAGGAAAAAGAAAATACTCTCAATATAAACAAGTTCTTCTGGTTTTTAAATCTGACTGAATTATGTGAAACTGTGCCTAACAACCAGTTGCAACAACCAGACATATTTTACCTAGCTGTTCTATGAAGATGTTCTAAGAACTATCGGAGATACTGCTTTGGGAAACAGTGGTGAGCATCATTGTGGAACGCTATTAGTTAGCTGCACTGTCTTAGTTGTATGACAGTGGAGAAGATGGAATAGAACTAGTCAGGTTTAGAGAGTGGAACATAAAAGTTGGGGATATGCTATTCCAGTCACAAGTACTGTTTATGTGGGACATGGACCTGTTAATCCCTGCCCTGTTATTTCAACTTAAATGTTGAGCCTAATTTTCACACTTAAATGAGGATAAAATGAAGTCAGGCAATCTAGAGTCTTTACTTTCTCAAGAACATATGGACCTTCATTTGTGTCACTTTCCATCTTATTTTCTACCTGAAATGCATTTTTTTTTTTAAATTTGAGTATAGTCGACATACAATGTTATATTAGTTTCAGGTGTAGAACTGAGTGATTTGACAGGTTTATACATTATGCTGTGTTCACAAGTGTAGCTACCATGTGTCTTGTTACATTGCTATTACAATATTATTGACTATTCCTTACACCGTGCCTTCTATTCCTGTGACTTATTCATTCCATACCTGGAAGCCTATATCTCCCACTCCCCTTCACTCATTTTGCTCAACTCCCCACCATTCTCCCCTCTGGCAACAATCAGTTTGTTCTCTGTATTGGTAGGTCTGATTCTACTTTTTGTTTGTTCTTTTCTTTTTTCTTTTCTTTTCTTTTCTTTTCTTTTCTTTTCTTTTCTTTTCTTTTCTTTCTTCTTCTTCTTCTTCTTCTTCTTCTTCTTCTTCTTCTTCTTCTTCTTCTTCTTCTTCTTCTTCTTCTTCTCCTCCTTCTTCTTCTCCTTCTCCTTCTCCTTCTCCTTCTCCTTCTTCTTCGATTCCTCTTATAAGTGGAATCATACAGTATTGGGCTTTCTCAGACTGACTTATTTCACTTAGCATAATACCCTCTAGGTCCATCCATGTTGTCTCAGATAGCATGATCTCATCCTTTTTATGGCTGCATAATATTCCATTACAGCTTTCTTATCCATTCATCTATTGGTGGACACTTAGGATGCTTCCATATCTTGGCTATTATAAATGATGCTGAAATAAGCACAGGGATGCATATATCTTTGTGATTTAGTGTTTTTGTTTTCTTTGGTTAAATATCCAGTAGTGGAATATTGGATCATGTGGTAATTATATTTTTAATTTTTTGAGGAACCTCCATACTGTTTTCCACACAGGCTCTACCAATTTCAATTCCCACCAACAGTGTATAAGGGTTTTTTTCTCCTACATCCTTGCCAACACTTTTTATTCCTTGTCATTTTGATTTTAGCCATTCTAACTGGTAAGGTGATATCTCCCCTTTACCAACTTAAATATTACTCATCTTTTAAGATCAGTTCAAGTTCCAACAATTGCCACGAAACTGTCCTTACTAATGTCTTCTCTTCTGAGTTTTTTCAACACATATTTGTACCATGCAGTTTAACCCATAAGCATTTGCCATGATTTACTATTTCTTATTGTTTTATGTGCTTTATGATGTTAAGCCAAGAGAATTGTAAACTTTCCAGATCTGTGTTTCTGTTATTTTTTTCTTAAAATTGTTATAACCTTTTCCTCAGAAGATATTTAACAAATGTTTGCTGACCCACTGATTATCTGATGTCTGATGTGAAAAGAATCTGGGAGGGAAAAGATTGTGAAAAATAAATCAGAAGAAAAAGAATTAGAGTAATACCATTAAAGTTTATTATGGTTTTCGTGTCAGTTGCCATTTATAGATCTCTATATTTATTATCTCACTTAATACTTATAGTAGCCATCTGATGGAGATACTATTATTATAGCCTTTTTATGGATAAAGAAATGGAGCCAGGAGACAATGAGTACTTTGCTTCCACCAACAGCCCTAGTTGAGCCAGGATTTGAACCTCTGCAGCCTGACTCCAAAGTGTGTATGTCAATCATTAGACTAGATTTTAGCCAAAGTTGGAATAAATAAATAGAAAAAACTAGTGGTAGAAAGAAAGTCATATGATAGTCAGTTTAGATTTCTTCCTGGCAACAGTGGAGGTTACTGCTGAAACAATGTAGATTTGTTACATTGATTACTTTGGAAGGCTATAACAAAGAGGCAGGTCGTACTCTGAACCAAAGAAGAAACTATAACATAGGATGCCAGGACGCTTGCATTCTAAAAATTTCACTGAAATCCTTATTCCAAAAGGTCTGCAAATTGTCATGAAAAGGGACCATTGTATATGGTTATAATATGTCTCATAGTGATTTTACAGCTTTGCTTCTCTTTATTAAACATTATCATGAGTTACTTAGGAGAGAAGACCCAAGCACTGTCGTAATTGCACTAATTTCTCAGTTCATAAGGACAACTCAGCTACATGTGAGAGGAGGGTTGGGCCAGGCACCCTTCCCTTTACAGGAAAACTGGAAAGAGTCATCCAGAAAATATGAATCATGTTTGCACTAGCACCTCAGAGAAGGATTCTTTTTTTTTTTTTTTTAATTTTACTTATTCATTTGACAGAGATAGAGACAGCCAGCGAGAGAGGAAACACAAGCAGGGGGAGTGGGAGAGGAAGAAGCAGGCTCCCAGTGGAGGAGCCGCCATGGGGCTCGATCCCAGAACTCCAGGATCACGCCCTGAGCTGAAGGCAGACGCTCAATGACTGAGCCACCCAGGCGCCCCAGAGAAGGATTCTTCTAATAGACATCAAGGCATAATTTCTGTTTTCCTGGGAAGCAAAGAAAGGACAAACTCATTGCAGACAGTTGCTTATTTGTTCAGTCTTTTCACTGAATCAGAGCCCTTAGAAGTTATTCAATCAGATACTGACTCTTTTTCATCCTCTCTTTTAAAGTCAGACCACCAAGAATGTTCTCTAGTTTTAGGGAATATCATGAATGTGATGGTTATTTGTGCTTTTAGGAATGTGAGATAGTTAATAAGAAACACTACTGAATATTATAATGTTTTTTGAATATTTAGAAATATAATCATAGCCTTATATTATTTAGAATGGTGTTTTTAAAAAAAACTTTATTATTTTAGATAATTAATCCCTATATTAGTTACTTAGTTACTTTAGTTATTTTAATATAATTATTTTTAATTTAATACATTTTTCAAAAGTTTCCTGATAATATAGATCAACTAAGTTGTCTTTTCTGATAACCCTGATTGGAAATACCAATGTAGAGAAAACACTCCTTATCTTGAGAATTTCTATACTTTTTTTCCTTCCTCTGGTTTCCTGGTTATGTCGATAATTTTAGTTATATGACTTTTAAAGCATTCATATGGCCTAAATACTCTGGCATATGTAAGAATTGAGAAATATTTTATTAAAAGCAAATCAGATTATTAAATTAATAAAATAGCATATGGAATAAAGTAATTTGATATCCATATGCCCTAATTGCTAATTAAATGTATATAATTATATCATTAAGGTTTCTATTGAATATAATAGGTATACACTAAATATATTTTGAGGTTATGGGTGACCAGTTTTTAAAAAGTCATTTTAATAACAACTGCTATTTACTGAGTTTGGCCAAGAATTTTTTGAGTTACCTCAAACTTTCGTGTGGGGAGGGATAGACTGTTAAACTGTGCATTAGATCCAGGGAGGTAGTCCTAGTTGGCCTAGGGTAGCTCTCTCTCATCTCTAGAACGGGGTAGGAGTAGATATATTCACTCCCCTCTGGGAAATTTGCAAAATGAATTAGGTGATTCAAATAAATCATTTTAAGTTTTAAACATGATTTTTTATTTATTAATTATTTTGGGGAAGCATAATATATATAAGCTGGTGATAGTATTTTTATAATTGGTTAGATACAATGATTATTAATGAATTCAATCATAGAGGTCATTCAATACATGTTTGAAGAATAAAGTTCATATGTACAATTCAGAAAATATGAGTGATTTGCCTTTTATGATATCTCACAGCATATATGTATGTGGATGTAGTCTCTCTCTATAGATACATATATATATATGTATATATATACCTTTTAAACTTAAAATTTAAAACCCCCAAAACATTCTAATAAGCTTTGTATTTATCAGGACAAATCCCTTAATTGAACAAAATGATATATGTTTAATTATTTAGAAATTACTACTTAATTTTGAGCAATTTGATTTTCAATAACTGATTTAAGAGTAAACTCAATTAATTTAGAAAGTTAAGCCTAATATCATGACAGAGATGCTAAGAAAAACAACTACTAGATATTCTCAACAAATTGGACATTCTCAAATGCTTATTTTAAATGCTGTGTAGGATACAGTCAAGTGTAATAATATGAAATTGGACACCAGGTCTTGAATCCCTGAATTTAAATCCCAGTCTCACCATTTACTGGTTGTATAACTTGGGAACATTACTTAATCTTTCAATTTCCTCATCTGTAACATAAGGATAATAATTCTATTTATAGGTTTGTCGTGAGGATTAAATGAATTAAGAGGTGTCAAGTACATAGATGAGTACTAGTCCACAGTAAGGGCTTAATATAAGTGTTAATCACGTCTGTCACCAAACCTTAATTAATGTATGTGCTGCTGAAGCGAGCACTGTCCCCAAGCTTTAAAAAAAGTATAAAAGAGTCACTTTACTATGAAGTGACCTTTTATTATTATTATTCACATCAAGGCACATAAGAACTTTTTCTTGAGCATCAGGAAGAGTCAAGAACCAGTGCTCTACTGTACAGTTGTGTGGGTTCCCCCTTGCACAACTTCAGGGGGTACTGTTCACATTGTAGTTTATGTGAATGTGTCTCCTGGAGTTGTGCAGTGTTTAGCCTACCCAACTGTGCAGTGGCCATGTAAGAAAAATGTGCATATTAGATGGATTCAATTATTCATAGTCTAATTATGGGTAGTAACCAGTTGCCCATATAATTTTCTTGTGATGAACTTCCCAAAACAAGCCCTTACCTTAGGCTGTCAGATTGACTCTTAACTGGAAAGGAAGAGCCAAAGGCTAAGAGGTTTATGAGAAACCATATGGGGCACTAAGTGTTCTGGCTCCAAATGAAAACCAGTTTCAGGTATTAAGCAAGTGGGAGTGGTAATTGGTAGGTGTAATTGCTTCTTTCCTGACCTTTGCTCAAGTCAGGCAGGACTGGCCAGAATTCCTTGGCAAGTTTATTCTGAATTTAGAATCTTAACTTTTGGAGAGGTTCAGGAGCAAATTTATTGTCATATATTTATTAGCACTGGAAACTGGATTGTTTCATCAATCAAGAGAAGGAAAGGTACCTCAAAGATTTTCTTTCTGTTAAAAATGTAGGCCATTTACATTTTTCATAGAACTAGGACAAAGTATCCTGGAATTTCTGTGGAACCAGAAAAGACCCCAAATAGCCAAAGCAATCTTGAGAAGGCACAAAGCTGGAGGTATCACACTCCCTGTTTTCAAACTGTACTGCCGAACTATAGTAAACAGTATGGTATGGCCATAAAAACAGACACATAGATCAATCGAATAGAATAGAGCCCAGAAACAAATCCACACATATATGGTCAATTAATCCATAATGAAGGAGGCAAGAACATACAATATGGAAAAGACAGTCTCTTTCATAAATAGTGTGGGGAATATTGGACAGCTATATGCAAAAGAATGAAACTGGACCACCAACTTACACCAAATACAAAAATAAATTCAACTGGATTAAAGACTTGAAGATGAGAACTGAAAACGTAAAACTCCTAGAAGAAAACATAGGCAGTGAGGTCTTTAACATTGGTTTTAGCAATATTTTTTTGGAGCAGTCTCCTCAGGCCACGGCAACAAAAACTAAAATAAGTGGGACTATATCAAACTAAAAGCTTTTGCACAGCAAAGGAAACCACCATTGAAACAAAAAAAAAAAATTAGCCTACTGGATGCAGGAAGACTTTTGCAAGTCATGTAGCTGATAAGAGGTTAATATCAAAAATATATAAAGAATTCACGCAACTTAGTATAAGAAAAAACCCAATTAAAAAGCATGCAGAAGATTTGAATACACATTTTCCAAGAAGACATCCAGATAGCCAACAGGCATGAAAAGATGCTCAACATCACTAATCATCAGGGAAATGCATGAGATACCATCTCACACCTCACACTCATCAGATTGGCTATAATCAAAAAGACAAAAAGTGACAAGACTTGGCAAGGATGTGGGGAAAAGCAAACCCTCATGTTGGTGGGAATATAAATTGGTACAATTACTATGGAAAACAGTGTGGACATTTCTCAAAAAATTAAAAATAGAACTATTGTACGATCCAGCATTTCCATTTCTGTATATTTCTCCAAGGAAAATGAAAACATCAGTTCAAAGAGATAAATTCACCCCTACATTCATTGCAGCATTATTTACAATAGCCAAGATATAGAATCAACCCAAGTGTCCATCAATAGATGAATGGATAAAGAAGATGTATACATATATAACGTATATATTATACACACATACAATGGAATATTACTCAGCCATAAAAAAGAATGAAATCTTGCTATTTGTGACAACACAGATGGACCTAGAAGGCATTAGGCTAAGTGAAATAAGTCCGACAAAGACAAATACCATGCGATTTCACTTATATGTGGATTCTAAAAAGCGAAACAAATGAACAGACAAAATGAAACAGAGACTTATAGATACAGAAAACAAGCTGTTGAATACCAGAGAGAGGAGGGGTTGGGGGACAGGTGAAATAGATGAAGGATATTCAGAGGTAAAGACTTCCAGTTGTAAAATGAGTAAGTCATGGGAATGTAATGTAAAGCATAAGGAATATAGTCAATGATGTTGTAACAACTTCATATAGTACAGAGACTCATCGTGGGGATCATTTTGTAATGCATAAAAATATTGAATCACTATGAGGTACACCTGAAGCTAATAGGATATTGTATGTCAATTACATTTCAATAGAAAAAAATTGGGCCATTTACTTACAATTCCTTTTCTAAAATTTTACTTTTTGTATGTTCTATAGAAGAAGGTGGTTGAAGATAGTACGGCTAAGTTTAGAACACATTCTAACGCAGAACTTGATATTTAAACTACTCTTTTTCCAGCACCATCACTATTAATTTCTTTAAAACTTTGTGCCTTAAAAATCTTTGGATTTCCAACATTGCTATTAGCTTTGTAGTGTGTAAATTTTTACATAATACAGTAGCATGAAATTAAATAGCTTATTGTTCAGATGCTAATGGAATTGTTAAATGACAAACTGTGTTGTAGATTTTGTGGACCATAAAACACTAAACAATGGTCTCCTTTGAGGATAGACATTATTTTTAAAAGGTTAAATCTCTGAAGATAAGTATTTTCCAATCACAAATTTTTTTTCTCCTAAATGTTTATTTTGTATTGTGTGAAATGGATCAAACATGCACAGGAAACTGGTAACTATTATATTTTTGACTATAGGCAGGTGTTCCCCATGCCTTCACTTCTCAAATAATTAGAAGACTGGACAGTTGAAATCTTGAGTAAAGCTCCAGGTTTGAAAACGTTGTTTTTCTCACACCCACTATTATACGAATGTAAGATATAGTTTGATATGTTCTTCATTCAAGAAAAATGGAAGTCCTTTCTTGACTTATTAAAACTAGCGTTGTGGTTATTTGAAATAGTAAGGCAGAATTTTAAGAAGTTATCAAGTATCACCTGTATTACTAATATAAACACTGCAAATGGTAGGAGTCTTACAAAGCACTTCATATTTTCCAGAGCACTTGTTTGCCCATTTTGCTGCTTTTTTTAGTAAGTGATTTATTTATTTATTTGAGAGAGAGACAGAGAGAATGGGAGCATGGGGAGGGGCAGAGGGAGAGGGAGAGAAGCAGACTTCTGCTGAATGGGGAGCCTGATGCAGAGCTCCATCTCATGAACCTGAGATCATGACCTGAGCCAAAACCAAGAGTCAGATGCTTAACCGACTGAGCCACACAGGTGCCCCAACATACATGTTGCTGCTTTATTCTTACTGTGGCAGAGGCTGTGATTATTGTTATATGGCAGTTGAAGAAACAAAGCCTGGAGTGAGTCAGTCATACAGGCATAGACTGAAGCCTGTGACTTTACTATCGTATCTCACGTCTGTAAGCAACCTTCTATGGTCATAGGATGGTGGAATTCAACACCTCCAAATACGTGTTCCAACTTTCAGACCTCACCCTTCGATAACAAAAGATGTACATTCCCACTCCACAATGCCTTTAAAAACTTGTTTTTTCCCCCTTACCACACTATTTCAAAACTCGGGGTGGCTCTTCACTTCTAAAAGGATTCCATTAGCCTTCACAGAGTGTACTTTTCAATCTGACCCTCATCTACCTTTTCGACTCATGTCCAGTGCAGAATGTCATTCTAGCCAAACCAGTATGTCCGTTGCCCCTAGGTAAATGCTGTAATTGCGTTTTCCTTTGCTCATGCTGGTCTGACAACTGAGGGTATGGGATATCCCCCTTTGGCCCATCTCTACTAATCAAAAAACAGCTCAAATCTCACCTAGTCCATGGAGCCTTGTTTGCTGACCTCACTCTTGACTGATACTGCATTTCACTAACAGCATTAATAATAGATAAGCACTGTCTGATAGAAATATAAGAACCACGATGTGAGCCAAATATATAATTTTAAATGTTCTAATATTTGTATATTTATTTTTTTAAAAACAGAATTTATTTATTTGACAGAGAGAGAGAGACACTATAAATAAGCAGGGGGAGCGGCAGGCAGAGGAAGAAGCAGGCTCCCCACTGAGCAAGGAGCCTGATACGGGACTCGATCCCAGGACCCTGGGATCACGACCTGAGCCGAAGGCAGACGGTTAACTGACTGAGCCACCCAGGCACCCCTAATGTTCATATATTTAAAAAGCTTAAAAAGGTGTAATTAATTTTAACAATGTATCTTTGATCCAATATATCCAAAATACTGTAATTTTAATTGTAGTTAACATAAAAGTTGACATTTTACATTCTTTTTTTTTTATACAAAGTCTTAAAAATATGACGTGTATTTTACACTTAACAGCACATCTCAATTCAGGCCAACCACACTTTAAGTGACTATTAGCCACATGTGGCCAGTAGCTGCCATATTGGGCAGAGCAGGTCTAGACCATTCAATTTAATAATTATGTATGAAGTTATATTGTTGTTTAAATAGCTTGTGTGTGTGTGTGTGCAAAATTTTTCTAAGGGGAAGAAAATGCCTTACTTTTCATAGCTTCCTTAATGACCAGCATTATAGAGGCACTGTGGGAGGTTAGAGTTTGAGAGGCCTCATTTAATAGTTCATCTATCTATTTTTCAAACAATTGTGTGTCCACTGTAAGAGAGATATTATAGGAGGGATTAGGGATATAAAGATGAATGGAACAGCCCTTAGTATAGTGATTTTACTGTCACATTAGAACCAGAGAGGTCCTTGAGAATGGTCTGTGTCAAAGCAGGGGAAAGAGCTTCCCTATGCTTGTGGCGGTCTAATTCTGTGTTCTTATGACAACTTCTGACACCCCCTGCCACCTTTCCCATAGCTTCCCAAGTTGGTCATTGGTTTGGACATGTGGATTATCAAGCTACCTGAGGTTTAGTCTAGAAATGACCATCTGGAAAGGTGGGAACGTTATACAACTGTCTCATTTCTCTTTACAACATTCTTGGGTCAAATAAACTCATTAAATAATCAAAACAATTCATTACATGGTTATAATAAAAATAGACTCTAACAGAAGGGAAGATAACAATTTTCTGCCTGGACATTGTCCTGAGAGGGAAGGCTGGGAAACTATGCCTCACAAGGCAGCCTATTCTAATTTTAGACACCTTTAATTTTTAGAAAGTTCTTTCTAAAGATCTATCTCCCTGCAGCTTCTTGAAATACAATTATCATCTCAATTTTTTTAGATAAGGAGGTGAGGGACACTGGTGCCTAGGCCAACTCAGTTTATTATGAAGTGGGAATTAGTATTAGGAATTTTTTCAGTATTCATTTATGGTATATGTCACTATTTTGATATCCTAATGTAACTGATGAAATTGTGGGGTTTTTTTTTTTTTTTCCTTCACTAAAACAACATAGTTAAGGAACAAACTAGTCTGTAACATCCAGGCTAGTGCTTTGCTCTTCAGATCCCACTTCTCTTTTAGATAACATTATATAAATCTTTCTCAACCAATGGAAGTATTATTCTCCTGAAAAAAAAAATGGCTTCTATAATTTTGTATGTCTTTTCCCCTCAAAGTCCGGCTGGTTTTTTCACATAATGGCTAAACATAGTTTTCTTAATAACCCTTTCAACTTCTCTAGAGTCAAACATTGCTTTGATTTTGATTCAACAGTCTGACTATTTTAAAAACACGTCAGGTATCAAGACCAGGCACGTACAGTTCTTAGCCATATGCTTAAGAGATATGTAACCTTGGAAAATAAACCTGGTTCTCTTTCAATGTGTTTCAGTTTGTGTATTGGAAAGATGAATAAAAGCATTGCTTTGAAGAAAGTGAAGGTGTTGTGGAAAATAGATCTAAGATCAGTATTATTTAATTCATTAACTAAAGAAATGCTAGATGTCGACTTTCGAGTTCTTTTTCTCTCTGATTTATTTTTCTATGTAAAATACAACATTAAAAAACCACCAAAAGGAGGAAATTGGTAGTCTTTACGATTTTATTCTAAAATGTTTATTTCCACTTCACTCCTTTTAGAATTTATAAGAGAGATTCAGCAACCAAATATAGTATTATCAAACAAGGAAGGAAACAGGGAAAGTTGGAATTATTTAGGAAAAAAAAAAAGGACTTACCATTAAAATGGCCAGAGCCCTTGATGTTCTGAAAAGGAGCCAAGTCATTTTCTCTGATTTCCCTGGTGGACAAGTCCAAGGAAGCTGCTGCTTCAGTCCTTCCAACTGTCTGCATATGATGTCTAAGAAAAGCCCTTTGGTAGCGTCTCCGCTTTCTGGAGTCTACAGATGGCCTGTTACGCAGCTCCTCCCCACCCTAAACCAAGGATTGGTCTCACCAGAAACGCTTGCATCACTTTTGCTCCCAGGTAAAAACTTAGACACACCTCAATTCCAAAAGCAATGAAATCCTTTGTTGGAGGCTGAAAGAAAAGTTCACAGGCTAAAGACAAGGTTTAATAGGAAGGTCCCAGATGAATAATAAATTAATCATGGTGTGGAAGTGCAAAAGCCAGTCCTGACTACACTGAAAAAGAATCTAGTTGGCTTTTCTTCAGGATTACAATTAAAACTGAAAAGCAAAACAAAACATACAAAAATCCCCCAAAACCTAACTTGTGGAAGAGCATTGGTTTTTAGTCTGAGTATATGTGAGTAGATTGAAAGTTAAGCAAAACATCAGTGTGAAGTAATAATATATTTTATTGAAAGTAATATAAATTCCAAGAAGAAAACTATCACATAAAGCAACTATTAATACAGGTTTTGGAAAAAATATGAGAAATAATTGACAAACAATCGAAAAAATAATTAGAAATAATTGAAAATAATTAGGAATAAAATTGGAGTAAACAGTTATATGGTGCCTTGGATATTTGAAATATATAAATAATGCATTGCAAAACCAGATCCCTGATAATAATCAGATGACATCTTTCCTCTTGTATTCCTTTTCATTTATAAGTTTGTTAAAAAGTAGGTTGCCTAGTGAAGGAAGTTATCTTTGTGCACTTTTAATTACTCAAAACATTTCCTCTGGAGCAGTCAACCTTCTTGCTGCTTTATATTTATGCACTTCTAAAGATGTGGACGCCAACTCAAGTTAGGGGATAGGGGAAAATCTACCAATTAGTTTGCTTATAGCACTAGAGTTAAAAACACTTAAACATTCCAAATATTTAAAGAAAGTTTTGGTAGAAGAACAATTTTATCTTTGTAACTATTTATGCGTCAGGTTTTGGAAGCTTCTTAGTTTCAGGAAAACCATTTAATCACAGAATATTTTATTTTATCTTTTATTTTTTTAATTTAAATTCAATTAGCCGACACATAGTACATCATTAGTTTTTGATGAATCACAGAGTATTTTAGACAGAAAAGATTTTGTGGTCTAAAAGTTAGGGAAAAAACACCTTCTGCACAAAATTTTGTGGTTTTAAAAAAAATTGTGGTGAAAAATGCATAAGAAAATTCACTATTTTAACCATTTTTAAGTGTAAGGCTGAGTGGTATTAGTTGTATACTCACATTGCTGTGCAATCATTACCACCATCCATCTCCAGAAAAATGTTGTTTTTGTAAATAAAATTTTATTGGAACATAGACGTGCTCATTTGTTTATGTATTATGAATGACTCCTTTTGTGGTACAATGAAGAGTTGAGCAGAGCCTTTTATGAGTTAACGTTGTAAACTTTGGGGCAGGAAAGAAGAGAAAAATTTAATGAATTCTTTCCTTTCCCGTAATTTAATTTCTTGTAATTCTTCAAAATACTGTACTAAAGACAAAAGAGAGGGGTGCCTGGGTGGCTCAGTCAGTTAGCCTTTGGCTCAGGTCATGATCTTAGGGTCCTGGGATGGAGCCCCTTCATTGGACTCCCTGCTCAGCAGGGAGTCTGCTTCTCCCTCTCCCTCTGCCTCCTCCCCCCCTCCATGCTCTGTCTCTCTCTCTCAAATAAGTAAATAAAATTGTAAAAAAAAGAATAAAGACAAAAGAGATTAAAAAGATGATAGCAGTGAATTATGATATTCCTAGGCATACCCATAAGTGGCATTGAATCTAGATCCTAGATATGGTTTATTTTGCTCTGATTTACCTTTTCTAAAATTCTAGTTCTTTGACAACTTTAATTAATTAGAGGTTTCCACTCCTTCCTTACCTGAACCCAGGTAAGGAAGTACTTTAATTTTCTATTTTAAAATACCAGTTACAGATTATTGATCAGGTGGCGTATTAAAGCTGTGGGCATCCTTGTAGGAAGTAATATACCAGACTTGGCCTGTTGCAGCCTGGCTCCATCTACTCATCCCGGTCAAGGAGGATTGTAGAAATCCATGACAAATCCCATTGTGCATTCTATGGGCAGGCAGTGCTCTGATCTTCCATGTGCTCTTGACAATGCTTTAAGCCAACACTTCCTTTTGTTTGGAGAATTTGGGACCTCAGTAAGGTAATAAAACATGTTGTTGGGGTGCGATTTGCGTGGTGTTGGGAAGGTAGTGGAGGTTACTTCTGCTGGGGAGGGCATTTGCCTAATGCCTTTGGACTAAGCAGTGTTTTCACTTGCCATTTCATTTGTTTGTGAAAAGGAAAGAAGGGAGAATTTTCCAGGGGTTTCTGTGGAGTGGTTATGTTACTTTATGAATAATGGCTTTGGAAACCCAAGCCCAACTTGGAACTGGTTCTTACTCAAAAGGCTGAAATAAAAATGAGGATCATAACAATAATAATCATAATTATTAGAAGGGGAGCTTCATTGTATGTGTATATTGTGGTTCAACTAATGCACCATGTTGAAAATATAACAGTGGGACAGTAGGACACATCACAGGTTTAAAAAGCTAAAGAAACCATTCCTCAGTTTGCTAAAAATTGAACCATGGCATAAAGAGTGAAGCAATAAGAATGGATATTTATTCAAATGGGCAGTAGCTTCTGAGGTTTCTGTGATGTTTCTAACACTCATTTTCTATAGCAGTTCTGTTATTCACCAAGTAGAGTGTTAATGAGACTTGGACTTCACTGGCAAGCCTTCACTGTTTTTTTTGTTGTTGTTGTTATTTTGACTGGAAACATGTATGTAATATATTTTATATGTCAGACATTACTACTTTCTGATATTTAATTGTTCTTGAATATCCACAAATTCATGAATTAAGGTATTAGTTCCACAAATCATGCATTGACAAAATTATACATACATCTTGAAATGGCCTGCAAAAGTTGTGATCCATCACCCTTGGTTGTTCCAGGGAATGGAAATCAGACCTCTTCCATCACAATCATACCTGAAGGCATGCAGAAATGTCAGAGAATGTAATGATTGTGCATCAGCAGAGAAGAGTCTGTACTTTAATAATTAGTGAAAATAGAGCTGTTCATCCAATTTTCTATTAGACGGTGTATAACATGGTTCACCATGTTTCTTCGGTTCCTGGAATTATTTCTTTAAAAAGATTTGTGTAATTTTTATCATATATTGATTGAAGCCAAAACTTCAGAAGGGTGATTATGGGTGACTGCACACCTAAAATATTTTTACATAAGCTGCGGACCAGGGTCCAACATCTCTTTGCTTCCATCTAATCTGATTAGGCAATTGCTTCTTTGTGGGAGTATTTTTGTCAGGTAATAAGCATGAAGGAGGAATTTTTCAAATGCACATCATGCTTGCTCCAGCATTCTTTAGGAATAGCTTTGGTTTGGTTCTTGTAGTTTGCTGGAGATCAAATCGATAGGTGGGATCTATTTGCAAAGTGTATTCGGAATCCATCTAGTTCCTATCTCCTTGGGCTTCTGCATTAGCCAGACTCCCAGCATCTCTCATGTAGCCCAGGCAATGGGACGATGACAGATCTCTTTTTCCCTTCTCTTCTCTCACCCAATCCACCTCTCACTCGGCACCCTGACTGTTACCTGTAAAAGGATCATGGCTTCCAGTGCACTTGGAACAGAAGCAACACTGCCTGGCAAAGCCTACAAGGAATGGATCAACTCTGTTTTCCTTTCCAACCACATCCCACACTCCATCCCTCTCACACATGTATTCTTTTGTTCTCCAGAAACCCTCAGCTCTTCTCCTGTCTTAGGCCTTCACTCAGTTTCTTCCTCTCCTAGCTGGCTTCTTCTCACTCATCAGGTGGTAGCTTCTAGGGCCTTCTCAGAGAGGTCTTTCCTTTCCACTCCCCACGCTTGGACACTCTTTTCCTCGTTATCTTTTTATCAGCCATTCCAATTTGCTTTGCATATCAGGCTTAGTACCATGTGTCAGCCGCTCTTTCTTAGTTGGATTGCTTATGTTGCCTCTCTCCACCATTGACTGTGAGCTCTATCAGGGATTAATCATGTCTGCTTCATTTAATAGCATATTCCCAGGACTTTGCAGGGTGAACAAATGAATATATCTTTGAAAATTTTGTGCAAGTATTATCTGCTGGAACAAAGGACACATACCGTTCAAATTCTTAATAGATAGTCATCCAAAATGCTATATCAATTTGCATTCCCAGGGATGGTGTAAGAAAATGCCAGTCCTTCCTCCCTGCCAGGCATAAAGTTTGTCACAGATAAATCTTTTCTGCTTCCTTTATGAGACTATAGTACTCTTGTGAAAATTTTTTTTTTAGCTCTGTTAAGAGATTTAAATGTTGTGGGATGCCTGGGTAGTTAGTTCAGTTGGTTAAGCGTCTGTCTTCAGCTTAGATCATGATCCCAGGGTCCTGGGATTGAGTCCAGAATCGTACTCCTTGCTCGGTGGGGAGCCTGCTTCTCCCTCTGCTGCTCTCCCTGCTTGTGCTCTCTCTCTCTCTCAAATAAATAAATAAAATATTTTAAAAAACCGATTTAAATATTGTTTATTTACATGCTAATAATTTATTAGATTCTAATAAAATAAAGATTCCGAGCATAGCAATCTAAGGTATTGGACCCAGAGCTAAGTAAGTTCTAGATCTTGGTTAGATCCTAAGAACTGGCATCCTTCCTGGATCTGACATCATCCTGGTCTTTTCAGCATTTCGGGTGATATCATGATGGGATAGGAAAAGATACGAGAAAACAAACATGCAAATAGTAATTTACTGTACTCTGTTGCTATTGTTACGATCCCTTTATTTATACATTTTAATTTTCCTTTTGGTGATAAATAGTACATTTCACATATGTCCTCAAGTATTTTAGGTATCATGGGAGCCATATCTTCTGTTTTTTTAGTAATCCAATTGTACCAGTATTATTGGTAATTCCTAAGGAGGAAAAAAATTGTGATTGTTTTCATTTAAATTTCAACCCACGACTCCACCCGTGGGAAGAAATATGTGGAAGGATCCACCAGCTTCCCAAACCACACGCCACACACAGGGTGTGACCGCCAGTGGAAACGGATACACCGCATCTATGCTCCCAGCTATGCCATAAACACCCATCTGTAGAAAGAGGGAATCTGAAAACAGCATGGAGCACTTAAAAAAAATGATCTCCAAGGATTTCAGGAAAGACTGCAGTTGACAACTCCTAGCTCTCAGATGGTAAGAAAAGGGGATGCTTCTAAAAACAAGCAGCTTGTCCTTCTTTACTTGTCAGGGGCTGCGCATTTCTCTACCAGACTCGTGTGTTACCAGCTTTTTACCTAGTGAGGCGTCATGCACCGATCGTTTTATGATTAGTAAGTTCCAGGTAAATTTGGCCAGCCTGTAAAACTTGTACCACTTACTGTACTATGCATTTTACAGTTCGTGTCTTGATGAGGAGCCATAAAACTTCTAAAAAAGATAAAGAGAACAGAAATTTCAAGTTTATTTTCTTCTGCTGCTTTTTTCGGGGAAGAATAACTTTCACAGCATGTGGATCAGTGTTGTATTCACATAGTACTTAGGGAAGCACTGAACTTTCCATTCAAACACATGAACAGGTTTTTTCTCCGTTGTGGGCATGTCTAATTGGCCTGCCTTGGAGTAAACACCATTTTTCTATTCACTAACATTAAGAAGAGGATCAGAATCCATTACCTACCTGAATTGGTCATAAATCCACGCCTTACAGAAAAATGTTTAGCCTATAGAATTTTTTTCTATTTTCTTTTTATGTTGTATCACATTAACTTTTTTGAACATCGTTTCCCTTTACTTTCCTTTAGTGAAACTTCTGAAAATTCCTATGGGTGCATTTAGACTGAACGTTTTGCACCATCTTTGCAGCGTGAGTTTATGTTCTTTGATCTGGGGCTGGCACAGCTGCAACATATTTGGCCCATTTCTGGAAGTCTGCACCTAAAGAGAGATTAAAGGGAGAGAAAACTCTGTTCTCCTTGTTAGCACAGCACGTCCATGAGTCACTTCGGGCTTCATTTTTGACAATGCCAATTTTACGGATGTTTATGCATGCTGATTAACTTGTGCAACTTGGTGATTTAACGTGAATCTCCGATCCCCCATGAAAGGTCAGGATTGACAGATTCTCGAAACACCTTTTTATTCCTTTAGACTTTGAAGTGATGCAACTTCTAGTAATTTGGGTTGGTTAGCCTGCACTTGAAGGAAGCGATCTGAGCTTATGAGATTTATCTCTGGTTACTCCAGATTTCACTGTGCTGTAGCTCCCCAATATTCAGTTGGTCTGTTGAGGTTTTCCATTTTTGCGGAGCTACATTTTGTTAATTCACATTTGGAGAGGAAAGTGTATCTTTCAGTGTTTTCTTTTTTTTTTTTTTTAATGATATTTATTATGTTAGTCACCATACAGTACATCCCCGGTTTCCAATGTAAAGTTCGATGATTCATTAGTTGCGTATAACACCCAGTGCACCGTGCAATACGTGCCCTCCTTACTACCCATCACTGGTCTATCCCATTCCCCCACCCCCGTCCCCTCTGAGGCCCTCAGTTTGTTTCTCATAGTCCATTGTCTCTCATGTTTCATTCCCCCTTCTCTTTCAGTGTTTTCAAATCTATTGCACGTATTTTCACATAGCACTTTTTAAAAAAAGAAATGTTAAGGTCAGGATGCCTGGGTGGCTCAGTTGGTTAAGTGTCTGCCTGCAGCAGGGTCCTGGGATCGAGTCCTGCATTGGGCTCCCTTCCTAGCAGGGAACCTGCTTCTCCCTCTGCCTGCTTTGCCTACCACTCCCCCTGCTTGTGCTCTCTCTCTGACAAATAAATAAAATCTTTAAAAAAATAAAGAAATTTTAAGGTGGATTTATATGGAATTAATCAGTAACTATTCTTTGCCATAATCATAAGGATCTACAAAGTGAAATTAGATAAGAATCCACTCACAGTCTCATTTAAAAACCATAAAGCATGTGGAAGTAACTTTCATAGGAATGCACAGAAGAATATTAATGAAGGACATAAAATAATGGGGTGCTTGGGTGGCTCAGTAGGTTAAGTGTCTGACTTCGGCTCAGGTCATGATCTCCAAGTCCTGGGATCGAGCCCCGCATCAGGCTCCCTGCTCAGTGGAAAGCCTGCTTCTCCCTCTGCCTGCCGCTCTGCCTACTTGTGCTCTCTCTCTCTGTTAAATAAATAAATAAATAAATAAATAAATAAATAAATAAATAAAATCTTTTAAAAAAATGAAGGGCATAAAAAAAGATCTAAGAAAATAAATAGATATTATTACATTCCTGGATGAAAAGAATTACTATTATAAAATGTCAGTTTCTCAAAGCAAAAAAATCTTAATGCAGTCCTCAGACCTGACCCTTAGTTTATGTCAGGGATAGAGACAGGGGAAATTATAAAAAATCTTAATGTCTATATGGAACAAACCGTCTTACAGAGAACACACTGTCTGATTAATGAACTTGGGAAAAAGAATTATAGGCAGTGGGTTCAGCCTACTGCCCCCTCCTGCCACGCAACTTCTCAGCCAGGGTTTTCTCTTTTGGAGCCAGCCTGTTGACAAGACACATTTTCTGTTTCTTCTAGGTCTAAGCTCACGGGGGCAGGCTCCATCCTTTGGTCTGGGTGGTGGGGATTATCTGTGACTTGGTGAGTAAGTTTAATTCTGGAATGAATATTAGGTTGCTCACCATGACTGCCCATCTCAACCACATCATCCACATCTATTTTGTTACTACTAATAAAACTGATACTTATTTGTGCGTATGTATCTCCTACACCTTATTTCTCAATTGCTTTCGATATAAAGAGGTAACAAAAGTTGGTTCTCTAATGCCCTAACAAATATGGTATTGGTCTAGGAATAGATAAATAGAATACAGAAAGTAGAATATTCTGCAGACAATAAAAATAACTAAAGATATACCAGTTGACTTAGAGATATTTGTATGGGGCACTCTTGAGTGAAAAGAGCAAGATATAGACTAGTATGTGTAATATGCATGTGTATGTGTGTGTGTGTCTATGTGTATGTCTTACTGTAAATGATTACTTGAACATAGAGAAAAGCCCGAAGCACAATACGACACAGTCAGCATGGGTTTTCATGCAAGAGTCTGCTATTGCTATGTGTTCAGGAGTGGGAGGGGCAAGTTCGGGGAGGGGCAATAATTTCCTGAGGAGGAAATGTAAAAAAAGTGCACTGAAAATGTATCTTAACATCACCTTTGTTAATTTATGTCAAACTAAATATATATGTAACATTCCATTTAAAAATATTTTGATTAATTATATGTTTAATATTTTTCCTTTCAAAGCATTAGCTATTAAGAAAGTAGGGATTTTACAATTTGATGTTTAAACCATTTAGAAAAAAGACAGACCTGGCCAAAAACAGGAGGAGTTATATGTAATTATTATTTTAGGGCTTTGTCTAGTAACAAAATTAGCATAAAATACTGAGCTATTGAATTCCTTTGAGTCATGTGTTTTGCCCTAAATAAGAACCATGTGGTTTGAAAACACATGAATCAGCTGTGTCCGTGCTGCTGAAGGTGTTGGCATAGTGACCAAGTGTGTGCATTGTTTTCTGGTATGACTGGGAGAGCAGTGCACTTGAATTGAGAAGGGGCAAAAATAAGGAAAAGCATTATTTTTTGTAGCAGTTTGAAATGAAAAGCCCAAATAACGTATTTTATTATTTTAGATACAACATTCTTCATGCTAAAGATAGAGGCAGACAATTGCTGTTCTGGCAATGAGTATTAATAAAAAAATGATGTTACTAGGTACACTGGGATTTACTGGCAATTTCTAGAAGCACAAAAGATTTAAAAAAGTGATCCCTGCTGTCCTTGGTGGGAAGGCTGTCCTGTAGTAGGTAGACGGCTCCTCGTAGGTGAAAGTGGGAGCAGCTGCCCTCATCACCAAGTCCAAGGGGACACCCTTGGAGAGTCTAGTCAGCTGTGAGCCAGCATCTCCATCACAAGGGCAAATGGTGGGGCCCCCTATGCAGTGACTTCAGGTGGATAATTCCATCGTAAATCAAGGCAGTCCTGAATTAATACAAGCAATGCAGGAAGCAACACATAGTTCAAGAGAGTTATCACCTGCTTCACAAGGTCCGGACCACAAGCTTCGAGAGGGCAGGAGCCACTTCTCACCTGGTCCACTGCTTGGCTCACTCATTGAGTACATAAGTGGATGCATGAATGATTGGATGAGGAGGTAGAGATGAAGGGAATCAGACTGGGATTTTTAGTTGGGCTCCAGATTGAGCAGGAAAGCCCAATAAATAAAAGCTAGGAGCAAGAGGTAGAGCAGAGGGCCTGGTAGGTGAATGAATGGCATGCAGTAGGGCTCCCCTAAGGAGGCTAGATCCTCAAGCTTATTGAACACTCAAACATACTTTTCATTTCAGGCTGTGAGGGAACAGTTATTAGTTGAGAACCCCCTATGTACTTAACTGAGGCATGACATATTTTCTTTACATCATTTATTTATTTATTTTCCCCAAATACCCTGCAAGGAAGATGTTATTAATCCTGTTTTGCAGACAAGACAACCAAGGGTCAGTAATTTTTTTCAAGATCACCATACTGGTAAGTGCTGTAGCTGGGATTTGAACCAGATCTGCCTGACTTCAAACTTTATGCTTGTTCCAAACCCCAGTGGCTCTAAAAAAGAGGGACCTAAGGAGATGTGGGTTCACCGAAATTGAAAAGTACTGTACTTGCCTATTTTGTCTTCATTTCCTTCTTAATTAAAAAAAAAAAACAACCCTAGCTTTTGGTGATTACATTAGTAGTAAACATACATTGTAGAAAGTTAGAAAATACAAGCAAGCAAAAAGAAAATAAAGGCACCAAATTTCCATCACCCAGAGATTAGTTGTATTCACGCCTTTCAAATACATGTCTCATCTGGAAAATGAGGCTAATTTCATTTTCTTGGCAGGGTATTTGGGAGAATTAAATACATGATATAAAGAAAATTCTTAGCATAACATATAAATACCTAGAAGGTAAATAAAAGTTTCTTTTCCTGCTTGAAATTCTTCCACTCACTTTTCTATTTACGTATATGTGATTTTTTGTTTTAGCGAAGAGGAGAATCCGCTGTATGTGATCTTTTATCACTTGCTTTTTCCTATGTGTTCTCTACCTTTCCATGTCAATAGACATTTATCTTTTCTAATATTCAGTCCATATTCAAATTTCCTCAAGCCAAAAAGATGGCTTTTACAGGTGATTTTTCCAAATTAGGATCACTCAGGACTGCAATTCCACCTTAACTTTATTTAACTCTATCAGTTCCCTCCCCCCCGCCACTTTTTAAAATGACACCTACTTGTTGAAAGGACTGAGCCAGTTAACCTGCAAAATGTCCCACTTCTGGATCGGTCTTGTGTTTAAACTTGTCTGCCATCCTTGTATTTCTAATCTCTTACATGTTGTATCTAAAGGTTTGGCAGATTTGAATCATTTTTGTCCAGAATCCATCCTATGTACTTCAGCTGCCATCTCTGATCTCCCAGACTAGCCGGGGCTCTGTGCCTGCGTGCCCATACATACCACTTGGGTGAAGTTTCTTAAAGATTATACTAAAGTATTTGCTTAAGAGTTGATCCCTCTTACTCTTCAGTAACGTCCCCAAGGGTCGAACTGTGTCTTATTCCTCTTTGTAGCCCCAGTGCCTCGTCTGTTCATGGCAGATACTCAATAAATATTTGTTGAAATAAAATGAAATCAGTGGATTAGAAGTCAGCAAAACGTGGGCTGGGCATCATGCGTCTGAATGTTACATTGAAAGAACGGATCAGGGAGTCGTGGGGGGAGTCTAAGATCAGGTTCAGAGATTCCAGGTCAGGCTGTAGGTTGCAGGCAAGTTTCAGTCTCTGAAAATGTTCTTGTTATGTTAGCAGTCAGAAATCCAAGGCAGGTATGAGGGAGAAGCGGTCTGAATAAAAGTTGAATTTGGCCTTTAGGATTAGCCTGAGACAACATCAACAACGGGAATGGAGTACAAATTAGGAAATAAGAAGCAGAACAGGCAACTAGTTGGTTCACCCAGCTCCAAACCAGGAAATGACTGTCTATCCTAGAACAAGAGCAATCTCTGCTGTGCCTTGGGCGGGCTTCCTGGTGAGGTCAGAGATCAGGTTGGGCAGGTGTGGCTGGTTCCAGGGTGCAGCGGGCATCTTAGGGCTTGTGAGCCCAGTAGAGGCTCCAAACCCCCTTTCTGGATATGTCTCTCCTCCAGTCCTCTAGCCCGTCTCTCTGGGTGCAGCCCACTCTCTCTATTCCTGTTCCTCTCCTTCCCTCTCATCCTTCTCCTTCCTGCTTCTTTATGTACCCCCCCAACCCCTATCCATTTTTCTTTTTTTCTATTATTTTCCCCTTCTTTCTTTTCCTTCTTCTACATGACCTTTGGGTAGAATGTACATCTGAAATTCGCATTAGTCTGTTTATCAGAGGAAATTTTATGTTTTGTTTTTTCACTAGAAAACATAAATCCTCCCCATTGTTTTCTTACTCTTAAAAGAAGATCCAACTAAACAAGCAAACAAAAAGACCTAACTAATAAAATTGCTTACTGTTCATTTAAATTTAATTAAAACCCACTCTGCTAGAGCGTGTATGTCTGGCAAGGGTGGGGGCAGTGGAGGCACTGATCCTAGCCCCCAGAAGCCCCCTACCCATCAAGAAAGGCAGCATAGGGAAAGGAAAACAAAATCTCAAGGAATTCTGGAGGTTCTTTGGGAAGACTTCTTACTCAGGGAGCAATAGTTCACTGCTCTCCAAGAGACTTCATCCCCAACTTTCTCACTTGACCATAAAACATCCCGGGTATTACATACCTGGAGTTTTACTCACAGAGAATCCTCCACAACTGGTTTCTTCTTGAACAAAATGCCTGGAATGCCTCAGGTCACTCTCATTTTAGGAAAGATTTAATGTCTAATAAGGATTATCTTGTTAAGCAGGAGCAGTTCATACAGGTCCATACCCAGGGACATATGTTTTTCCAGAAACTTACGTTTGGAAGGTGGTAACTGGGAAATCCGGAGAGGTAAGGGACCTGCCTACCATTGCATGGCTCATCAGTGGTATGACATAGGTGAGAATCCCATCCCGTGGCCAGGTTAGGATGACAAATTGCCACTGAGCAGGAATCATGGGCACATGCCTCAGCATCTACAAAGTGCCATCTATTTCATACTCTAAAAGTTAAAGGTGAAAGCAAAGATTGTCAACAGTGGGGTTTGCTAGGTTCAGTTTAAATGAAGATATGAGGCACCTGCAATCCACTGGCTTTTCTCCATGTAGTCAAACTATCTTTCTTTAGGTACAATCATAATTCGTCTATGGTAGGTGAGGATCACTGAGTGCTCATTTTACAAATTCTTCCATAGTATTCCAGGGACTGATAACTTCCTTGTTTTCCCAGTGCGTTCCAGGAAAAGGTATTCTATATGAAAGATCTACCTAGTGCTTATTTTCATGTGATGTGAATAATATGAAGGGCACTAAGATATCTCTCACCTGCACTACTTTTGTTCTGCTCCAAGAGACATGGCTCTAGCTTCCCCATTTCCAGCACTAAAACCCTTCTCATTTCTCTTCCAACCTATTTAAAAAATTCAAGCATTTGAGAACCTGAGGAAACTTAAGATGACCTAGTCTAGTGGTTTTCAAACTTCTTTTAACTGTATTCAAAAACATAGTTTGTCACCAACCAATGCACACAGGCACAAACACGTACTCTTACTATGTGTGATGTACTCTGCTATTTCCTTTTCTTTTGTATTGTTTAATTCCATAAAAATGTTCATCATGTTAGGTATACTAAATTGACTTAAAGACCCATTATTAAAGAGTATGACCCACAGTGTGAAAAACACTGGTATAATCTAATTCTCTAATTTTACAAATAAAGTAAGGTGAACAGCTTTAAGTGACTCATCCAAGAATTGGTCCCGAATATGAACAGAATTCTCAGTCCAGTTATGCAGAGCTGCAAGCCTTGAAAGGTGGAAGGTGAATAGCTAATCATTTTTACTTCCCAGTAAGTTATTAATATCTCCTTATGATTTCTCTTTTAGAAAGATAGATTCTCCCATAATCTACAACTAGTAGAAGAGATAATTTTTAAAACAATATTAAGAATTGATTGAAGAAGGGTAATTCAATCAACAAGTCCTCGTTCCACCGGCATTTACTGGGTGTCTAGTATATTCTAGGCACAGTTTGGGCCTAGAGATACAAAGATGAATGAGATAGTGTTAGAAACTTAGATCAGGGTGTGACCATTTGCATAGAAAGAAAGTGACTAACTCAATTCATGCTGTGAAGGATTTTACATGACTAACTTGTCATGTGAAATTGACAAATATTTAATGGATGCCTCCAATGATGACTGCATTTTCTAAAACTCAACTTGTCTAACAAGAATGAGTATGTAATGGGTAACAGGTAGACAATTTTAAGTTAAGACTGAAAGGGATGGTGATCATTGTGAACCTGTCCTGAAAATCCAGGAAGTAAGGTTACTATTAATTATGTAGCCAACCTAAGATTCAATGACTGCTCCAAATTTCAAAACTCATTACAAAGCATTTTTTATCTTAGCCAGATTTTGCAGTTGACAAAGTGATGGATGTTTTCTCTTTTATGTAGTCACTGCTAATCAGTCTGACTATCATGGAGCTTAGTGGTTCCAACTTCAGATTTCACTTCTCAGCCTTTTTCCTGTTGAGCTACATGCTTTTCTGACTTAGCTGAGAGCATTTCACAAGTACTCTGCCAAAACATGCAATGAACTGTACACACCCTTATTTCAGAGAAAGGACGCCCTTTTCAATGCCACAGAAACCATATTTTCTAAACCAGTGGCATTTTCTGTAGTCTTTTCTCCCCTCCTTTCTTCTGCTCTCTAGGGGAGAGAGGAGTCTGGGAGGAGTGTGCTGTCTTCTTGACCTGCTGGGTTTTCCTTTCTGAAGCAGCCTGTGGTGCAGGGCAGAAAGGCACAGTTGACTTGGTGAGAGATTGGGAGAGGCTTAAATTATAGGAGGGTAGGTGTCTTATTCCCTCTTGTTCTACTGAAGAACTGCTCCTTCTTTCAGTTTCTCCTGCTTGCTTCCTCCCAACAGAAAGCAATGCTACCCAGGGGTCCCCCAGTCAGAAAATCTGAAGGTTGAGGGAAGAAGGCCCTAGGTACTTAAAGCAGTCTGCTACCAGAATATGGTAATGGATTTTCCTTTTCATTTCTTTGGATAATCAATTATTTTTCACTGACACATTTTATGAAATTGGGGTGGGTGGAAAAAAGTGTTAAGGTGGCAGTTGACTGTTTGTGGTGCTGGCTGTGAGATATGGTCCTAAGGTATTGCTTGATTTCAGCAGTCGGTGGAAGCTCTTGTCTCTAGCCACGCTGTGGAGAGTATGCTGCTGTTGAAGAGATAACACCCATCAGCAAGACTTAAGAATCTTATTAGCTTGTGGTGGTTCTTTGGGGGAAGTTTTCTTATACTTGTTTTGAAAGTGGTTACTGAATAAGCCAGATGTTCCCTCAAGTGTCCAGGTCTTCTATCCCAGCTGTTCAAGGGTAAAACAAAACATTTTATGGTGGTTTTTTAACATCGTTTGTCGTGGTAACTTCTCTCCCCCCCCCCAATATCTCAGTGCAGGTGAAACAGAGAATGTAAATTCCCTAAGTTAAGGGGGGCAGATGAGAAATGTTGGTTTAAAACTGTGGAAATGGAAAGCCTCAGGAACAGGCTAGTACTTGAAAGCCACACGTTGTGGAAGATTAGTCATAGTTTAATGTATTCTGGACAGTGTAAAAATCTCAATTTTTTTGAAATTAAGAACAAAGATAAGGAAAAAGTGTCATCTCGGGATGGGATCTACAGTCATGTCAGATCATGTCCTATCCTTGCTGGGCATAGTGCTTTTCCTCTAAAGCATGTACCTAAATCAAAGGATTTTCTTGGTGGATGGTGAACCTCGTTTTATCAACCAGCCTAAAAGGCAGTACTTGGGAGATGCCAGTGTGCCATTGTGGTTTAGGTTTTCTTATACTTTTTTGGGGGGGGGAGAGATTTTTTTTCAGGGTTCAGATTGTTAGATGATATTTGGTACTTTCTTAGAAAATTACGGCCTATAACTTTGGTTCTAGGATTATACTAGACATTGATCAGGGCTGAACACATAGATATACTGTCTTCAGTTGAGAAAAATAAGTAGGTTTTAGGGCCATCAAAAATAACCTGGGATCTTTTTTTTTTTTTTTTTTTAGTAGGCTCCACGCCCAATGTGGAGCCCATCGCAGGGTGTGAACTCATGACGCTGAGATCAAGACCTGAGCTGAAATCAGGAGTCAGATGCTTAACTGACTAAGCCACCCAGATGCCTCTCACCTAGGATAATTTAAGCCTTGACAGCAGGGCGTATCTATCCAAATATTCCTCTATAATGTTGGCATCCTTACAAACGAATATAAGCCTCATAACTATATGATACATGTATTAGATTCATGGTCTCCATCAGAGTACTGGAAGGGAAACTGGAACTCCAGAAGTTCCATGTACAGTGTATGTATAGTCCCACATCATTATTTACAATATAAAAGGAATGAAAGAAACCTCAGTGTTCATTCAAGGCATGAATATCCCTTAAAACACTTTTATTAAGAACTTTAAATAGGGGCACCTGAGTGGTGCAGTGGGTTAAGCACCTGACTCTTGGTTTTGGCTCAGGTCATGATCTCAGGGTTGTGAGATCGAGCCCTGCGTCAGCCTCCGTGCTCAGCAAGGAATCTGCTTGAGATTCTCTCTCTCCCTCTCCCTCTGCCCCTCCCTTCCTGTTCTCTCTCTCTCTCTCTAAAATAAATAAATAAAATCCTGAAAAAAAAAAAAGACTCAGGACACCTAGGTAGCTCAATCAGTTAAGCGAAGGGTCTGCCTTTGGCTCAAGTCATGATCCCAGAGTTCTGGGATCGAGTCCCAAATTGGGCTACTTGCTCAGTGGGGAGCCTGCTTTTCTCTCTGCCAGCCACTTGTGCTCTCTTTCTCTTTCTCTCTGACAATTTTTAAAAAAAATCTTAGAAAGACTCTCTCTTCCTCTCCTTCTGTCTCTCCCCCACCAAAATAAATAAATAAAATAATTTTAAATATAAAAAATAGGCACAAACTTTTATGTATAATAATCACAACTTTAAAGTGAGATGCAACAAGCAAAGGATGTAGAAACAAAGTTTAACAATCATGAAATTGGATTTCTTGGGTATTAATCTGTCAGCAGAAGGATAGAGCTGGGAAGGAGTTAACTGAAAGGAAAACTATCATGGTGTTAGCAGTAGTTGTCTCTGGGTGATGGTATATGATTGCCATTACCTTTTTATATATTCTAAATTTTCTACAATAACTACACACTAATTTTATACTAGGAAAATAATGAAGCTGCACAAATAGCAAAAACAAAAACAAACCTTAAAATCTTAACACTGACCTGTTTCAAATATTTTCATTTCTCTCCTTTATAAATGTAGAAAGCATATTATTCTTGAGGAGCAAGTTTGGGTCTTAGTATCCACATTCTGTTCCTTTAGCAGACAGTATTCCAGGGAGAGTCCTAACTATTTCAAGGGCATTTACTGGGCTTGGTGGCTTTAGGTTGCAGTGCCATCTTTGGGACATGGATGGTATAACTGGTTGCCACCATTTAGTGATGTGAAGTGCACCATGTTTTTTTTTTAAGATTTATTTATTTGGGGGGTGTGGGAGGGACAGAGGGAGAAAGAGAGAGAGAGAGAGAGAGAGAGAAAGAGAGAGGCTCTTCAACAGACTCCCTAAAGAGCGTGAAGCCTGATGTGGGGCTCAATCCCAAGACCCTGAGATCATGACCTGAGCCGAAACCAAGAGTTGGACGCTTAACCGACTGAGCCACCCAGGTGCCCCATGAAACACACACTTATACTATGATTTTGTGATATGGGCAGTTAATTGGTCCATTATCTCAAAGATTATGATGGGCAGATGAAACTCAAATCATTCCCTCACTGCCTTGGTTCATTGAAACAGCTTCCTCACTGATCTCCTTATCAATAGCCTTGCACCTTCTATCTGTACCAGAGCAAACGTCACAAGTGATTTCAAATTCACTATTCTTTCAGTATTTCAATGGTTCTCTTTAACTTTCGGATTAAAATAAGAATTCCTTAGCAAGTCATACATATTTAGGCTTCTGACTTCTTGTCTCTACAGTTGTCTTCCTTCCTTCCCCAGCCTTACCAAACTCCTTCCAGTTTTCAGAGAAGCTGATCTCTTTTTCCATGTCCTTGGTTTTTCTGCTTCTCTCCCATTCTTTCTAGTTTTGAGTGCCCTTCCAATTTCTTCATCTCGCTTTTTCCCTTGGGTCCTTCCAGACTCAGCTGAAAGATCATTTCTTCTGGGAAGCCTTTCCCATTTGGCTGGATGCCCCCAGTCTTCGCCCATAGCACTTTTATTTATTCTCTTGGGTAACACTTGCCAAACTACATTTTAACTCTACTTCTTCCTGCGTTGGACTGTGAGGCCCTTGATGGCAAGTACCTCAGTTTACCTCTCTACACCTAACAGTTAGCTTACAGGTAAATAGTGAAATGATCAAAAAACATTTAATGAATGAATGAGCTCTGAAACTAGGTCACAGTAGTTCCCATAAGGTTTCTTTATCTCAGTTTTCTCCATCTAGAAAGACAGATCATAAGTGGATTAAATGAGAATAAGTTTGAAAAACAATTAGTGTTATCCTTTACATATAATAATAAATATTTGATTTTTTTTATTCTTCTCTCTTCACAACACCTCTCTAGTTTCGTGTTCTGCGCACCTGTGGCTCATGTCTCACTGATACCAAAGTCCCCACCCAGTCAGTACCTCCTGTGTATTTAAATACGTGATGGAGACTTTCCAGTCAACCGGTGTTTATGCTGATCGCATGTGTGCACTGTGACTTTTGTACCAACACCTCACCATCACTCACCACCCATATTCACTGCCTCCCTATTAAGCACATAGTCAGCTTCTCTCTTACCTTTAGTTTAGTCATCTTGCTAATCACAGAAACTCAGCTCTATGGATTTCTAACCCAACCTCTTTTTAGGAAAAATTTTTCAATGCTGAGAGTTGATCTTTTATGCCAACAACAATAAATACAGGTGGTCTTCAATTTTCATTTGTTCCACTTTCATTCAACTCGCTTTATCCACCTTATGTATTGGCATCCTTCCTTACGTCGCCTTTCCAGGCGCAATTGCGCCTGCGTGTGAGCTAATACGCAAGCACTATTTGTTAGCGCATGATGCCTGCCCACCAGAGGTTCGGTTCCAGACAAGTGCTATTTTCATCTGTAAAAGAGAATTTATTTGTGCAATTATTAGAAGGGTTTTATTCTCTTTTCCTTTACTATTTTTTAAAATGATAAGATACCTCACAATCTTTTGTTTAGTCTCTTTCTTAGCAGTCCACAAAAGCACTGGCAAACCCCACCAGGGGTTTCGTTCCTGGTGTGAGCCGTGTTTCTTCAGTCTTACCGTTAGTTCAGATGAGCTGAAATAGCATTTATTTATTTGTTTGTTTATTTGTTTATGATTTATTTTATTTTATTTTTAGAGAGAGAGAAAGAGAGAGAGAGGTGGGGGAGGGGCAGAGGGAGAAGCCCTGAGAATCCCAAGGCCGACTCTGCACTGAGTGTTGACAGGGTCAACATCTTCTGACCCTGAGGTCATGACCTGAGGAGAAACCGAGAGTCGGAGGCTCAACCGACTGAGCCACCCAGGGACCCCTTAAAGAAGCTGAAATAGAATTTAAAGAAGTTGTCTTAGCAAATTAATTTTCATTGCCTGTATTTAATAATTAGTCCATGTTTAAAATATTGTAACAACCACTTAAATATTGTAACATTCAAGAAATTATACCATATGTAGTGACAATAAGTGTTGGCTTTCTGGAAATTTTTTCCATGTAACATGTAAGTGTAATTTTTAGGGTTCGTTTATTTGGTTTGCATGGTTGTTTTGATAAAAAAGTAAAGAACATTTATCTTAATATTGGGAACTCTATTTTTCTTGCTGTAATGCTCTATCACACACACACACACACACACACACACACACACACACAATTTTGTTACCAACCTTATATAGAAAAAATGGTTTTGAAAGAAAAAAACCCACAATCAATGTCTCTAATGAAAGGTAATTGTATTACCAGCAGTCTCTCAAATTCTCAGAAATTTTAACTTTTTCTGATGTATTTATCCTGTAAACCCTGAAAGTAAAATCACTTTCTCTGTAACATTTTAGAATTTATCTTATTCAGCTATAACATAGTTTCTTTCAAAAAGCACATGAGGTTTTCAATAACTTTATTACTTTTTCTGCAAAAGGTGAATTTCTCCTGAAATTAATTGTCTTTCTGAGTTATATACTTACATTTTTCTTGCCAAGGATGGCATTTACACAAGCTTTTCAAAGATCATTCAAAGGGCTGATATCTAGAGGCAATGCTGTTAAACCGTAGACACTTCCATTTAGGTGCCTGAGAGAATTGGACTATATTCTTCTCTTCTGAAATTAATGAGTGCATGCTGTGTGCTAGATACTCTATTAACACTGGAGAAAAGCAGTGCCCTTGTTCTCAAGGCGTTCACAGGCTGGCGGGCATAGGCTAAAATTGTGTGTTAGTGGGGGTAGAGGAGAGCTAGCTAAGCCAGCAGCTTGGGGGCAGTGGAAGAGATATCAGGAAATGCTCTCAAGAAGTGGCAATGCTTGAAGTGAGTGTTGAAGGGTAAGTAGGAAAAAACTAAGTAGATGAGGAGAGTGAAGAGAGTTCCAGGTTAAGGAACCAGGGAGGGGCAGAGTGACAGAGGTATGAGGAAGCATGACCTGTTCTAGGAACTACACATAGTCCATAGACCTCACTTTAAGTGGGGGGGGGGGGAAAGGTCAAGGGCATTCAGTGTAGAAAAATTTTGATTGATTGATTGGAGTCACTTTAGACCACCTAACATATACTTACTCATCACAGTGGTGGTCCAAGAGGATCTCTGAGGCTTTGGGGCAGCAAGCTCACCTTGGAATGTTGACTTTTGGAAGATCCTTGGCTCTCTGGCCTCATGGCTGTCTCTGTGATCAACAGCACGCCAGCTGTAATGAGGACACCTCATGGCTGCCCCAGTGTCATCACCTAAAATAAGACCTGGCCATTTACCAGCCCACAAAATTTCACTTGTTCCCCATTTTATACCAAGTTAAAACCAAACCCCTGATAGGATTCAAGATTCTTTACCATTTGACTTTCTCACATATCCTTCCAGAATTAAGTTCAAAGAATTTGATGATTAAGAGTAGGCCATCCTAGGTTTGAATTTTAGCTCTGCTACTCACTTAAGCTCTAACATCAAAGTAACAATGCTTCAGTGTCTTCATAGATGACATGGGTATCAGTCATACCGTAGTGTTGTTTTGTGAATTCAACAGGATAATATATTCTGAGTAATTAGTACAGTAAGCATCATATCAAATGGCTGACTATGTAATAATTTTATAATGCCCATTTTGCTTCAGATTTTTTTTTTTGTATTTATTTTGACCACTTAGTATTCTTTGAATAGATCCTATGTTTTTGGTTTTTATAGCTTTGGAATCCCTGTTGGATGAAACTCTGCTGGGCCTAGCTCAGATCTCACCATTTTCAAGAAGTCTTCCTCAATTCCCCTCATGAAAATTCATTATTCTTTTCTTATTTCAACAGAAATTGGTGCCTCTGGTAGAGGAACAATAATAATAATTTTATTGAATTTAAATCCAGGGGAAAAAAGACGATATTTAATTCTGTAATTTATATAACGTCTAGAACAATTTCTGGAATTTATTCAGTTGACTTGTTAGTTTATAGTGAGCATTTACAAAGAAAATGATGATTTTTATTGAGAAATTTTACCATTGATGAGTAAACACATTATTCTGAATTTCAGTTTACAAGCAAATCCATGCTCTTGTATTATACCCATCACAGTAGACATGCTAATCACCTAGTAACACAATGGGGAAGGTTTTCTGGATGTGTGTTTGTGTGTAGAACACTACCTGCATCAAAGAGAAAATGAAACATTTCTTTCTTTATTGCATATTTTTTATTGAAGAAATATATAAAACATTATTACATTTGGCAATATATTGCAATCAGAAATATCTAATCCAAAAGAGGAAATTTTTTCAAATAGTTTTTTTCTGAAACAAGTTTATAAATAGTCTTTTTTTTTTTTAAGATTTTATTTGAGAGAGAGAGAGCACGAGCAGGGGGCAAGGCAGAGAGAGAGAGAGAGAGAGAAGCAGACTCCCCGCTGAGCAGGGAGCCCAACACCTGGGCTGGGATCATACCCCAGGTGCCTCGGATCTTGACCGGAGCCAAAGGCAAATGCTCAACCAACTGAGACACTCAGGTGCCCCTATAAATACTCTGTCTTCTTAATATCTTCCTTTCCCTTCACCTAATAAGACTTTTCTAAGAGAACCCATTTATGCATTTGGTAATGCCTTCCCTTCAGGTAATTGCATGGGGCAAGAGATATGACTCAAACTGTATGTTATTATATTTATTAATTAAATTGCATTTCTTGGACTTCTGGGTCCATTTTCAAACCTTAACATCAATGCTGTCAAAGCTATATCATCTTTATATCCTAGAAAATCAGTACCCTAACTCTTCAGCAGTGAAGGGGAAATCTTGCTTTATGCTTTCTATTTTGTTTGGTGTGATATTTTAATAATATTCCAATTTCAGAGGCTTACGTCATATGTGAGTGATATGGACCATCTTGGAGGAGTTCCTCCTCACTAATAATGTTGAGAGAGAAAATGAAATGGTTCTGGTCTTGTTTCCATGAACAGCATAAAGGAAAACATACGCCAGAGGTAGATTTCCTCTTTTGGAAGCACCCTTAAGTCTTTGTGTATTGATAGAAAAGTTCATAGAGAAATTTTCTTAGCCTGCTCACAAGTGCTTTCAGTTAAATGCTTAGTATTATTTTCTTCGTCATTTCTCAAATCTTGTAGTGCTTTCGATTTTAAACCCATTAGCACCTTACATTTAATTATTCACTAGTTTTTTTTTCATAATTTAAAAAATTGCTGGCCCAGTAGAATGCAGAATTCAAGAGAGAAATATCCACATCAGGATACGCCATAGCACTGAATGCATGCAAGGTGTTACATGGCTGGTTGTTGACTGTTAAAACGACCGTGGTACTAATGCTCGTTGGCTACCCTATGGATTCATCAAATTACAGAGTTATGAAATGTAGCAGGATCTTGGCTGTGAGTAACTACAGTAAGGAATGACTATAACAACTGGCAATACATGTAATTTGGAAAAGATGAGAAAACATGTAAATAACCTTCTGGCATTATACTCTTTTTAGCCATTCTGTATTTAAATTTCACAGAGCCTATTGTCTTTTTTTAAGAGAGACTTTTTTTTTTTCCAATTAGGAAATAGCAAAGATCATGCAATAGGCCAAACTTGATCCTCTCCATGTCTGATGACGTTATAGTTTGAAAACCTGGGCCAGAGTACCCGAGCAATGGCTTCAGCATTCTGTACCACAACTAGCAGGTTGTGGTCATTTTACCTCTTCGGTTCTAGATTCCTCTTCTGTAAAATGAGAGAATTGGGCAAGAGATTATGTGAGATGCTCCAAATTCTATAGTAGTTTTATTTATAAAGGAACAAATTAAGCAAGAAGCACTACAGTTATTTCCTTCCAAAAGGAACAAGCCCTGAAAATAAGTTTATTTCATTTACATTATTTTATGAGTCACATTATAGTTACTACTATATAGTTTACATATTTTACAGAATTAAATAAAATGGTCTTGCTAGAACTTCTTTTTCTCAAGCCCGCTTCATACCTACTAAAAGGGAGTCATCTGTGCATGTGTTTCCATTTCATTCATTCAACATAAGTAGCCGTATTAAAAAGAGAAACACAACTTGGTAATGGACTTCAATAGTTTGTTAATTGTTCTTGGTAGGAACTCAAAGCTGTATCCCCGGAGTTTTAAGTCTAGAAATGAGTCCGAAGTTCTAGGAAGACAGAAGTCATGTTTGTCTTCTTCATCTATTTATTCGCAGAGACAGGACCGGCACTCAATACAAGGTAGCTTCTAAGTAAATATTGTTGAGTACATGCATAACTACAGAGGTGCCTTGGAGAATATCTGATCGCCAGATCAAAGCTCTATGACTCGGGTCAACAAAACGGAGTAAACCATATTTCATATGGTTTTCTGACATAATTAGCAAGAATAGAAAAAACATTCTCTGTAAGAAGGAAATACTCGAATGCTTTCCCTAAGGACTGTTTGTACTCTAGTGTTGTCATAATTCTTTTTACTATTCTAAATTAATTTACAGTTACTGATATGAATCAATAAAGTGCGATAAAAATTCATCCACATTGATTTATGTATATAAGCATATCTATACATATGTAATTCTATTCAGCGAACCATTTTCAGTGATGCACTCAGCTGGCAAACTCGTTCCCTGTATTATATTAATCATGCCCTAAATATTGCATATCTTGAGAAACTGAAAAGACAAATGATTTCAGATCGCTAATGATAGATGCTCTATTTTCCTTTTCAATCTCCATTCAGAAGTGTACACTTCATTCACTTTTTCAATTAAACATTTTTAATAGAAATATTTCTCAAAAGATAAATATGACTGGTAAATGCAGGCAAGACTTCTTTTGCAGCCCCCAAGAACAAGGGCATCTTGGCTTACATGACCAGTCCTACAGGCCTGAAGACCTCTAAGATTCGCCTTATTTATTAGACAGTATCAAAGGATAGAACACATTTTCTTTAAGTTTTTGGCACATTATTTAAAACCAGAAAGAATTATAAAAGGCTTATCTAAAGTGCTTAGCCATATTCACCCCCCCAAAAGAGATACTCAAAGAGTGGCATTGATCTTAGGATATTTGAATATTTGTTGGCTGTTAAAAATGTTAAATATAGTACATTATACACCTTTGATGGATATGTTGGTGATTACAAGGTGCGAGGCCTCCCTATGGAATACTGACCCAAAGCACTTACTGTTGGGAGTAATGTATGTTACTATACCGTGTTACTCTGTGTCGAGATGTCACTGGGGATGTGGAACTAGCGGTTTGGCTTATGTGAACGTTGGGACTCACCATTTGTGTTACTTGAATTTCAGGCCCTACCAAAATACCGCCACTCATTACAGGTCCCATACAGCCCTCAGTCATGCTATCACTGCTCACGTCAGGCATACCAGGGCTAGACAGCACTCTCTCAGCATAGATTACATTGTGTGTGTTGGCTAACTCAGCAGGTACACAGATATTCCCTTGAACATCATAGACAGGTGCCATTACTGTTTCGGTCACTACCACATTGGGTGCGAGCTGAGGATCGAAAACAATTGTAGTGGGTTGCATACGTTGGTCAGCTGTTGTGTAAGTCTCGGTCACTACAATATCCCCATGGATCATGGGTTCAGGTATTGCCATTTCTGCCTGGAATTCAGCTTCTGAGAGAGTCATTCCTGAAGAGTCACTAACAAAATAATTAGGCCCCAGCAAAGGCAGGTCAGTACTGATAGGTATACAGGCCTGCTGTGAAGGAAATGGCTCAATTTCTGTGTCTAAGCAGATTTCAGCCAGAGTCCTGAATTTTGGATCTAAAGTTTCCATGCAGCTTTCATCTAAATCATCCACAATCCAACTGCAGCAACCAATGGAGCCAACGGGAGACCCTACTCCCTCGTGGTCATAAATGAGCAAGCAGTCATTTGCTGGCCGACCTTCATCTTCGTCTGCATAAGCATATGCTTTCTAAAATTAGAAGAAAAGCAGGAAATTAGAAGTTTCTTTTCCCTTAAAATACCCAAAGAATAACAAGACGTTGGCCTTAGAAGTGTCTGATCTGAGGAGATTTTAATGGAATGAACTGAAAAAAAACACTGATGATTTTTTGCTAAAATACTAAGTGGAATTTTTAAAGGCGATCCGTCTGCACTGATGGTGCATAGAATTCGAATAAATGTGAACTTATTTGAAAGCTAACAAATAATAATTTCTACATTTTATTCAGATTTTGACAATTCGGATTTGTCAAAAACAAGGTTTTAGTTTTTTGGATTTACAGTCTTTTGTTTCTGAGGTGGTCTAAAATAACAGAATATATTTAGTTATCTTCAACATGTTATTTACTTAAGGAGAGATAGTTGATCAACTTGGAATAAAAGCATATGTAAAGATGTCAATATCTTTAAGCTTCAGAGACTTATGTCCAAATGTTCAGTGGTTTTATGTGACCTAAGTGTAGAGAGCCAAGATGTGTTTGGAGTTAGGTTAACAGGAATAAGGCACTAAGAGGTTACCTACTGTGATTTTCAAATTATTTTTAATTACAGCCCCTTTAAATGAAATCCTAGGTAGGAGCCCTCTAAGTAGAACAGATGAAAGAGAACTTCTCTGTTCGAAGGGGGTGGGGTGGCTGCCAGTTCTTTCCCCACTTTCCCTCAACTGCTATGGTCCTTTTTGGGTTCCACGAAATCCCGTGGGGCCTGATATGATATTACCGCCTCTCTATTTTGTAAAAAAGGTACCCGAAGGCCCAGGAGAGTGAATGGCATGCCCAAGACTCAAATCATTGTAGAATGCTACCTCAAGTCCAACTCTCCTGTTTACACTACATCATGCTGCCTACCCTCTGGTCTGTACTAGACTCTAAATTCTACCATTGGAAATAAATGGTTTTAAGTCTTGAAATCAGGTCTTCATGAGTTTGGTATTACCTTAAAACTTTGCTGTTTAATATATTTTTAAAACTTTTATTTATATATTTATTTGAGAGAGAGAGAGAGAGTGTGTGCAGGTTGAGGGGGAGGGGCAGGGGAGAGGGAGAGGCAGACTCCCCGCTGAACAGGGAGCCTGACATGGGACTCAGTCGCAGCACGCTGGGATCATGACCTGAGCTGAAGGTGGACACTTAACTGACTGAGCCACTCGGGTGCCCTGCTGTTTGATATTTTGAAGTGACGCCTCTGTAAAAGGATAATCCCCTCTTGCCTGGGGCACAGGTTGGTTGTAGGGGTGGAGGGTGATGGTATAAAACATGGCAGGAAGGAAGCACTTCACCATTCTACAGGTTTCACCTAGTGAAGGGAGAGGCTGCGTGTCACCACCTCTGAAATCTAGTGCCATTTTTTTAAGTGTAGAGTTGAAATGTTTGGGGAAGGATGACCTCAGTGCTCACAGAGAAAGGAGAACACGTTTTGATTTTATTTGACATATCAGAATGCCCAGTGCAATTTTGACATTAATGGTGAAGCTCTTTTAATATTAGTGTGACTTTTATGAATGCTTCTTCGTTAAATATAATTTCTATGACATTTCTATGATACGTATATAATTTGTGCCCATTTATGGAGCGTACTTAGTGATATCAATCACTCATTTAAATAGTCGATATTATTCATGCATAGTCTGTGATAGTATGTGTAACCACCAATTTTAAGAAAGAGCTTAGAATTGCAGTATCCTTAGCACTTTTTTGTTAAGAGCAGTGGTGAAACTCATGTAATTACCATATACGGAGTAAAACAGGCCAGTTGAAATATGAGATGAAATGGATTGCTAATTAAATGAAATAAACATACTAAATGGTGATTCACAAGGGGATTTATTTACCCCTGTGCTACTCTTGGATTGGTTAGGCCAATCCAATGCCTATGGAGCTTTCTTCTTTGGAATGCTCCTAGACCCATGATCCCTTCTCTTAGTGAGGGACAAGTATCCTTGGTGATGGGGCACTGGATACAGAATAGGAGACAGGGGTTCTAGGCCCTGATCTATCACCAAGTCATGGTGATGCTGTGTTCCTGAGTTACCATTCTCTTCCATCCCCAGTCCTAGCTTTTAATTTATTTTTTTCTCCTTTGTGTTGGAGGTACCTGCAGAGCAGGAAGGACACCATAAAGACAGGACATGGGTACATTTTTTTTCTCTTGATCAGGATCCTCCTGTTTGGTGCTGCTACGGGAAACAAAGTGGGAAAACCAGAAGGAGATGGAAGACAGAAAAATGGGAAAAGGGAAGTAGGGAATGATGAGAGATGCTAGCCTTTTCCACGATAGTAAGATGGATGTGTGTCAATTGAATATGAAATGCTTTTGACGAATTGGCTTTCTGTATTTTAAGGAGAAATGAAATAATTTTTTTTTCAAGATTGAGGTAGAATTGAGAATAACTGAATAGATTTCAGAAGAACCTACTGCCATTGTTGTTATCATTCAGTCTCAAGACTATTTTGGATAACCGTGTGCAGGGGGATTACCTCCGAGAAATAGCTGTCCAAGAAAGCCATGTTCAGGCCCATGTCTGCATATTCCCACTGGGTTCCTATAGTGGAACTCCTCCTCCGCCGAGCTCCTGCTGAATCTCCGGCGGCCAGGCCAGCGGCTGTCCCCAGACCTGTGTTGAGTTCCACTCCTGACACACCCCCTTCCACCGTTCCTCCACCCGCGTAGGTGTTCGTGTAGATTTCTGAAAGGAGAGCGTGTTCAGGTGACAGTGCTTGAGTGGTCTGCTGTGTTCATCCATGTGAAGCACTGCCAGCCCCTGTCTGCTGTGTTACACAGCACACCTACCCACACACGTAGGTCCTGGAAAGCAAGGCAAGCAGCCTTCCGAGTTCTACCCAGTCTCAGGCTTGCTAATAAAATAAAAGTAAATGGTACAGAGGGAGCCAGCTTTCAGACTTTGGTCTCACATTTGCACAAGCTTCTCCCCTAGACTCACAGGTGGAGAGCTAGCCAAGAGGAGCAGGACCTCTGCCTCTGCCCTGGTCCCTCTAATCGCTGCCTCTGGCAAGCTGCCCCGGCCTGTCAGAGAGGGCTTGCACCCCACCCAGGACCCCTCCAGAGCAAGGCCAGCAGAAACGGAAACAGTCCTCATTCACCCCAGCGCTGGCGGGAGAGCTAGCTTTCATAGGTGTCTTCGGCCACCTTAGGGTTCCGGTATCCAGAGTCTGGTTTGGGATACTCAGGAACCACCACTGAGAAATCTCACATCTGCTCTAGAATTGGGTAACCTCTCAACTTTGTTCAGTCATTGCCCACTAGCTGGGTATTTTACAGTATTCCTAGGTGTACATGGAACTGGTAAATTAGGAGAATATAAGACTGGTGAGGCAAAGGCATGTGTATATTAACAGAGCATATTAGCTACTTTTTCTTTTCTTATTTTTTTTGAACAGCTTGTATTACAAATAATGGCTATAATAGCTCTCTGTACAAGGCACTGTTCTAATGTATATTTTGTGATAATATATGTACACATTTTGTGTGTATATGTATGTGTGTATATTTTGTGATATGTATTCACATACCACACACATACATATATAATATATATCATATAGTATATAATACATACATTATGTATCATACATTATATGTGTATATGTCACTCTTTACAGTGACACTTTGAAGTAGGTATTATCATAAACCCAATTTCAAAGATAAGGAAATTGAGGCCCAGAGAGATTAAGTGCTGGCCCAAGGACATAGCTGGGAATCAAACTCAAACATTCTGGTTCTAGAGTTTACCTTTTTAACTGCTATGCCATGCTACACTGCCCGTAGCTAACTTCAAACATGTAACGTTCCCTCTCATTATACCATCATCCAAAGAGATTGGCAGACATACTGTTTTCTTTAAAATTACTTGTACATGAAATTTATCTGGTTGAATTATTTTGCAAATTTTAAAAAGAAAAACAGATTTTGGTGTCCACTGACCAGAAGAATCTATACGATCCTGGGTATTAGAGGCTGTCATGGGTACACCTATATTTGACACATCCTGAAAAGAAAGAAAAATATTTTTTAAATGCATGCTCTATGTTTAACATATAAAAATGGACATATTTTTATTTTTTGTGTCTTGTATAATTGTCAAGACATGCTCAATTCCATTAAACCCCACCCTTCTCTGGAACATGACTCACCCTGTCTTCGGGATGGGCCCCTTCTATCCTCCAAGACTGCATCACTCCTTCTCCCCCCTCTGGCACAGGAGCAAACCTCGTCCCCAGGCCTTCGGGCTGTCTTCCTTTGCAGCAGCACATGAGCAGCAAGAGCGGTGACACTACCCAGGAAGTGGACAGAGAATTAGCGCATATTGCCCAATTTAGGGAGTCACTCAGTGCCTCCTTTTTCAAAAAATGTGGTATTATATTTAGAACCAAAGGGATAAATGCAAATGTAAGCAAGCATCAGTTTTCCCTAAAGGACTGAATATACATATCCATGTTTATAAACACCAAACCACCAAATCACAAATTTGGGATCACGTAATCAGGGTTCTTTAGTGATAGATTAGGAAAGTAAGGTCCTTTCTTCCCCCTACTCTAGGACTCCCAACTGGTTGCTGGGAGATCCAGGATTCAAATCCAATTTTCTGACTCCTAGTCCTCCATGTACATACATATAATTATCTGTGTATGTATGTATATTTGCTAGCCTATACACACATATGAATAAACATGTTCTTACCTCCAAGAGCATGTGTATATGTGCAGGTACGTGGATATGTATATAAGTACACATAGACTCTCTCTGTGGATATGTATATATATTTGCATATCCATATAAAAACCAATATCTACAAACCCATGTACCCAAACATAATGTATATATGTGTAAGTTAAATACATAATCAATATATGCAATCAAAAGGATTGAATACAAATTTCAGTATAGGACCTAGAAATAGGTCTCTTCTTCAACCCTTATATTTACACTTAGAATTAATCAAATATCACCCACTAAATTTAATCGAACTATTTACTTTTATTATTTTAAGATTTTTATTTACAAACTATAATGAAAAATTTACCTCAATTCTACACTTTAATCCATAAATATCGACATTTCTTAAGTTTTCTAAGATTCTAGAATACATTCAGTTTAGTTCTTTGGGTCCACTGCAGTTGTTTTTATACTTTTCCATGCATTCCACTGAATTAATTAGAGGTACAGGAGAAAGTATCCAAGCTGCTTTTATCAGGGCTTTTATTAATTTCGTTGAAATAGTTAATCTCACTGGGAGCAAACATCAAAAGTCTTAAATGAAGGTCTTTGAGAAGGTGTTTTGGGCGGGGACCCCTCCTCTCACCAGCACACTGCTTCTCCCCCACCAGAACACAGCCTGGGCTTCTCCATTGAGAACAAATCACTTTGTCCAAAAGGTTATGCCCCTTCTACAATTGACTTCACAACTCTTAGGCTTTCTCGGCCTGGTTAAGGAAGAGTCATGAAATTTTGAGTGCTAGTCCTCTGGGAATGCAGCTGATTCTGGGTTTTTATCCCTGAACTGCACATTAGCTTCAGCAAAGGACTTACACATGCCACAACTGGGGTCTCATCTTGAGTACTCCTGCTTGAACAGGATTAACCTTAAAGATCTCCAGTGATTCTGTTGTGCAGCTGGGACTGGCTTAAAGGCAAGCTGACACCTCGACTCATTTGCTATTGTCCGGTTCTGGGAAAATATCTCTAATACCATTATGATAATCACTCATGATCTTGGTATAATCTTGAAAGTTCGTATTAGTATAAGAAAGAGAGTCTGCCCAAAAGTCATTAGTTATTTTTTCACGCCTCAAAATGATAATGTTTCCATGTGTACTTCTCCATTGAAACATATTCATATTATAGTTTGAAGGATTTAGTCAGCTTTAATTTTAGAATCCAGTTTTTGATTTCCATAAAATCTAAAGTATTACAGGAGCAGCCTAAATGTATTGCTCCTCTGAGGAGCACATGTTTTAAAAAATGGTAGAGGCAGAGGAGGACCCTTTTGCAGTGTTTGCTTAGGGACCTCACCATTCCTATGACCATGGTCTTAGTTGTAGACACTCCTATCAAGAGTCCAGAGGCTCATTTTCTCTTCCAGGCTCTTCTCCCTGCTTCCTGTTATTCCAGCGTGAACATGTCACCTGATCTTTCACATCTTCACTGATTTCTCACTGCCTGTGGACCGAAGCCCAGAATGTTTGGCTTATCACGAATATTCCTGTGTGATGGTTCCCAGCCTACCTTTTAGGCTGTCCATTTCCTGAGTGTTTAGTGCCTTTCCATCCCTCTCCTTGTTTATGTTTGTGTTGTTCCTTTCATATTTACCCAGATACCACCCTCTTTCTAAGAAAATTTTTAGCTTATAGGGCCTCGGTCAAAGGCACTTTCTCCATAAAGACTCCCAACCTTTCCCACTTGGAGTTGAATTGCTTCTACCTCTCTTAAAGCACTTTGCTGAAATTTTCATGATGGGATTTACTCTATGTTTTGCTGTATTATACTTAGAAATTTGCTTGGCTTTTCATCGCTATGACCCTCACTAATTCTAGTTATCATTACTGAACAAGTATATGCCCTTCTTAGTTCCACTGTTTTTTTCCAAATTCCCATGAGAATTGCTGTAGATACCAAAAGGACATGGCCAAATGAATCTACCCACCCCAGTGAGCCTGCTTACATTCTTATTTTGAAGAACTCCTGAAAAAGGGGCTTTGATCCAGTACTTACAAAGTAGTAGGAGTAGTCCCATGGCGATCATGCCAATCCCTGTCGGTCCGAGACCAACATTTGAACCCCCAGCTTGTTCATCAGTGACAGTCCCATATATGTCACTGGTAGCTGAGCTGCCGTCCTCTACGTTGATGCCCGTGGTACTAGAATACAAGCACATGTGGTTGTTGTCACATTCGCAGGCCTCTAACGCCACAATCTGTGGCAATTCGCATGCTCGGTTATAGCTGTCCTTCACTATGATTGGGATTTGGTAAACTATAGGATTTAAAAGCTGCTCAGCCGTCAGGATTGCAGAGGTAGCTGAAATGGAAGAGAGGAAAGAGAAAATAAATTGAAATTCCTTGGGTAACCCTTCTTAATACCCAAGATTTACCTAGGGCCTGATTTTTTTCATGTTCCCTTAGTCATACGGCCCCCTATACTTATTTTTAAAAAATATTTATAATGAATTGTTTAATACTTCTTTCTAAGGAATTGTTATTTCTCTGAAGCATGCTGGGACCCTGTTGCTTATTTTCCAGAGTAACGATATTTGGCATATTATATGCGTGCAGTAAATATTTGTCCAATGAATGAAGAATATCAAGCAGAAAGGAAATATTAGAAGTCTTCTATTTAGGATTACAGTTTGCAAATACCCTCCTTAAGACTGTTGTTTATCTCTTATTCAAAGTTGCTGTTGTTTCATTTAAATTTAAATGATTCCAGTAACTATTATTTTCCTAATTCTTTGTGCTACTATTGCTTATCGATTTGCATGGAAACTTTGCTTAAAACATAGGTTGAAATTTATTTATTAACCCAAGGAGGGCTTAGAGATGATTAAATTTACACCTAAATCATGAATGTTAATTGATTAATACATAACATGCAATAATTGTGAATATTATGTTTTATTAATTTCATTTAGCTGCATGATAAACCAGCTATGTCTGCTGAAATATGATCCGTGCACAAGGCTAGAGTTAAATAACATGCAATGCCATAGCACATTAGGTGAAAGCTTATTCTGTTCTTTAACACCAACATCGAAATAGGACTCTAGAAAAATTGTCTCCAATGCAATTATATTTTTTATTGGCAAATCTATAATGTAATTTGAATACCTTTACGAACCTCCACATTGAACCTTTTTTTTTTTTTTAATGTTTTTACTCATAGTACCTAGGATCTTAATGAGGAAAATGTGGTTAGCAGTTGTTATTTAAGAATGGCATATTATTGGGCTTTATAGGAAGGGTGAATTCAAAGTTGTCTTAATTATAATATGGTTATAGTTATATGGTTATATGGTTATAATATGTACTACTGTTTGCCTGTTTTAATGTGCTTAACTTTTTAAAATATTAAAATGGTTTTGTGGAAAAAAGCTAAAAAGTTTTATTATGAAAACAATTTCCTCTTTTGACTAAGTCCTTAAGGGTGGCATTTTTTTCTGGCATTGTTTTAGGGTTTCTCCATCCTATGAATGGAGAAACTTAGTGGCTTCAGAAAGGTGGGAAATATTTCCTCTCTGGGCTCTGAGGTCTGACCCCCATCCCATCACTCCCTAAAAATCTTTTATTGTTGCCTCAAATGCATATGAAATTAGAGAGCTATTTTAACCCAAATGAGGTCCTCTTACAGTATTTCAGTTTCTATTATATGTTTAACATCTCCGGGAAGTAGAATCTAAGTATATAAAATGTTATGTTGTCTGAAATTTACTCTCAGTACTTTCAGGCATTCATTTTTACATAGCAACAGTTAGCACAAACACACATACTACTCAGACATCTTTACTGTTTAAATACCTTGGTTTATGTGTTTCTTTGTATCTAAATGCTTCACATAATTCTAATTTTAATGCTGTATATACTACATCTTAATAATATGTACTACTGTTTGACTAACTTGTCTTCCCATATTGAGCAATTTGGACTTAAATTTTTACCTTTACAAAAAGTCTGAAATTGGGGCACCTGGGTGGCTCAGTCGGTTAAGCATCTGCCTTCAGCTCAGGTCATGATCCCAGGGTTCTGGGTTCAAGTCCCACATCGGGCTCCCTGCTCAGTGGGGAGTCAGCTTCTCCCTCTGCCTCTGCCCCCTGCTCATGCACTTGCTCTCTCTCTCTGTCCCTTTCTCTCAAATAAAAAAAAGTCTGAACTTATCACTCTTTCTAAAAAGAATTTCATTGCTCTTATGTGCACCTGAGTAGAAAATATGTATATGTGTCTATGGGATATGTGAGTTTCAGAAACTTATTTGCCTGAAATAATTTAAAATAGGGAATTGTAACACATGGTGAGTTAGTCAAGGGTTCTGTTTATTTCAAACTGATCAAATATTGGTGTAGCACCCCATATATACAAAATGGTAGATAAACTGATATTTACATACTACTATTCGTAATTGCGGTATTGATAAAACATTTTTACTTTTATAACAGTTTAAAAATTTTCTAAATATCCTAAGTGTGAATATGAAAGATTTTCTCACTTATTATGAATATGGCCAAGAATCACAGAAACAGCGATAGAAAGTATTATTACATGTCTTGCCTAATTATTTAGTCATTGTTTTTGCTTTTGGTCTTAAAGATGAGCAAGTTTGCATTCCACTTACCATTTATTGATCTGATATCCCACGAGTTAGCTGTCCCTGGTGGTTGATCAACAACACAGAAGGTATAGGGAGACCCATAAGAATGATCACCAACGTCTCTTGCAGAGATAAGGATCGATGGAGAGGCAATGCATATGTAATCACTTTCAGCAAAAACAACTGGACAGTAATCATTGACATCAGGAACTTCGATACATATGGTTCCTGTTGCTGTTTTCCCAGAGCCATCTGAAACAGCAGAGCATCATGGGTGTTGGGGTTAATGGTGTGAGGGAGAAAACTCTTTCTTATATTCCACGATGATGCCACAGCATAAAGGAATAGCATGAATGACTCCTTGAGGTGGGGCCTGATGGGTTCCTGCTTATTTCAATGACCCAAAGCCACTTTTGCCTTAGTCACTACCTGCCAGCCATGCTGGCTTCTTTTTAGTTCTTGGAACAAGTTTCTTCCTAACCCAGGACTCTTGTGCATTCTATTCATTCTTTCCAAAATGTTTTTCATCTCAATTTCATTTGGCCAACTCCTACACATCCCACGATGCAAAAGTAAATGTCCTTCAGAGAAGCCTCACAGCTTTCTGTTCCTACCCTGTCCCTGTGAACGAGATTCCCAGTCCAGCTTGTGGCCTTCCATTCACAATGCTTATTGAGTTCTGTGTTTGTAGGAAAATAACCACGATTGAAATGCAATAATTGTCTGTGTATTTTTTCTTTCTGTTTTGCTGTTTATTTTAATGCCATCTCTTAGATGCTATTTCTCATTGAAATGGCACTTCTGAAAACAAACATAAATCTGTTAAATTTTTTTCCTAACCTACTTGACACAACTTTTGGGTTAATATAGTTTATTAGAAAGGGCAGCAGACCAAGAAATAAGAATCTGGGCTTTTAGTTCACTTTTCCATCTGGTTGGCTTGGGCCTGTGCAGATACTCTGCTTAGGTACCTAAACAAGGTACCCTTGTTTTTAGCTTTCTGTTGTACATTTTGATAGTTTTTTTCCTCCCTCTTTATTCACTTGATGACTAATTTTTATTCTAGTTTTTGAAGGTATTCACATATGACCAACATGCAAACATAGGCCCTGATCAACATGGTCAGAATCCATTATAGGAATAGGTTTTCTAGAATACTGATAATAGACTATAATATTTCGATAACAGACCCAGGTGTTAAAAGTTACACTCATAGGATGAAGACCAGAACATATGGACCATAATTACTTGGGTATTATCATGGTTTCTTTTCAAGTCTTATACTTCCCCTTTATCTTTTTCTTTGGCCACTGTAAAGCTCAGATATTGATAATACAGACCTATAGTATCTGTCTTCTATTAGGTATATATGTGGAACATCTGTTTTCTCTCTTCTGTCCTGATTATTGACCTTTTTCTGTTTTGTTCTGTAGTAGCTGGTTTCCTAGGCACTGTTCAGAGAATGATTAACTACCGATACATAAATTCCTGTTGCAGTCACCAGGAAGAACGCTTAATAGATTTTCCCACATGAGAAGCAGCTCAGTTAAAAGTTCAATGTATCTGCACTTATGACTTTTAATTTGGCTCTTATACTTGGAATAATCTTGTGATTTAACATCTTACTTTTGACAACATGACCACTTAAGCTGCACTTACACCGGCCTCTCATTGTAGCTGAGTTTTAGTGGTTCTACAATAACCATACTCTTGGGACACCTGGGTGGCTCAGTTGGTTAAGTATCTGACTCTTGGTTTCCGCTCGGGTCATGATCTCAGGGTCCTGATATGGAGCCCCACCTCGGACTCCAAGCTCAGTACGGAGTCTGCTTGTCCCTCTCCCTCTGCCCCCCACCCCCGCCGCCCCCCCTCGCTTGCACACGCATGCACAATCTTTCTCTCATAAATAAAAAAAAAATCTTTTAAAAAACCCTTAAAATAACTATACTCTTTGGGACACTGCCTTTCCCAAAGGTCCTCCCACAAATGAACTTTGTATACATTTTGTAGCACTCACTTTACATAAACATTCCTAACATACTCTGAAAGTTGGATTAAACATCTCAAGAAATGAGGCCATAAGCAGAAACTGAATTCTACTTTTAGACTTAAACTTTTATGGTTTATGCTGTAAGTCACGTACATTTCTTTTTTGGAAGTAGGTAAAATAAATTATGATTTAAATGTAAATTATGGTTGTGAGTGTACTGAGTTCAGTTCTTAATGTAAGATATTTAGAACTCTCTATAAGTCTTGCAGACAGACACACTAAATGATGTATTTTATTAGAGTCAATCTCATAGCAATATGAGAATTACATTTATATTTAATGGAATAATAATTTTATTAAAATATTGAGAAGAAATTTTCTTACCGTCTATAGCGAGGATCTCTGCTGTGTATATCCCGTTGGTAATATATTTTGAGTTCTTATCAAATTCCCTAGAAAATTGTATCTCACCAGTCCGTGAATCTACTTTTAACCAGCTGCCTGCATCATGTCCTATGATATACCTGTTTTTAAATAATGAAATTCATCATTTGCTCATATGAAAGTTAATAATTTTAAGTCATATACATTGTGTTAAACATAAATATGGTGTTTGTACGCTTTATGTTGATAATTGCCTTGGTTTGTAAAATGTATATATATCAATAAAATTTTAGTGTTGAACTTATTAATACACAGGTTCACAACAGAGTTTTAAAATTTCATGATTCACACTCTTCTAGCTCTTACTATAATCCTTAGTAAGATGTGTGAGTCTCTTTCAGGTTTATTTATTATAGCAGTATCTACTGAGGGAATATCCTTTACTCATTTTTACATGTGATGTACTTTGTTTTTCCTAGATTTTAAGGCATATTAGTTTTAGGGTACCTCGCTGTTGGCCTGTTAGGGGTTGTGGTATTACATCAATATCAATATCATATCATATCATATCATATCATATCATATCATATCATAATATAATGGATTCAAAGTGCTTGACCTTAGTGAAGATCTGGCCTCTGTACCAGGCACAATTTCAAGCATCTAAGGCGTGTATCTGACACATCCTTTTCCTTTATCCCATACTGAGAGACTTCATAATTTTTGTTGTCTGTCAATTTGTCTATTAAGTAATCAGAACTGTTAATATCAAAGTAATTTACATGTCAATAGACTCTTTACTCCTAAAATATTAGGAGGAGGAAAAGAAGAAAGATAAGGAAAGGACACAGAGAATACTTACATATTTCACTAGAGTTGTTTTCTAGAGTATCTTGTAACATAATGTAATTCATGTATAATCTGTGTACCTAGTGCCTCGAATGCCTATCTTTCTATTTCTCCACTTCTGACTTTCTTTGTACTCATCAGATTTTTGAAACACCTGTGTTTCGGCTTCTTCTATTATCTTTTCTCTTCCTCTTGAGATTAGCCCCCAAGTCATTAGGTAACACAAGTTTTAAGGAAACAAGCAGTGATTCATCTTTTATGATGTCTCATAGTTTACAATAGGCTTAATCAGCCTGGGGCAGGGGTGGTAAAAACTGGCCACATAAGATTAGAGAGACGCAGAGTCTCTTAGGAAGCCCTTTGACCTTTTGTTTCTCCCTGGACACAATTACCTTTCTAACCAGTTGGAAGCCATATTGCCTCTAAAATACTATTAAAATCTTGGAAAAATGTCAGTGCCACAAGAGTGTTCTAAAACAAGCAAATGAACAAGAGAAGCAAAGCAAAACTCAAAAAGGACTTCAGCCCACATAGTCTAGCACGTTCTGTGTGAGCTAACACTGGACAGAACCACATTGTATCACTTTGACATGAATGCAGTATTTGTGGTACCTGACATTTGTGGCAGGATTTCCTGTGTCCAAATCTGTAGCCGTGTATGTGCCAAGTGCGTAATTCAATAAGGAATTCCCTCTTATTCCTTCTCGTATACTGAAGGTCATAGAATTTGGTTGAAATGTGGGTCCTTCTTTCACATTAACCACCTGAATTCTCACAGGGATTGAGTGCATTTGGAATCGAGAGGCAACTGAGTGGTGAAATTCAGCTTGGTTTTTCACTCCGATACCAAGATGAATATTAGGCATTTGTTCATAATCCAGCATCTGAAATGATAGAAAGTAAAAAATTCCAAAACAGCAAAAGGACTCTCTTTTGATAGAATAAGTAGCCATGATAAGAAAGCAACACATTGAGAGTGAATTCAGGAGCTATGTAATTCAAATTTTTAGTGGGTAAAACTTTACTAATCACTGCATCAGATATTTCAGACAGGTTACTCCCTTTATCTCTCGGCATAATCAGGTATGTAGGTCATTTAGGCCTGTGACTTCAGTTAGACTCAAATCCTGGAGTTTTAAACTTCTTACGTAAAAACACTGAAGTCAAAAATCATCTCCTTCCAAATGAGAAACATAAACAATAAACTTACATGAAATAAAAAGGGGTTTGCAACTGGGGAATGAATAAATAGGACCCAGGTTTTCTTTGTAGAATCCACATCTGAGAATCTCTTGAAATCAGCGGAATAAAGGAGCCAATATATGTGATGTATATGAACATGTAATTTAAAAAAAAATGATGCAAACAACTTCTAAAGGAAAATTCATGATTATTAAATGCAGCCCCAAACTATAATTTCATTGTGCTGGGTCTGGTGGACAAGATTTCTTCACAGGGCACATTCAAATAAGTGAATACCTTTCCCAGAGAAAAGCCACCTTTGAAATGGGTTCTTTGGATAAAAGGTGAATGGAACCTTTTGATCCAGAATGATTGATGTGGTGACATGAAAAGTCACCACCAACAATTCAGCACAGAGCTGACTGTGAATTGCGTACTAAAAAATGGAGTTTTGGTTGGAAGAGAGTTCCCTCTTGTACAGTGAGTGAAAAAGCAGTTGTGAAAAAGGGAGTCCTGGACAAAGTCTGTTTAGAAGTGTTCTAGAAGCTAATGTAAGCATCCCTTGCATCACATTTACCAACAACAGAAGTCAAGATAACAGTGCCATCAGCAAGACCGTGAGGTAAATCTCTGCTTCTCAAGGAAATTCTATGGCATCATAAATATTTTCTCAGTATATTTTAGTTGATTTCTTCAGAAGAGCTAATAAGATGGAAGTAGTCACAGGAATTCAATTGCGACCTTATTTGGGGCCAGCTCCACATGATTTTCTTAGATTTCAGCTCAAACCCTTCAGGTTTGGGATTTTGATTCTTTTGTACATCTGTTCTCCTCCCTGATCCACACGATGCCTCGCACAGAGGCGACTATGAATGTTGTACTCAAAGATAGAATTTCGATTGGAAGAAACCACTCTTCTATAACTCAGTTTTCATTTTCTAGAATTCCATGTTGTTCTTAAATAAATGAAAGATCTGAGATCCTCTCTTCTGGTAGAGAAATCTCTTGGGGCTCTTTTGTGCATACACACGAATGTGGTTTTTGTTTGTCAGAAGAGTTCTTTCCCTTTTGAATAGATGTGGTGAAAAATATATTAATATGTATATAACATTGTGCCAATTATAGACATTCACAGAATATAGTGACAGGAAATTGGTTGGGGCTAATCTTCCCTCCAAGAGGGAAGATAAAAAGCAGAGGAAAGGCACAGAGCCTGTCTTACATCCTTTGCAAGTGGGACCTTTTATCAAGAGTTTTGTGCTTGTGTGCAGAGGTCAGGATTGGGCGAAGAGCAGTGAAAACAACCACGAGAACAGTTACCTGTTACAACAATCTAAGTCAATGATGAAGATGGTAAGAAGATGGGTAAGAATTATATGACATGTCTAGATCTTGGTTGTTAACTGAGATGCAAGGTTGAACAAATTCTGATCGCTGGCAACAAACTTGACTAAATATTCAGAATATGATAGGATGGTAGGTGATTTCTCGTCTCTTCCTTATCTATGTTAATTCAGCAATGGCTTCTATTCTTGTTCCCTCATTTCCATTTTTACTGCTGTTGCCTTAGATCAGGTAGCACCTCAGGACTTGATTAATATATAATTAGTTTCTTAACTTTAATCTTTCCGGAGTAGAACTCATAATGTGACTGCTATTTTTTTTTTTAATATCCCCAAGTTTTCTTGGTCTAGAAGTAGGGATTAGTAAAATTGTTTGGGTGAGAGCAGATAGTAAATATTTTAGGCTTCGGAGGTCATACGCATTTTTTTGTCTTAAACATTCAATTCAGCTGTTGGAGGATAGAAATGGCCATAGAAAACAATGAATGAGTATGGCTGTGTTTCAATATAATATAATGTGCAAAAGGGTGGCAATTCATATTTGGCCTTTGGGCTACAGTTTGCTGACCTATGGCCTAAAGCAATATTTCTCAAACAGGATGGCTCTAGTACATTCTTAGAGTCCTTGTGTTCTCTTCAGGAATTTTGAAATTTTGTGTGTTCATTTAAATGACAATCTCAGAAGGTATACATAGATAATTTCCATAATTTTGGTGACCACTTCATAAATTAATACAGTGCATGATTTCAGTGCTGGTGATTGTGTTTTGTAGTAAAAAAAGTAATACTTCAATTGCTCCAGACAATTGCAAAAAGAATGGAGAAAGACTGTATATAGAAATGATATGAACTGGGAAGATCAGTAGGGGAAGGAAGGGATAAAGAAGGGGGGGTGATCAGAAGGGGGAATGAAGCATGAGAGACTATCGACTATGAGAAACAAACTGAGGGCTTCAGAGGGGAGAGGGGTGGGGGAATGGGATAGGCTGGTGATGGGTAGTAAGGAGGGCACGTATTGCATGGTGCACTGGGTGTTATACGCAACTAATGAATCATCGAACTTTACATCGGAAACCGGGGATGTACTGTATGGTGACTAACATAATATAATAAAAAAAATTAAAAAAAAAGAAAAAAAGGAAATGATATGTTTGCATTAGATGAAGGCCAAATGGCTTCCTGGTTTATAGTAATTGGGATAAAGAAAAGTAGTAACAGAATGGAATCATTGCAGTTCACACTTTGTACCAAATTAAATGTGTGCATTTGTCTATTAGTATATATTTTCATAACTGTACGTTCTGTTAACGTTGTTAGTAGTAATTTTGTTTGAGAAAAACATTAATTTCCCTTATTACATTAAAGTTCATTTGCATCTCACTGGTTTGCAGGTTTACTTGTTTCTAATTTGTATTTTTAGATTTTATTCCTGTCCAAAAGGTAAAATCATAAAGTAGTTTAAGAAAAATTAATTTATAGGAAAGTCAAATGAGAGCAACTCTAACTCAACATCTTTGTTCTTACATCTTTGTTTCCTTCCATGAACACTCTGCTGCAGCCTCAAAGAATTGCTCGCAGTACCCTGGGCATGGTTTACCTTTCCTCCCCTCAGTGAGTTTGCTCATTTCAGTTCTCATATTAGCAATCTCAGTTGTAAGGTCTTGCTTAAGCTGTATTCTCTGCACAAAACCTTTTCAGACAAATCCAGCTCAGAAAGATCTTACCTCTTAGTAATTATTTTATATTTCACCCATTTGGCTATTAATTAGGTTTAACGTTATAACATTTATACGACTTCTTTGTTTTTAACTCGTTATCTAATTCAGGAGTGCATGCCTTGTCTTCTCAACTAGATATTGGGCTCTGTGAGAACAAAACACCCTCCTTATTTCTTACTGCTCTTGGTAGTAAGGAGCGTGTTGCTGAGCTGCAAGTCTCAGATTGACATAGTGAGCTAACTCACGGCACTTGTCCACATACGTAGTATTGAAGGTTATGGAGTGTTTTTTGGAGGTATATTCTGTCTGTAAGAGTATTTTAAAACTTTAGAAGTATTGCAGATCCCATACTGTACCTTGACGACTTTCAAAATGCCCTCATTGGTTTGTGGGTCTGTTTGGATATCAAACCAATTCCCATCATTTCCGGAGAGAATTAAAAATTTTGCCAGCCAATTATCGGTGCCTTCTTCATCGAGATCAATTGCTTGTAATCGTATCAGTTCTGAACTTAGACAGTTCTCTTCAATACTTGCTGAATACTGAAATGACGTAGATCAATTTTATAATCAGCAAAGTTTCAAAAGAGGAAAGATATTTACTAATACACAACTGTCATTTAAGATACTAACAACAAACTCTGTCAATAATTTTTGCACCATTATTAAATGCCATACATTCTAATCAGAAATATAAGAATAAAATGATTATAAGATAATAAAACTGATTTTTTTGTGGTGTATGTGAAGTCAAGGTCAAGCTTGTTCCATTTTTCTTGCTTATTTTTAATTTTCCTTAAGTTACTTCCTCCTTTTACTATGAAGGGTCAGATGGTAATATTTTAGGCTTTGTGAGCCAGAAAGTTCATGTTGGAACTAGTTATCTCTGCTGCTATAGGATCAAAGCACCCACAGACAACATATAAAGGAATGAGTCAAGTTGTCGTCCAATAAAACATTTTTTTTAACCAAAATAGGTGGTGAGCCAGATTTGGCCTTGCTATTTTCAAATTTATGCTTCCTTATGCCTAAAGATGAAGGTGTAAATTGAGAATGTCTGGGACTCTTGTAGAATTAATTCAGCAAATTATCAGGCCCATAAAGATAGATCAATAATGTTACATGATTCCTAGATTTATATTAATAAAATCCCACATTTCTATAAGTAGAGCATATGGAGGGGATGGTCTGCTGCTTTCACAGATGCGAGTTGCAGAGAATAGTGACTCAGAGGTAAACATGCACTAGTAAGGTATATTATTATTTTTTAATGAAATACAATTGAAATACACTATCATTTTAGTTTGATGTACAATGTAGTAATTTGATGTTTATATACAGTTTGAAATGATCACCATAGTAGGTCTAGTTACCACACAAAGTTAGTACAATATTATTGATTATATGAGGTCTATTATTAGTATACGTAAGAAGTTCCAAGGTTTACACAGCAAAGCTGAGTCCATCCATACATATAACAGAATCAAGCTCACAAACTAGCAGGAAAGCAATCAATTACTGACACTTCGGGAAAAAGGATTATAAGAGTAACAACTTACAGAAGATTTCTCCAAGGTGGGGAAATTATCGTTGACATCTAAAACCTTGATTCTACAGTCGCACTCAGAAGACAGTCCATCTGCAGCTCCGTCTCGATCTGAGCCCCTCACGAGGAGGTTATACATACTGTGTTGCTTAAGATGAAAAAGAATTGTAAGACTTAGATCTCCTTTTGAATGAAATCCAACACATTCTGATGTTGTTCTTCCAATTTCCTTTTTATAATTTTATGTAAGACTTTAATTTTTTCTTCTTATAGTTTTCATTGAAAAGTCATGGTTGGAATATCCTTCCCTCCTTTATAGGAGGAAGGGCATACTTAGGTCATTTTATCTTTGTTTTTTGAAAATGGAATTCTTTATTTCTTATCATTCATTCATAGAAGGCTTTACCTCTCTGTCAAGGAAACTGGACATCGTGCAGACTTCTCCAGTGTGCCTGTTCAGGATGAACATTGGTGCACCTGCTGGCTCCTGAGAGATGATCTTATAGGCTATTTTAGAATTCAGATGATTGTCTTCATCTGCATCTGTGGCACTTAACTTTACAACCAGTGTGTCTAGGAATGAAGATGGAGGTGGAGAATGTTTGGGGCTCTGTTAGAATCAGTTCAGCAAATCATCAGGCATAGGAGGAAAGAGTGGTTGGCCTTCCCCTGAATTTTCTTTTGTTTTAGTTCCCATGAGAATATAGTATCATAACTTTCAGCTACACCCTTGACTGCAAAAATAATGGTGGTTAATGTCCTTTACAGTTTATAAATCCTTTACAGTTTATAAAGTACTTGCACTCTTTACGTGATTAAATGGTAAATTAGAAGCAAACGAAAGTAATCATTAATGAATGAGAAGTTCCATAGCCTTGATCATAAAGCTGAAAAGCGGATTTTATCAATTTGTTTTTGCTGTGGTCGTGTGACATTATTTTAAAATGCTAAGTAAGAAAGATTGTAGCTTGATTAAATTCAATGTTAAGATTATTTATTGAGCACCTATTTTCTTTATTTTTGTTCATCCAGAAAGTAGAGAATTACTGTTGGTTGCCTTGGAGGATGATAGCACTTAATTGATTAGTCAAAAACATATAACTATTCAAATGAAGATCTGTCCACAGGAATAGAAAAAGTTCTTAATTATTCATAGGGACAAAGAACAAGCATCTTAGGCGGTCCTCAACGGAGAACAGAGGAAAATAGCGACATAGGACAAGCATAGAAAAGGAAAGATGTTTAGGAGAACCAATAGAAGGAGGTGGAAAAAAGTATTGGAGCTGGAGATGGAATTAAGCAGGATGGAAAAAGTGAAAAAAATGAGAGAATGTAATGTAGCTTGCTGTGTAGACTGTGAAGAACCGGTAATTACTCTCTGGGATCAACCTGTTGGATACTGTTGGAAATGACCTTCCATCAGTCTCTGGTGTGCTTCAGCCCAGAACTTGAGGAATAGACCAGCACAAAGCCCTTTTCCACATCCATGGTTTCTTCTTTAGTTTATTCATTTTGATTAAGTTAATCATGAGTCAGTAACAACCTTTAAGGAAGGCGCTAAAGCTCCTACTAAATCACATGTATAAGAATTCTCCACAAACAAGAGGATATTTAGCATCTTAGACATGTTTTTTTTTTTTTTCTAGGTCAGTTTTAAGCTAGAATTTGTGGGGTTTATTCAAAATACAAGTTTGACTTTTTCTGATCTTTAAATTACCTGTATGTCAATTTCCTACAGCTTTTGGCCAAGAGAAATCTTTGTGGTATAATGCAGAGAGGGAGTGTCATCTACTTACTTGCATCACTGTTTTCTTCAATGCTGGCTGTGTACACGTTTTGTGTAAAAACTGGAGGGTTATCATTTATGTCCATAACCTTGACCCTAAGCTCAAGAGGTCTTTCTAAATCTTCACCCCGTGAATTCAGAGCCCGGCAATAGATCTGTGGAGAGTTGGGGAAAAAACTGTCGTTTTCCATCAAAGGAAATTAAGTAACATAGTCAAAAAAATATTTCAGGAAATATGCAGGGAAACAATTTACTTAGTGAATTCAGACTATATTACAGTGTATTAATTTAAACATTATCAAGACATTTGATGGCAAACCAATGCAACATGCCAGACACTCTTGAACTATAAACTTATGTTTTCATACTCTTTTCATCTCTTCAATCCCTTTATTTGGTTTCAGCTTTACAGTGTTTTAAAAGGGGAAGAATAATAAAATGCATAATTTAAAACACACTGTTGTGACTTACCAAGAAAAGTGGAGTTATCTCTCTGTCTACCACTGAAGTGATGTTAATTTCCCCAGTTCGAGGATTAATGGTGAACACTCCGTAAGGTGGTCGATCAATTCCTACGCCAGAGATGCGGTATGTAATCTTCTGGTTCGCTTCACAGTCTGATCGAATCTATAAAGAAAATGGCTAGGACTGTGATCTTATTGAAAGTAGATTATGAACTGCAGAGTATAATAAAATGAGAAGGGAATAGCTTTGTAGCCAGATGGGCTTTGGGTTGAAACCGGGCACCATGATTTACACCTGTGTGACCTTGGAAAGCTCACTTAAATTCGCCAAGTATCAGTGTATAATGGGATAATCCCACCTACATCCTAGGTTTGTTGTGGAGATTGTATGAAGTAACATATATACACCCCACCCCAATGCCTGGCATAAGGCACATACACACTTGATGCTAGATTTGTTATTGTTAACAATACATTTTTCAGTTCTCTGATTTTCTTTGCATATAAAGAGTTTGACAGAAGAAATCACCATCTTTAGTATTTCTTAAAAGGTTTTGTCATATTGATATGTACCTTGACTAGACTTTAGTTGGAGATTTAATCAAAATTATAGATAACTCAAGAAAACCAGAAGAGAAACACATTGTTTAGAGATAATTTTTTGAATTGAAACCTACCATGTCATTCATTCACCTGCCAAATAGATTTTATGGCACATATTCTGCCATATAGGTTTTGTTTTAATAGTTTTATATATATTGCTCATAAATTTAAACAAAGATAGTTTAAATTTTTAAATCTCACCTGTATACTGAAGATGAGAACATTCAGCAATACTAAGATTTATGACCCAAATATCCACAACTAAATAAAGGCAACTGGAAATACAACATGGATTAGCACCACTCTAACCCAGAGATCTTATTTGTATAGATGAAAATCTAGGAAATCCTCCAAATGCAATAAAAAGAAAAGAATATGCCATACGGTGAGAGTGAAGTAACCTAAAGTCATAACTGTGAGTCAGAAGGAAACAATAATTATTTAAAGCGTTCCAAAAATTTCCCAAATTCTGGAAAATTCCCAGAGAATATATAATCTCTTCTTGAGCTAAGGTTGTATTTGTCAAATCACTGCTTACTGTATATATATGTAAAACTTTATATGTACATTTAAACAACGTATAAATGTAAAGCTTTCAGGAGAATTCTGGTTGATCACTCTACTGATTTCACTAGTGGGCAAGGCCGAGATGCCTGAAAGAGCTAATTAGTGATACTGCTAAAGTGGATCCCGTTCTTCACAGGTTAATTTACTACACTTTCTTCCCTTAACTTTCCTTCCTTATTAATTACATTATTTGGTATACTTTTTAAGTTTCTCCTAATTTCTGGATATAGGAATCTAGTGGGAACTTTTAACACTTTCCTTTCTTGGAGAGAATTAATTCATACTGTAAACCTTTGATTTGGGGGAGGGATAGTCAGAAGATTATTACTACATGCATACATTTCCTAAAACATGTAGATAAGACAGATAAGCAAAACACGAATAGATAAAGCCCCGTTGTGCTGGAGATCCAGGTCTTTCTTTTAGGATCACTCAAAGACTCTCTGCTCTGTATCAACTCTTCAAAGGTGATATTCAAAACAGTGCCTCACCAGCATGAGCAGATGACTACACGTCACCCATCTTCCTAAATCACTATGCAGTAGTGAAGGCTGCAGATCTCCAAAACATCTGAGGGCTTTCCTGCTCTGCAAAATCATTTGTTATCAGCACAGCATGCTCCTGTTTATTTCATCACTTACTCTGGCAATCGGATTCCTCTTGGAGTTGTCCTCTCCTTCTCTACAGGCAGCAGCAAACTTGATCCACTCCCGCTTTTGTCTTCTGACGGTCTGCCATTTTGTAGTGCCATTTTCAATGTCTAATTCTTTCACCTTATGCAAAAATAGTTCACGTTTTGTACAGTGTTAGTACAGTTTTACTTAGGAAGGACATTTATTCAACATTATAAGGTGCACCCAGAAGAAGCAATGGTATTGAGTTTGAGAAACAAAGAAGGAGTTTACCAATTTATGACTCTACATAGGTATAGCCTGATCATGTGCCTACCTACTTCTTTTGGAATCATCTCACTTCTAACTATCTGATTCTAGTGAAACAAATTTCATTAGCTATGTGTGGTGCTCACAATGTCTTATACTGGATGATATGTTATGATTTTTCTTTTTTCAATCTGTCCTCAACATGTGGAGACCTTGCCTGCCTCACTCCTTGAACTCTGATCAGGCTTTCTGGTCTCTAGAGTTTAAAAGACTACTAGTGTTCCATTGAGTACATCCTGTGCAAAAGGAAAGTTGTGCTGGTGAGTATGTTCACCTAAAAGAGGGAAAGGATTTTTCTTTTCTGTTGGTAAGGACATCACTTTGTCTAAGCACCCAAATATATTATTGTAGGATTAGAAGAATATTTTAACTGAATTGATGGTACTTGTGATAATCCCATGGACAACTCTTGGCTTCTCAATGTTGTCCATTTGTATTTCTGCTTGCTATATGTTTTTCTCTTTGTAGTCTTATGTTGCTTTTGTTGGAGGACGTCTAACAATTTTATAGTATTCAAGAGTTTAATGTTACCACATGCATAAACGTTTGTATACATGTGTAAATAAATGCATATATTTATATGTATAAATATATGTATAAATTTTTTAGTAACTCCTAATGTACTTATTTGAGACACAGATGATTGTAGGTTTGTTTAAGCTAGGGCTTCATTTAATTAGCGCTTTGTGGGAAGGAAATGTTCCTTGTGAATGGAGCTTATCCTTTCAAGAACCAAAGCATGTACGTTTTCCTCCCATTTTGATACGACTTCCTGAAACGTACCACATATTCGGTATTTTGTCAACAGACATTAGAAAAGTAATTTTATTTTCTTCAGTGATTTGAGACAATCATAATGAAAGTTTAACCACTGTAATAAAATAAAGCCCTCCCAGAGATGGAGGACAGTAGCTTTATTTCCTGAACCCCACTCTAAATGGCACCAAATTCTCTGTTGTTCTACTTAGTTATGATTACATATTTTTTTACTTTTATATCTTTCCCTCATTGATTGACCATCAGTTGTCTTTCTTGATGATGTAAATGTCTAAAGATCCTCTTCCCATCCTAATGTGTTACTGTGCTTCTTCTGTTTGGCTTTAAGTTGGGAAATGTATGGATAAACTACTAATAGAGTTTGAAAAGTAGGCGTTACTATGACACTGAGCTGTCATAAACCACGCCTGTAAACATGTGTATTTGGGAGTATGGGTTTACCATTGCTATTTCAGTTTGGCAGAAGTTCTTTCTCTTACCTTTTATCTAGATGATTATGATTTCAAATATTCTGATATTTGATATACGATGCATTACAAAATTCCATTTTTCTTTCAATTTTAAATCGAGAAAATAGTTTTATTATACATTACCTCAACGATAAATTCGCTGTTTACTTCCAGCACCACCTGTTATAGAAGGCACAACATTAGCAAAAATTTGCATAATTAAAGGAAGCAGTGTCATAAAACCATTGACAATGGTCTTTTAGTAATTCATTTCTTAAATATACATTTTGTTCATACTATGGAATAAACATGGGTAATACAAAATAAATAATAGAATTTTTGCCCTCCAAACGTTTTAAACTTTTAGTGAAGAAAAACACATAATTACAGCAAGGCAGGTTAGGATGCATGCTTTAACAGAGACATCCATGGGCTCAGTGGGAGGATGCAGCAGACCACTCAAGTGATCAAAGTGAATTTTGGTAAGGCCTTGTAGGAGAGTAGGGATGAAAAGGGTTCTGCTTTTAAGGATGAAGTTGCTTTGATAAGAGGAACTGATGAAAAAGAAAATTTCAGCCAGAGTAAAACATGAGCATAGGTGTAAAGGACATTCTAGAAATGATCAATAATATTATTAGCTAGAAGGTAGAGGAAGTATTAAGGAGACATGGGAAACAAGGTTTGGAATGTCAGTTTGGACAGATCATGAAGTGCTTTATATACCAGATTCAGGAGTTTGGACTTTATTGCATAAGAGACTGGGAGTGACAAAAGTGGTGTGCATAAAACATGGCATTGAAACACAGGTAGATTTTAAAGGAAAAGACTGGAAGTTGAGACACTTAGGAATTAGCAGTTGCTTGGGTAGGACATAGTTAGAACATCAACTGTTCTAACTACGCTGAAGTGGCAGTGGAAAGGAGAGAGGACAGAGATGTTCCCAAAGGACTGATAGGGCTTATGGACCGTGGGTGCCAGGGGAGGAAGGGTCAGATGGCTCTGGTGGTGTAAGCTTGACTTTCAGGGACAATTGGAGTGCTAGTCATAGAAACAGAAAATTCATCAGTAGAGTGTCACTGCAGTGAGAGGATTACTGATGTTTGTTTTATTTACTTTCAATGTGATTCTAAAATTGGGGATAGATATCAAAGCTAAAAAAGTAGAATTTTCCAAGATGAGTGTTATTTAAAGTTAAAGGAAATGAAGATATTACATTAAATGGTTTAAAGTAAATGAAGTAGGCAGGGAATGAAATCTTATGGGAGATGCTTATATTTGTGCATTGTACAGAAGGAAGAAGTCTAAAAGCAGAGGGCTCTGAGAGACTAAGGACAGAGAGAGATCAAGGGACCAGGGTTGTGGGTGCACAGCACATTTGGTCAATGTCAGAATGCTAGAAAGTGGCAGTGATTGTGGTGATTGTAGTGGGTTGGTGAGGAAGCTGACTTCAGAAAGGAGAGATTGGATAAGTAGTTAGAAAAGTAGCAAGAAAGGAAGCAGAATGAGTGGAGTGCAGTGATAAGAGGTAGACAAAGAGGGAATATTTAATGATTTATGTGCATAGCAAGGTCAAGGTGAATGGGAAATGAGAAGGTCATGGGATCTTAAAGCAAGCAGTCATTGCTAACTTTTTCTAGTGGCATAAGCCAAATTACAGGAGTCAAGGGATGAATTATTGAAAAAGTGGAATAGCAATCATAGATTACGTTTTCAAGTTAGGAGATAAAAGAAATGCAGAGGTAAGATGCAATTTGAGGAGTTAATTAGATCAAGACACATTTTTTTCATGTTGGAAAATCATGACCAAATATACAATTTAAAGGGGGAGGAAAAGGGGGTTGTGGAGAAAGAATGATAGGAGGAAAAGGAGAAAGAGAGGGGGAGTAGGAGGAAGAAATCAAGGAACAGTTACAATGGTGATTAAAAGAGAATAGGAATGACTGGATTAAAACTGTGAGTAAAAGAGACTTGGTAATGAGGTAGATTATTTCTTCCTTTGAAATAGAAGAATAAAGAGAGAAAATCATTTTGAGGTATAATTGAAGGAAAATTATACCAACATTTGGTGGAGTTGGAGTGAGCAAGAAGGGGGAAGGGTGAGGGAAAGTGACAGGATGCCAACTAATGCCTTAAATCAGGAGCAGTGGGCCCACCTAGAATTCTTGATTTAGGGAACACTTGAGCACAGAAAGTTAGAAACAGAGGAAGCCAACTATTAGTCCATAGCTTTGAAGAGTTTGAAGACTAGTTGAGATGAAGCAAGAATATGATGTGCAGCCCACCTGTTTTGTGCCTTTTCTAATAGAACTTGGCAGCCTAGGAGCAGAAAGAGGAGGAATGTGAGGGCTCTCCTTTAGTTGGGGATTGTTACCATGGCAGACTGGAGATTCAGAGAGGGGATAAGGTACTATTGTGAACTCCAGTGAGTCGGGGAGCAGAGTAAAACCAGGGAGAGACTAGAGAGAGATTGGGATGGGGTAGAAGGTGCAGAGCAAATCTGCAGGTGTGAGGGGTGTGTAAGAGGAAGTGGGGGTGTGATGGGGATTTAGAATCCACCTGTGTCCAGAAAAGGGAAAAATACAGATTAGAAATTTGCCAGTAAGACATCGTATTTCCTCTTAATTCACTTTCTCCCTCACATGTACTTTTATTAGACATTAGCAAAATATCTAGACTTGGAAAAAAAGTTCACTATTTAATAGAAGATGGTTTTATTTGATTGCAAAGGATGTTTTGTTTCATAATAAATAATGCCTTTTGGGGGTTAGGTATTTTTTTGCTGTTAGAAAATTAGATGATTCTGGAAGGTATAAGGAAAAGTAAAAATCACACTAAATCCTACTACTTGGAGATTATTACTGGTAATATTTGGAAAAATTCTTTCAGCCCTTTTTTTTTTCTTCTTCTTTTCCCCAAAACACATACATACACAAATTGTAATTTTTTTTAACCAAAAAGAAGTTATAATATGCCATTTGGTAGTGATTTTTTTGTGCTCAATGATTATCATGGTGAAGTTCCACATGAGTGAATACGTAGGGACATCATACACTGTGAAGGTTGTCTTATGTATCACTCTAGTAGGTGTCTTCCATTGAAGTTTTTGGGATATTAGGATAACAGAGAACTGACTAGTTAGTGCTGCAGACTAAACTCTGACATTAGACTGTCAGGCACTGTCCTCCAGTGGGAGGTTAACTTAACTGGAAGCACTGCCTTGAAGGATGCCAGAAGGTTGGTGAGCTTGGCACGTGAGCCCACTGTCAAGAGTTTCTTCTTCCTTATTTTCAGCTTCCCACTGGTCTCTATTTTCTCCTTCTCCTGCACTCTCTTCTCTCTCACAGATGGAATATCTCTCTAATTCCTCTTTCATTTCTTTCATTGAGATTTGGTAGATTTTTTCTGTACACCTTGTATATATTTTGTTAGATTTATACCTAAAATTTTAATTTTGGGATATTTAAATGATACTGTGTTTTAAATTTCAAGTTCCATTTGTTCATTGCTGGTATATTGAAAAGCATTTGTTTTTTGTATATTAATCTTGTATCCTGCAACTTTGTTGTAATTGCTTATTAGTTCCAGGAGTTTTTTTGTCAGTTCTTTTTAACTTTCTACATAGATAATCATGTCATTCCATTTGTGTTGGCTTTTAAAGGAAGGTTGGAAAAGCTTTCTTGCTTGCATAGAAGCTTGTTTATTTTTAACTAATGAATTGCACTTCCATTGAAAACTATTGTACAAACATGTTTACTGTGGAGTGTAATGTATAGCTTTTATATATGTTCCTTAACAGTACCAAATCTTTTCTCATTAAGGTTCTTTCCTAACTAGTTATCCCCAACTCTCTTAAGATTGAAAAAGTTACCAAATACAAAGTCCTTATTTAAATCTGATATAGTAAAATATCTTACGGGGCTACATCATGGATTTTTTGCAAGGACCAAATAAAAATGATATAATAGCCAAGGCAGTCTTTTTAAAGCACAAATTGGATTAGATCACTCCCTTGCTTAAAACTCTCAGGGCAATTTCCTGGAAGCCTTAGAATGGAATTTAGACCCCTCCATAGCAAAGAGGCTCTATCTGATTTGGCTCTGCCCATCTCCCAACTCTATCCCTTATTTCTGTTCCTGCTGCTCTCTGTTCTTCCAGGACCCAAGGGCTCCCTTGTCTCAGGTCACCGAGTCACTGTCAGGAAAGCTCAAACTTCTGATTTTCAAAACACTGGCTCAGTCCCCTTCTCAGTGAGACATCCCTGACTCCCTGACCCTGAAGCTCAGTCAGCATCCATGACCACCCTTTGTCGATGGTTGTCAAATCCATCATTGTTACATCTTCCTCTGTAGGAGTCTTCCTAGCATTTTTCAGTGTCTGATGTTATTTTGAAAAGCTATCCATTTACTTCTCTATTATCTGTACCTGTCCCATTACTATACATGTTCCAAGAAAGTTGGGACTTTGGGGAGCATGTTCTTCCTCTCTCCTCTATCAGAATGCCCAGTGTCTGAGGCATGCAGTAAATATTTGTTGTAGAAACGAATGGACAATCGCTATAAAAATGATAAAGATATTAAGTCTTGCAAAAATCGAGTGTGGCATTATTAGAAAATGTAGAAGATATAAAAAGAAAAATATATACAGATACATAGATGTATGACATAATCCACATAATTCTTTGAAAGAAATTGTTTTACAGTGGCTTTGGTATCCTTTTCTTTTGGTTCATGATATGCATGTGATCACTCACTATCCCTGCTCTTGATTAAGCATTGAACTTGGAGCAGCCTTGAAATGAGAGAGCTGCTATTCACGTTCACTCAGGCACACTTCAACCTTGTGGGGAATTTTCTCTCTCCAAATTTAAATGATTTCTTAGACTTCTCATGTACCTTAAATGGTAATTTTCTGAGATTTCTTTTCAACTTTTTACCTTATCTGTAAAGCATTAATCTAATTATAAGTATGATAAACGCACATAAGAATATTTGATTAGCAGCATCTGAAGGAATGACTAAAATCGTATATCATGCATTTGTACCATTGGATTTTAGTGTCAGTGTGACTAAATTATGGTTTTGTACAAATGGATAGATGACAGATTAGAAAACCAGTTGGGTAGCAGTGAATCGAACTCCACTCCTTGCGAATACATTGGCACTGATAAAATAGCTAGAGGGGACTGCCTTCTACAGGGCCATGTGATGGCTCTATGGGATGATTCAAGTCTTATTAGACTTGATCTTTGCCACAAAACTATCTGCTTAAGAAAAATGAAATATATAAACTTCGTTTGAAATCCAGAAGTTGGCTTTGTTTATAATCTGTATTTACTTTGTAAATAGTTGGGTGAGATGTAGACCTTTCAGAAAAAGTGGGAATTAAAAAAAAGGAAGACAAAATAATATTTGTAATTTAGTACTGTTCTTCTCCTGCCTCCTATCCAACTGCTTGGTCTTCATAAAATCAGTTCTACTACATGTACAGACTTTAGATGAATATATAACATCAATGATTATGAAGCTTATTTTGTTTCAAATTGTTTAGTTATGGGAAAAATACGTGGAGATACATGTTATAAGTGAAAGTCTTGTTCTGATCTAAAAGTAGGACAAAATAGGTATTTTATTTTTGCTGAGGGACCATTTGGAATTTATTGTTAATAATGAATCTGCCAGAGGCATTTAGTGTTTAAAAAAAATTTAAGAAATGGAACACAGGCATAACATTTAAGAGAACAAAATTTGACTTGTATCTTTTCTTTATATTTCCAAAATAAACTCTTTGGATTTCATATTCTTATAAGTGATCCTGCAGATACTTTTAAACACTAACATTGCCATGAAGAGAAACATTTTTGTAGTATTTTGCATTCTTGAGAATGTTTAATAATGTTTCATCTATCATTAAAAATGATTTTTAAAATGACCTATATGCTGACAATTCTATTGAGTCCTTTTTTAATATTGTTGAAAATAAATAATTGAAAATCATATGACTTGAAGAGGACACTTTATGAGTTTTAGAGTCAATTCTTTCTCAATACTGATATAGATACTTTGAATTATCCCTTGGTTCAGTGCCCCAGATACTTTTACAGTCCACTGCAGGGCAACATGTAATATTTGCCATGTGTGAGAGGTGTGACTTTTTTTAAAGGGAGATTTGGGAGAGACTGGCTTGATACCTCAGGTTCAGGTGCATGTTCATAAGATTGACTTAAGGAAAGAATATATACATGGAAGCTGAAGATATAGTAAATGGTTCATTTAAAATGATCTGTGTACTTGTACCTTCTGAAGTGATCATGTTTCTCAGGGTTATCAGTGCCCCAGATGAAGATTATTGTTAAGGTAGCAATTAAGCTGGTATTAAGTCTGTGTCTAAGTCAAATAATTTATATCTCTAAGTGGATATGCAGCCCTAAATTATAATTTAGCTTCATAAAAAGCAATGTGGTTTAGACACATTGGACGTAGAAGAATTGAGCTGAGTCTTGACTTTGTTTACCAGCTGTGTGATCTTGGATAAATCTCCTAGCCTCTCTTTGATTCAGGTTCTGATCTAAAACGAATAAAAAGTGTGAAACTGTTAGGCACAGTAAATGCTCAGTATATTTATAAAGAGGAAGAAGAGTGAAAGAAGAGTTTCCTTCTGTGCTTTAGAGGGTATGTTCACAGCACACCCTATCATATAAAAGTACTAGTCATTCATTTTTAAAGACTTGAAGCCCCATCAACCCGGTTAGTCCTCAGTTTAAAGGGATAAAGAGAGTGTTTTGAATTTATTTTATTTGTTCTTGTACTCTCTACAGAACCCAACTCAATTGAAGGATAGCAATGATCCATTGTTGCCCTATGAATCTGTGAGTATAAGTGTAAATGTCTTTCTCTCTCTCTCTCTTTTTTTAGTTTGGGGAAGTTGTAATGTTAGATCCTAGGGTTCTTATCTACTAGAGCTTATATTGTGCCTGATAGGGGTGGTGCACTTCTGGTATTTCTGTTTTCTGCTCAGCTGGCTCTACTGATGAGGGTTCCAATAGCCACACTCTCCAAATCCTGTCCCTTTATGGGCAGGTGTTCCTGAACGAACTGTGATTTTTATTCTCAAGCCCTACAAAATTATGAGCCCCGTCAGGGGACTCCTCACTTTCCAGGAAATACCTGTGAATAGGTGTTTTGGAAGAAACGTGAAAGGACATCATCTTTCTAAATTGCAGTTAGTAGCCTAACTGCATGAACCTCAATTAAACTGTGCAGAATAGTTATGGGTTTCTGGATAATTGCAGAAATTCCTTGCCTATAAAAGTCTCCTTTTTGGAGCCTATGTAGGTCACGCATCCTGCTGAGGTGTGGTTTGGCCTGAGAGCCTGGCTAAAAGACATCACACAGAATGGAGAGGGTTGAACCAGTTGCCATAATGGTGGAGTACATGAAAAAGGGAATTAGAGGCATGTGCAGTTGAGGGAGGAGAAATAACCCAGAGAGATGTTTGATACCCTGAGTGTGCTATGCTCTCTGTGGCCTAGTTTGATGAGAGGGTTTCCCATCTTCTTTTTTTCCTTTGGATGTCCTCACCATAAATTGCATTAGCTGAAGTAACATGAATAAGACTTTTTCTGGCAATATAAATCTCCTCAGAAGCTAAAACGTATGCACCTGTGCTACTTATTCTCCAAGAATGTGATGAAGATTAACGGAGTATCTGCCCAGAAGGGGCTCCCACATTCCAAGAAGGAGGAAAGCAGAGAAGCGTAAAAAGATACTGGAATATTATAGATACTGTAAAAGAAGCACGAGTAGGATACAGCATTGGCCCAGTTAAGGGAGGGAGTCAATTCTGGAGCAGTGGATAAAGTTTTGGACATGTACTATTGGGTTCAAATTATAACTGTACCCCTTATGGTATATTTATGAATCATTTATGCCCTGAAAGTTTCTTTATTTGTAAAACAAGGATACTTCTATTTATCCTTTAGGACTTCTGTCATGTGTGTGAAATGACTTCGTTAACTGTAAAGTGCTTTGTTAGTGTAAGACAGTAAAATGGGAATGCAATGACAGACCAAATCCCCAAGATCCAGCTCCATGGTTGTCTCAATTTTAAACCGTCAAGCTCACTAACTACATTAAAGTGGCCTATTAGCATATAGGTGGGAAATACGATGAAGTGACTTGGTAAGAAAGGTAAATTAGAAATGAAACCCTTTCATTATTTAAAAATTTTCATTGATGAAATATTATGTGACAGGTGCTGTCGTTTGTGTGGGAGTTCAGACTTGTAATGATGTACCCATTCTAGGGAGAATAAAAGGATAGACAATATTCTGTAGCCATCTAACTTTTGACAAATTGCTGAAATTTTTCTGGACCTATTTTTCTTTGTCAGTACTTTCTCCTAGAGAGAATGTGATGATGTTATACAAGATATTGGAACCTAAGTCATTATATGTGCTTACTGCAATATTAGACTACACCTTATTCTTTTACATACTGGGTGATTTAAAGTAGTAGCTACCAAACAAGGCTATTTTTCATTTTTGTGACTTACCTTTTTGAAGTCAGTTTTTGAAGTCACTTGCACACCTAGGACTAACTTATTAATAAGCAGTTCTTTCCTGAATAATACTTGTAAAAATAATTGAGTAAAGCCATTGGTATCCTCATAGAGGTATGTTAGAGATGCCAAGTACAAGCCTAATTATACCACTTTTGTTTATAATTGAAGGTATATCGAGTAGTGGCATTTTAGTTTGTAAGCTGCGTAATTTTCCATGTAGAAAGGAAAGGCAAATACTTCTCATGCAGGTAATATCTGAAGGTTTCATTCCAGTCACTCCTTCCACAAACCCTCTCGTCAGAGATGCTCCCTGTGTGTGAAATATTCCAATAGTGCTCCGCTTGGGAAAGGGAAAGAAATGCCCGGCAGTTCAAACAATGGTTTCATTACTTTGTAAGGAACTCCTGCCTGGATACTTAGGGACCAGCAAGGAGTCAGAAGACTATGTACTCAGGATTGAGAAGTTCTCTTAAAAAGAGAAATATCTTTGAAAAAGGGGAAACATCATAGACTCTAAGAGCCATGAAGTATTTTTTAGAGCAGGATTTTTATCCTACAACTCTATAGGTAGATATTCTTGAGAAGACTGTAGTAAAATTATGGGTCATATTATGGTAATAATACTAGATATCTCTTGGGATATGACATTTTTTTTTTTAGCCCAACATGAAGTCTGCAGGAATCTGAAGGCAAAAATATTAATTTGCCTACATGGATTAAAGTATATATTATAATTCCTTAGCCCTTATATCGGCAACAACAAAAATAATGGAGGTGGGATTTGCTTCCATGTGACCTTTGGTGTTATGTGTTGAAAGAAGGAGGAAAGCCGGTAAGTGAGAAAAGATACTGTAATGTAACAATATAAAAGAAACATGGAAAGGAGACAGCATTGGCCCAATTGGGATATCAGTGTTTCTGTGACAAGCAGCACTAAACCCAGGTATTTAATGTTATCTAGGGTATTCTGTTTAGCGCAAGTGAAAAACAAAATCAGATAAAGTGGTTTTTTTTGTTGTTGTTGGTGGTGGTGGTGTTCCCATTAGTCTCTACTCCTAGAGATTTGCCTGACAATAAAATAAGACACAAATTTCTGTTCTACATGGTAGAATCACATTGTTTTATCTGAGAGTTAAATTGATAAGTGGCTATTTTTTTTATGGTATCAACCTGATAAAATACAGGTCTCTCACAGCTAATAACTGTTCTGTCTTAAGTGATTCTTTCCTAGTAAAACTTATACAATCCATAGCATGACCTAAATCTTTAGATTCTTTGACTAAAGTTACAAAAATAGGGGCGCCTGGGTGCCACAGTCGTTAAGCGTCCGCCTTCGGCTCAGGGCGTGATCCCAGCGAACTGGGATCGAGCCCCACATCAGGCTTCTCCTCTGGGAGCCTGCTTCTTCCTCTCCCACTCCCCCTACTTGTGTTCCCTCTCTCACTGGCTGTCTCTCTCTGTCAAATAAATAAATAAAATCTTTAAAAAAATAAATAAAGTTACAAAAATAATATTTGGGAGCCAGAGATGAACTTCTACGACATGACTCTTCAGTAGAGGTAATTAAAGAATCTCAGAGTTTCTGCATTGGCAGAAGCTTCACGACATCATGTCTAACAATGTGTCCTGACACGGAGTACAATGAGGTCCTGAAAGGTTGTGTTCTTTGACCAAAGTTACCCACCCCTTTGAGGGGAACCTGTGACTCACCGTTGAGGTTTCCGAGTCCCAGTTCAGTTTGGACTGTACCTGACCACCCCAACCCATTTTTAGCAAAACATGATGAACATTCTTAAGAGGAAGATGCCAAAGAACTCACATGATAAAGTGAGACACCCTATCATAGCTTAGAGTTTTGGGTGGCATTTATAGATCATGTCAGTCAAAATCTTGTTTAAAGTACTCTTTGTGGTTGAGATATAGATGACACAAAGTACCCATCTCTAAGAAGCTGCCACACCCTCATTAGCGTAAGCTGCAATGATGCCCAGATAGCCTTTGATTTAGTTAATGAAAAAGGGGCAGAGTTCACGTTCAAGAAATGAAAGACAAGTAGGTGTACCTATTTCCACAACATCTGTAATAGTATAATGATTTTCCCCTAATTTATTCCAATCTTGAGACATGCTAGAAGTTTCTACTTCCTAATTACAAAAGTTATTAACTGATGTTAAAAGATCTATCAGAAATCTATTAGAAAAGACCTTAAATCTATCACAATTACCAAGAAATGTAAAACACGAATAGTGTAGTATCAGTGGGGAGTAGGGAGAAATTAAGCATCAAAAACATGAAAATTAGTAAGAATAATAAATCAATACTACCAAAAAGAGATGCTGAGAATCTGAAATACAATCTTTCAAGATCAAGGAGAAGAAAAATTAACTCTTCAATTAAATAATATTGTCATAAAACATGCCTGTGCAGAGAATAGGAGGCAAAATTTAGTGCTCAGAAGTAGCCTTTAAAATCTGGATGCATGCAATCAGTTTTCCTTACAAAAACAAAAGATTTATCTGAGTTTAAAAGCATGGAGCTAACCCACAGGAATATAACAAGAGGTCTAGACTGATGACTCTCTTTTTTAAAATAATTTTTTAAAAAGGATTTTATTTACTTATTTGAGACAGGGAGCAAAAGAGTGAGCATGAGCAGGAGGGAGAGGCAGAGGTAGAGGGAGAAGCAGATTCCCCACTGAGCAGGGAGGGGGTCCATCCCAGGACCCTGGGATCATGACTAGAGCTGAAGGCAGGTGCTTAACCGACTGAGCCTCTTAGGTGCCCCTATATGGATGATTCTTAATTTCTGTTACATATTGAGTCAGATTCTTTCCTTTTCCTTTAGTAACATAGATAAATAATGATCAGTATAACAGGGCATTGCACTTCTTTATGGAGTTTTTCAGTTTCCAAATGTTTTTCAAAAATGGTCGTATTTAATAGTCTGTCTCCCAAGCTCAGAGAATGGAATGTTCTATCACTGTTCCCTTCCAAGCTTGGGCTGTGTGCCCTTTGGCAGTGTTAGGCGCCTGCACTGCTATTGAAGCCTGTGAAAACTATGAAGCCCAGAAGAAGGGCACCTTCTGGGCCAACTGGATGGCCATGTGTTCCCTTATCTTCCTAGCTTTGGCTGCCCTCTGCCTTTTAGAACTGATGTACAGACGAGTCCCATATAATGCCAGTTGCCTGAGAATATGGTGGAAATGATTTTGCAAGCTAATATCATAGCATCACTGTGGACATTTCTGGGAGACTGAAGTGAGGCCAAAAATTGTGTATTTGCCTCTATTTGCTTTGAAAAGAAAATATGTACAATTTCCTAACAGTCCCCTTCTCTTATCATTCCCTTTAATTTTTCTTAACTGTTTTGACTGAATTGTTTTATCATTTGACCATCAATAGACTTATGTCTAATGTAATCTAACCTAGTTTAATTTATTTTTTCAAAGATTTATTTATTTATGAGGGAGAGAGAAAGACCATGAGTGGAGGGAGGGGGAGAGAGAGTCTCAAGCAGACTCCTTGCTGAGTGCAGAGCCCATTGTGGGGCTCGATCCCACAATCATGAGATCATGACCTGAGCCAAAATCAAGCTTTGGATGTTTAACTGACTAAGTCACGTAGGCACCCCGTAGTTGATTTTTTTTAAATAGATTTTTCTAATTGAAAATTGGTGAATTGACCAACCTGATCTTTGTTCTCTAGGCACCTGGCATTAAGAGCCTTTTTTAATGGATAGGACACTCGCTATACATGATATCTGTCTGGAGAGCACGTAGTACCTTGAGCACCCAAGGGTTGGAGGAAAGTAGTATAATATCCAAAATGCCATGTTTATTTTAAAGAAATATATCATCTAAATGGTTCCTTCCTGGACTGTTGGAATGCTTTAATAATGCCAGAAAGAGTTTGTCCTGATGACTTGGTTTTCTTCATTTTCTTTAGCCATTTCTGATAGGAAAGAATTCTCACATGACTTAAACATTTCATAGTTATTCACAATATAATTTTCACATAGCTAACATTCCTTCACCTTGAAACAAACTCATAGGGAGCTTGACCAACTTTACTTCCCTACACATGTAGAATCCATTGCACTGGGAATTTTGACAGCAATCTGTTTGGTTTAAGTATAAATAAAAGAAAATAGAAAAATAATTTTGTTTCTGACTATACATTTTAGAATTATTCTGGCATTTAATCTGAATTAGATTATGTCTGTGATGCCACTGAATTCTAATTCAGCCAGATTCTCCCCATGCTTTTCTATGGCATTTGGTCCCTTAAGGTTGGAGAGTCTTTTCAAGTCACCACTGGCTGAACTCACAGAACTCTCTTTATAGGAACAGGTTTAGAAAGGAATAAATCCCGCGTAGAAGATCTGAAAACCAACAGAAGAGATAGGCCTTAAGGCTGCATTTCCTTTCCAGGCCTTTAAATTCTACTTACCATTAAAATGATCAAAAGGCAAATGTTCCTGAAAAGGAGCCAATCCATTCCTTCGAGTCTCTCTTGCACACGAACCCCAATGAAATTTGATTTTAGTCCTAGTCCTCTGGGTTCTGAATTCGGCTCTGCAGCAGGATGTGCTTCAAGATGCCCTTTTAGGAGGGCATGGGTGATAACTCCGGTGCTCTCTGGGCAGAGGAATGAAGATGTTCTATAATGACTCTGTTTCCCCACCCCAAACTCTTGGGCTGGTCTGGAAGGCTGGCATTGTTTGAGCTCTGGGTAAGAACATAGACACACCTTGATTCTTATTGCAATGAAACCCTTTGTTGGACACCAAAGAAAAATCTTATAGAGTAAGGACAAGATTTACAGGGAAGATACCCAATGAATAATAAATTACTCACAACATGAAAAATAATTAAAATGTTAGGGCCTATCATCATGCTGAATAAAATTAGTAGGCTGCTTCTTCTGCCAACATCATAAAAGCAAAATTATATATACTGACTACACACACACACAGGTTCACTACAGCACCAGCTTCAAGGACTGACACTTTGAGCAGAGCACGTTGCGAAAAGGTATCAGGCCCAAAGGATGGTGTAGAGAGAGAGATAGAATAATGAAACTGTCATCTCTTAATTCAGGTGATTCCTGCTTCCCTCTTAAGAAGTCCTAGGGTCAAACTGCATTTCTCAACTTAAAGATGTTTAAAAAAAAAATAAGGTTAGGATAAAGAAACTCAGATTTCACTAGTATGTTTGTTCCCACATTTTTGCACCTTCTTTCCTCAATATACAGTTGAACCTATTATATATAGTATTAATTAACTAAACTGTCTTAAGGTAACCGCAAGACAGAGTTTGCTCATTCTTCATGACATTTCCACTGGTAAAAAAAAATATATAACATGGGTGAGGAGTGCATTTGAAACCCTCATAAATATTTATTAAGGAGAAACTGAAATTGGGAACCTGAGAATTTAAGGGGAAAAGACCAGAGCAGCAGCTGGATATTCCTGAAAATCATTTCCCTTTTTTCATTTCTGTCTTTTGTTAGTGTGGGTTTAGAATAGGTATAGTTTCCCCATGAAAAAATTGCAAATTGGCAAGCATCATCAACAAACATAAAAAGAAAATGTAGTTGAATGTTCTCTGTTATTACATGTTGGTTGGAGAATTTGATACAGTTCTCTAACTGCTAATACGCGTTGGTTGGAGACTACATCTTGTCTTCACTACCCCATTGCTGCAATTCAGAAACAAGACAGGCTCTATTGCTGGTAATGGAAAGTATTCTAAATAACACTCAGTCTTTGAGAATCTTAGTTTGGCATTCTGGGGAGCATAGGAGAGAGCAATAGAGGAGAGGGCTGGCATAGTATCCTAAAATGAAGAGAAATGAATCATATGTTGAAAATATATATAAGGAAGAGAGCAGGAAATTATATTTAAGAAATGGAAAAAGTGAATTGTTACAAGAAAGGCAGTATTTGGATACATCTGCCCAAGCCAAATCAGTATTTGAGTATATCTACCCAATTCAAAAATATGTAAGCTGACCTGAGAAAGCATGTTATGGTATCAAGTTTTAAAGTACATCAGGTGGTCCTCCAGATATTAATGTACTCTTTCGTTGTGTGTTAGAAAAGTCCTTAAACCAAGAGTTTTGGAAAACTGTGCTTAAGTAAATAAGCTTTTAAAAAATTCTTTTGCAACTGTTTTACACACAACTGAGCTTTCATCCTTTGTTTTCGTGAATTGTTCAGAGGTTTGAAATGTGACAATTGTATCTACCTTGGAAAAATTTTCTTTTATAGCCAGGTTAGAACAGCATTAAATTAAATATTTTTACTCTTGAAATATAACCTCTATCAGTAGTGGTAGTGAGCTTTGGGCTGTGGGGACACAGTGGCATTTTCCCTATGTTTCTCTACATGGGAGAAACATAAAGGGTGTTGTTGCTTGAAATGATTTCCAAGAGACAGGGTGGTGTGAAGTGGTTCTCTTTAATCCAGGCTACCAAAGACCTTTTCATTGGCTATAACTGTGTTTTGGCTTTGTTTTTTTAAGTTTTTGCACAAAGCATTCAAATTATTTTGGAATAAAGAAGGAAAGACGGTGAGAATTTGGGCTATATCAGTGAGTAGGGATAGTCCTTGGCGAACTATGTGCATTTTTATCCCTAGAAACGCACCAGAAACAGCAATGGAGATGGTTTTTGTCTTGTGGAAATTCAGTGCGCTATGCTGCTTCAGATTTGAATTATAGAAATATAAGAGGAGAATATAAAGTGTCTCAAATGAAATTTTAGGCTTTGAATAATATGTGGCTGACATCTTCATTCTATGCACCACCCTGTTGACCATGGCCCTTGTACATAAAATTTCTTTTGGTGTCTGTATCCAAAGGAAAATATGAAGGACTAGAAGACAATGTATAGCCTCAGTGCTTTCAGTATGATGTTCTGGGCCATCAAGCAGAAATGAATCTGGGAGACCTTTTTATTGCAATGGGACTAACTGCAGAACAGTGGAGAATGGGAGAAGCCAGTAAGGATTCTTTAGCAGATTTATGGTTATAAACAATGGTTCAGTCAGAGCTTAAGAAGGAACTAAAAGTTCAGAGAGAAGTCAGTGGCTGTTATGATGGTTTTATTTCCACCACTACTTCCAAACAGGCTCTGAGTCAACATATAATAGTGCATTACATTAACATGCATCGTAGGGCAAGTCGATTATTGCGTAGCTAAAGAAATTCATTTTTGTTTTATTTCAGCTAATATTGAACTAGAATAATTTAATTTGCTTAAGAGAATTAATGAAACAGACCTAGATCTCTATGCGTGGCTGTTTTTCACAAGGGGAAAAATTATACTCTGCCCTGGCTATGTTTGATGGAGGTATTTGCAAGGATTTCCACCCTTTGTTTATATCATGATTGGTTGATTTCTCCTGAAATATAAAATTTTCTACTTACCTGACTTGCTATTTATTCATAGGGTGAGTTTCAAAATAAGAAAAGAAAAGGAAAGAAAAGAAAGGAAAAGAAACAGCAAACAATAGAAATAGGTACTAGATCTTTTAGGTGATTCCTCCAGACTTCCCCCATTTGTAACTCCTGTATTCAGTGATTCAGAATTTGAATCTGGCGATTACGATGGTACACAGATTTAAAAGATTTTGCAGTAACTGAGGAGTGGACACTTGATTGCCCCATCACCTCATTTGTATTTACTCCTTGGGACAATTGGGGAAGTGATTTCAAAGCAGAATCCTGAAAGGATTTCAGTTAGTGGCTAGTTACTAACTGAAATCCTTTTCTGGGCAAAACTTAGGTCATGATTCTGCGCTTAGATAGATGAAGAGCAGCTTCTCTTGTTTCTCTTGCGGGGTACCAGCCATCATAAAAACAGAGCATGAAACATTAATATTTAAAAATACCCTAGAGATGATATAATGCAATCTCTCCTCTCCTCCTTCTCTCCGATCCATGTTATAGGTATAACCCTGAGAGGCTGTACAGTTTATTAGTGCCAAAGTAGGGCAAGAATTCTACCTCCTGGTTATAGTCAATTTATATAAATACCAAACCACTATTCAGTGTTGCCTGGGTATGCGAAAGCAAAATAAAAAAGAGTTGATGGCTAAATGCTATTATCTTTTACAAAACCTCTTTGCATAGTTTAGAATTTACCAAACTATTAAGTTTAATAGCTGGCGCTGCAAGCAAATTCTAAAAGTAAGTTTGTCCTATTATTAATGTTTGATATCAAACCAGTAGCATCTCATTTGCTTATATGAAAGTGTACATAGAATTTCAGGGATGCTCTTGATATTTAAGTATTGTTCTGTGCTTCTGTAATATTGTCTCGTACTGGACATTTTTAAACAGTGGGACATTCTCATTCCATTCATCATGTCCATCTAAAAGAGTAAGTATTTTAACACTTAGATTTTTAAAAATAATGCTGTCAAAGACAGGTAATTGAATGCATGCCAGTACAAATTCTTTTTTTTTTTTAAAGAAATGTTATCTATTTAGGCCAAATATTGTGAGCATGATGTTAAGACAGCATTTGCCATCCAGTTATCAGTGTAGGGTTACTGGTGGTTATTATTTAAGTACCCAAGGGCAGCTGTATTTCTTGATAGCAGGTGTTAGAAGAAAGGAAATTTAAAAAATATTTATGGTCCTAAACTATGTTTGTCAAATGCAGTAGGCAAGTAGGTTCTAGAGTTGACTCAAGCAAAAGGGTTTTCATTAGCACGGGCCTGAGGGGATGAACAAAACGTAAACAAGGCTTGTCTTGGTTTTGACCTGAGCAGTGCTGTGAATACACCTCTGACTGTCCACCTTGAGTTAATGGACTGAAGATAAACAACCTGTCTCCTTGTTAAAGCCAATTTATGTATGGCAACCGTGGTGCCTGCAAACCAGGTTATTTAGGAGGTGTTGGAAATCACAGAGATTAAATGTCAGTTTCCTAAAGAGTTATGTTAATACCATAAGGATGATGTCCGTTTACACCCTAAAATCATACTTACACCCTGACAGAGGGGCCTTGTTGATTCTCCCTGTGACGTCATGACCTCGGTGTGGGATGTCTTCTCAGTCAGTGCAGAAAGAATAGTGTGGCTTCTCCCTCTGTATTAATTAAAGCATGCACTTACATACTTATTACATACTTGCTGCATCCTTGTCCCACAAAAATGTCATCTTTGTCTGCCCCCTGTCTCCTGGACATGATGACAGTGGCCGCTCTTTGCACCATGGTAATTACTTAAGTGTCATACTGGTTGCTTCAAGGGCTCTGACAGTGCCCGTCCACCCCCCCCCCCACGTTTGCCAAAGTTGTATTGTGTATATAGTTTACCCTTTATGCGGTTAGTTATGCATCTAGCAGACTCTGAAGTGGGATGTGGGCTTAGGATATCTAGGAAGAAATTCAGGAGTAGGAAAGTCAAAAGCTAAGCAGTGGTTTTCTGAAATGTATTTCTTGGACCACTTGGACCCAAAAATCATATGGTCCATAGAGTTGGACCATATATAAGAAATACAGAGTTCTTGGCCCCAAACTTACTGAATCAGAATGTCTGCAGATGGGAGCAAAATTATTTATTCTTTTTTTTTTTTTAAGATTTTATTTATTTATTTGACAGAGACAGCCAGCGAGAGAGGGAACACAAGCAGGGGGAGTGGGAGAGGAAGAAGCAGGCTCCCAGTGGAGGAGCCTGATGTGGGGCTCGATCCCATAACGCCGGGATCACGCCCTGAGCCGAAGGCAGACGCTTAACGACTGCGCCACCCAGGCGCCCCCAAAATTATTTATTCTTAACATGCTCTTCACATAAGTCTGGTGGCGCAGAAGTTGTAAGAACTACCAGCTCAGGGTAATTAACCTAGTTGTTGTAGGCAGAAATGGCAGCATGTAAACATATTTTTCTAATATGATGAAATTAGCATTTCTTCATGGGGGGTTGGTATTGGCTGTTTTTTTTTATGTGAAAAGTTTACTTCCTTTTTTCCCCCCATCAGTGTTACTGATGCCTTCACTGCGAATTTGTAAATACTCTTCATATATAAGGGAAACCAACTTCTGTCAAGTACGTTGGAACTATTTTTTGCATTTTTTCTCTTTTGCGTTTGTTCTGATTTTTCTTTTTCTTTTTCTTGCATTTGAAAATGATTATGTTTTTATTTGGACTAGGCTGTTATAAACAGTCCTATAGTCTATTAGCTTCCTGTTGCTGTGGTAATAAATTATCACAAACTTAGAGACTAAAAATAATAAAAATTCATTATCTTACTAGTATAAATGATATATTTTCTTTAGTTACATTTTCTAACATTTATTTTCTTACATACAGAAGTATATGGGGCACCTGGGTGGCTCAGTTGGTTAAGCGTCTGACTTCAGCTCAGGTCATGATCTCAAGGGATCAAGCCTGGGATCAAGCCCTGAGTTGAGCCCTGCTCCACACTCAGTGGGGTGTCTGCTTGTCCCTCTCCCTCTGTCCCTCCCTCCACTTGTGCTCTCTCTGTCCCTCTCTCAAATAAATAAATAAAATCTTAAAAAAAAAAAGAAATACAATTGATTTTGGCCTTTCAATTTTTATATCCAGCAACTTTGCTAAGCTTTCTTTCCCTCCCTCTCCCTTCTTTCTTTCCCTCCCTCTCCCTTCTTTCCTTCCTTCCTTCCTTCCTTCCTTCCTTCCTTCCTTCCTTCCTCCCTCCCTCCCTCCCTCCCTCCTTTCATCCCTCCTTCTCTTTCTTTATCTCTCTTTCCTTCCTTCTTCTTCCCTCCCTCCCTCCTTCCTTTCCTTCCTTCCTTTCCTTCCTTCCTTCCTTTCCTTCCTTCCTTCTTTCCTTCCTTCCTTCCTTCCTTCCTTCCTTCCTTCCTTCCTTCCTTCCTTCTTTCCTTTCCTTTCCCTTTCTTTCTTTCTTTCTTTCTTTCTTTCTTTCTTTCTTTCTTTCTTTCTATATAGTTGGCACACAATGTTACATTAGTTTAGAATATAATACAGTAATTCAACAACTCTCTATATGTTGTGTTGTACTCACCACAAGTGTGGTTACCTTCTGTTACCATACACTATTACAATACACTGACTATATTCCCTATACTGTACATTTCATCCCCATGACTTATTCATTCCGTAACTGGAAGCCTCTACCTCCCACTTCCCTAAACAGAATTTTGCATCCATGTTCATGTATGAAATTAACATATAATTTTCGTTTCTTACGTTGATCTTGTCGAACTTGTCAAAAAGTTATGCTAGCCTTATAAAACGAGTTGAGGATTGTAAGTCCTTATGTAAACGAGTTGTATAAGATTGAAATTCTTTCTTTCTTGAGTGTTTGGCTCTTGATAGTTTGGGTAAATTGTACTTTTTACTCTGAATTTGTCCACTTCATCTAAATCTTTTAATTGATTGGCAGCAAGTTATTTATAATCTCCTCTTATTTCATTAATGTCTGTGGAATCTATAATCTTGTCCTATTTTAAAGAACTCTTGATATTTTTTATTTGTACATTCTCTTTTTGTTTTGATCAGCCTCACTAGGTATATAAATTTTACTAGATTTCTATTTGTTGGATAGTATATGCCTGATGATTTTTATTTATTTTTATTTTTATTTTTTAAATGATTTTTTATTATATTATGTTAGTCACCATACAGTACATCCCCGGTTTCCAATGTAAGGCTCGATGATTCATTAGTTGTGTATAACACCCAGTGCACCATGCAATACGTGCCCTCCTTACTACCCATTACCGGTCTATCCCATTCCCCCACCCCCCTCCCCTCTGAGGCCCTCAGTTTGTTTCTCATAGTCCATAATCTCTCATGTTTCATTCCCCCTTCTGATTACCCCCCCTTTCTTTATCCCTTTCTTCCCCTACTGATCATCCTAGTTCTTATGTTCCATAGATGAGAGATATCATATGATAGTTGTCTTTCTCTGCTTGACTTATTTCACTTAGCATTATCTCCTCCAGTGCCGTCCATGTTGTAGCAAATGTTGAGAACTCGTTCTTTCTGATAGCTGAGTAATATTCCATTGTATATATGGACCACAACTTGTTAATCCAGTCATCTGTTGAAGGGCATCTCAGCTCCTTCCACAATTTAGCTATTGTGGACATTGCTGCTATGAACATTGGGGTGCATATGGCCCTTCTCTTTACTATGTCTGTATCTTTGGGGTAAACACCCAGTAGTGCAATGGCTGGATCATAGGGTAGCTCAATTTTTAACTTTTTATATCTGAAGTCTTTTTCGGTATTTTTCTGCTTTCCCTTGTTTCTTCTGGGTTTTACTCATGAAATCTAGTTGGGATTGCTGTCTGAGTTACCTTGAACGTGCTGCTGTGTTCTCTGTCTCTTTGTGCCTCTCCATCCTGCCTCATTCCCAAAGTCCTCTATGGGGGAGGAAGCTTAGTTACAGAAAATAAAGGTGACATCTTTAACGAGTCTGCCTTTCAGCTTCAACTCCCTACTGACCAGTAATGTGGAACTGGTTCCTTGAAGAATGTTTTCTGATAATTCTATAGCTTGCTTACATCACTAGATCTTGAAAGAATGTGTTATTATCACATCTGTTAGCTTTTGTCATGTAGAATTTAATTTTATTTATGTAGTTTTATTTATATACTTTATCCCTAATTATAACTTCTAGTTTGTCATGCTTATAGAATTATCTATTTATAGTTAAGATAAATGTGTAATGCTAGTGCAGCAGATTAAAATGGATAAAGATGCAGATCTGGTTCAAATTCCAGAAAGTTCACTAACTTGGTTTGTTTCTATGAGTGAGTTAATTTATCTCTGTAAATTGCAATTACCTCATCTATTTCCTTCCCTGGCAGATTTTGGGAGTTAAATTAGATACATTTATATAGAGAAACTGGCACATAGTACACTCTCTTTGACTAGTATTCTTTCTTGCTTGTTTCTAGAGTGTATATGTCTGTAACAGACTTGCCATTTATTAAAGCATATGGCATTAACTGTAGATATGCTATTTTTTTCTATTTACTAATATTTAATTTTTAGTGACAGTCAATAAATATGGTTTTCCTTATTGTTTGCTCCTCTAGTTTATAGCACATTAATTTCTGACAGTTTTGTACCTGTGTTTGAAATTTTATTCTATTTAATTGGCTTTTAATCTTCACTTTGGTTTTAATGATTTTTAAAATACATTATATATCTTTTTTTAGAAAGTTTATTTTTATTTATTTTTTGTTTTTTAGATTTTATTTATTTGACAGAGAGAGAGCACAAGCTGTGGGGGGGGGGGTCTGAGTGGCACAGGCAGAGGGAGAAGCAGACTCCCCGCTGAGCAGGGAGCTGATGTGGGGTGGATCCCAGGACCCTGGGATCATGACCTGAGCAGAAGGCAGCTGCTTAACCGACTGAGCCACCCAGATGCCCCAAAATATGTTATATATCTTTTTAAAAATTTGCCTCATGCTGGCAAGCTTTACAGTCAAACTTTCTAGCCTCAGATTATTTGCATCCTTATATTGAAAGTAGATTAGTTTTCCTGGTGATTGGTGTTCAATAATCATGTTTATAGAAGATGATTTATGAAGCAAAATATTAATTTATTAATTTGCCATGGGGAGATTTTTCCATTGCGGAATAACTGTAAAGTTCATATTCTCTCTAAATGCCCTCCACTTACCCTAGCAATCAGTGTACTAGCTCAAAAATTGTTTATTGGTCATGAGTAGAAAGCAAAGATGCATAGTTATTTTGAGATGCCTTTCATCTAAGCTGCAGGGGTATCTATTAAGATATTCTTTCAACAGGAGAGGAAATACCTTTATTTATTCTCCCAGAGAGCAGCATATGGAAAGTCCTGAACTTCTACAAAGATTTAATTTAATCTATCTGATGATATATTTTAGGAAAAAAAAATTTTTTTTAAGATTTTATTTATTTATTTATTTGATAGAGAGAGAGAGACAGCCAGTGAGAGAGGGAACACAAGCAGGGGGAGTGGGAGAGGGAGAAGCAGGCTCCCAGAGGAGGAGCCTGATGTGGGGCTCGATCCCAGACTGCTGGGATCACGCCCTGAGCCCAAGGCAGTTGCTTAACGACTGAGCCACCCAGGCGCCCCATATTTTAGAAAATTTGAATAGTGGATGGGTCTCATTTATTTATGTATCCAACAAATAATTATTGAGTTTCTTCTTGTTGTTTTATCAACCTCACAGAGTTCTGGGAACACTTTTCAACTCCACCATGACCTTTGTCATATGAAGAAAGCCACATTTTCATCTCAAGTTTTTTTTGGACTCTATTTTCCAAATATTTTCCACTTGAAAAATGTTTAGTTATATTTGAAAATAGGGGTTCCTGGGTGGCTCAGTCATTAAGCATCTGCCTTCGGCTCAGGGCGTGATCCCGGGGTCCTGGGATTGAGCCCCGCATGGGGCTCCTCCACTGGGAACCTGCTTCTTCCTCTCCCACTCCCCCTGCTTGTGTTCCCTCTCTCGCTGGCTGTCTCTCTCTCCATCAAATAAATAAATAAAATCTTTAAAAAAAAAAAGAAGGAAAAGAAACTACCTTTTAGTTTACCCTTTAATTCCTACATCCTAGTAAGATCTAAATTTTTATATATCTAATCTTTCCCCAGAGCATATTTAAGACAATTGGTCAAAATACATTTTACAATCTAACGAAGTTAAGTTATATTGTCCCTCATTTTCAGGAGGAGCCATCAGGTTAAAGAATAATTTATAAGGAGAAGTCCTATTAGGAATGGTGGATTCTGACAAGCAGTATAGCGTAATCTGGGGGTTCAGTTCTTATATAGACTATCAATGCAAGGATGGATTTTAGAAAAGTTGAGTTGCGTTTATGTATGCATTCAACAAATAATGATTGAGTTTCTGTTTATTGATGTGCTGACCTCTGTGTATCCCACATTAATTCAAAATTTGTTATTTAATTGCTTCCATATCCAAATAATGACAGTACAATTTTTGATGTACCTTTTTAAATAAGCCAGCTGCAAGAACATGTCTTAGAAACTGAGTGAATTGACATGCTGTTATTGGAAATAAGCTTTTAAAATGTTGGGCTGTGTATACAAAAAATGATGACTTTAATGAACTCATGACCCTTCTTTCTAGCAGTAAATAGACATCCAAATCAATTATCTATCAAGGTCACTCCTAAGTTTGTAACAGTAAAGCTAAGTCATCTCTTATAGGAGAATGATTATATGTCTAAACACTTTACAGGGACAGGCATCTAATTAACATGAATCATATAATATTATAAAGGTACAAATTAATGACAAGGGGGACTTGAAGACTTTCCTATTTTACACCACCAGATTTGATTATCCAGTTTATCAATATATTAACTTATAATCCATTCTTACTTACAGTGGGATGTTGAGGAAAGGACTGTGAAATCAGATCATTTTGTTTCTTGCTAGTAGCATATTTGCTATATGATGCCCACCTGTGCAGCAGGCATAGTTCGTCCTTGACTCTGAACTGATGGTTCCTGTTGTCTAAATACATGGTCTCCCTCATTTCTGAGTTGGTTTATCTCTGCAGTGCATGCAGTACACTGACTTCCAACATTTTCCCCAGGAGGGCTGAGCTTCAGTTGCTCATGGGTATAATTGGCCTCTATTGGTTGTTTTCCCTTCTGTATTTCATTTAGCATTTACTCACCAGTGTTCCTTTACATCCATCCCCTTCCCCCTCAGATTGCCCACAAATCCTGTTTCTCAGGGTCTAATTCTGGGTAAACCCAACCTCAGATGTGATCAAAACAAATTGAGAAGCCCAGGTCAATAATTTATCAAGTAGAAACTGGCGTATATTTTGAAAAAGATAATCTATTAATTTGAACACAGCAAAGGATTTTCCACTGAAAACTGTGACAAATTACATTCTAGGCCCAACCAGATATGCTCCTCCCCCTCTTTTTTTAAGATTTATTTATTTATTTGAGAGAGAGAGAGAGCAGGAGTGTGTGTGCATGAGTCGGGGGAGGGGCAGAGGGAGAGGGCGAGAAGCAGACTCCCCACTCACTGAGTGCAGAGCCCAATGCAGGGTTCAGTCTCATGACCCTGAGATCATGACCTCAGCAGAAATCAAGTGTTAGATGTTTAACTGACTAACACACAAGTGCCCCCAAATATGACCTTTGACAAGAATTAGAGCCTGACATTTTGAGCAATTGTGGGAAAGTTCTTGAGGTAAGGGCTCTTCCCCCTAGGTTTTATTTTATTTATTTATTTTTATCTTATTTTAATTCATGTATAACTAACATATAGTGTTATTTTAGTTTCAGGCATGCGATATAGTGATTCAACAATTTTATACATTGTGTGGTGTTCATCATAATAAATGTACTCTTAATCTCTTCACCTAGTTCACTCATCCCCCACCCACCCCTCTGGCAACTACCTGTTTGTTCTTTATATTTAAGAGTCTGTTTTCTTGTTTGTCTCTTTTTTTGTTTGTTTGTTTTGTTTCTTAAATTCCACATATGAGTGAAATCATATGGTATTTGTCTTTCTCTGATTGACTTATTTCACTTAGCATTATACCATCTAGGTCCACCCATGTTGTTGGAAATGGTAAGATTTCATTCTTTCTTATGGCTGAATAATATTCCATTGTATATACATACATACCACATAGTCTTTATCCATTCATCTGTCAATGGCCATTGGGCCGCTTTCATAGTTCGGTTATTGTAAATAGTGCTACAGCGAACATAGAGATGCATGTATCTTTTCAAATTAGTGTTTTTGTATTCTTTGGGTAAACAGCCAGTAGTGGAATTACTGGATTATATGGTAATTCTATTTTTAATTTTTTGAAGACCTGCCATACTGTTTTCCAGAGTGGCTGAACCAATTTGCATTCCCACCAACAGTGCATAAAGGTTCCTTTTTCTCCACATCTTTGTCAATACTTGTTGTTTCTTGTGTTTTTTTATTTTAGCTGTTCTGCCAGATGTGGGGTGATACCTCATTGAGGTTTTGATTTGCATTTCCCTGATGATAAGTGATGCTGAGCATCTTTTCATGTGTCTGTTGGCCATCTGTATGTCTTCTTTGGAGAAATGTCTGTTCTTGTCTTCTTCCCATTGTTAAATTGTGTTACTTGTATTTTTTTGGTGTTGAGTTATATAAATTCTTTATATATTTTGGGTAATAACCCTTTATCAGATATGTCATTTGCAAATATCTTTTCCCAGTCAGTAGGTTGTCATTTAGTTTTGTTGATTGTTTCCTTTGCTGTGCAGAAGCTTTTTATTTTGATGAAGTCCCAGTAGTTTATTTTTGCTTCTGTTTCCCTTGCCACAGGAGACACATCCAGAAAAATGTTGCTACAGCCAATGTCAGAGAAATTACTGCCTGTCTTCTCTTCTAGGATTTTTATGCTTTTAGGTCTCACATTTAGGTCTTTAATCCATTTTGAATTTATTTTTGTGTATGGTGTAAGAAAGTGGTCCAGTCTCATTCTTTTGCATGTAGCTGTCCAGTTTTTTCCAACACTTGTGTTGAAAAAACTGTCTTTTTCCCACTTGCTTGCCTCCTTTGTCAAAGTTTAATTGACCATATAATTGTAGGTTTATTTCTGGGCTCTCTGTTCCATTGATCTATGCATTCGTTTTTGTGCCAGTACCATACTGTTTGATTACTTCAGTTTTGTAGTATATCTTGAAATCTGGGACTGTGATACCTCTGGTTTTGTTTTTCTTTCTCAAGATTCCATTGGAGTCTTTTGTGATTCCATACAAATTTTAGGATTATTTGTTCTAGTTCTGTGAAAAATATTATTGGTATTTTGATAGGGATTACATTAGATCTGTAGATTTCTTTGGATAGTATGCTCTTCCCCCTAGGTTTTATACAAGGAGGGATGACTAGCACATAGGCAGATGCAGATGGGGATATACCAAGTTTCTCATAATTAAGTTTTGTTTGTAAAATTAGGAAAAGTAAGAGTCAGCTAGAGTTTGTCTTATTAGAACTCAGTCACTAAGTATATGCCCAGAAATTGGCTCATTTTCAAACTTTTGGACCAATTTAACATGCTCCATTTGTGTTTATTTTGCTGGAGTTTTTTCAAGACACTTCATAATGAAATTTGAATATAATCTAATGGAAATCCATTAAGATCCTTAAAATCGAGGATTGGCTTAACCTAATATACATTTTAGAAGTCCACATAGACTCCTCTGTAGAAAATCTTTGAAGAAGGCCAGTATGGAAGTAGAGAGACTACTTAAGAGACAGTTCTAGTCGGGTGGATGGGGATGGAAGCTATTGGATGTCCTGAGCTATATTTTGGTTATAGAACCAGTCAAAGTCATTAGCACTTACTAATGGGTCAAATGAGGGAGGGGGATGTGAGGAAAGGGATGAAATCAAGAAGGAATATTTAGTTTCTGTCTTGAACAATGGATTGGTGGGGTCATATTTTGGGGGGGTTGGGGGGTCCAAGTGCGTTTAATTTTGAACATTTTAAATGGGGCTTCGATGAGGTCTCATAGAGACAGTGTAGAGTGTTAAGAGCAGAGGGAATGGGACCAAACTTTAGGGGGAACATCACCATTTAATCATTGGGTAGAAGGGAAAGAAACAAAAGAAAATAAGAGAGTGGCCAATGAAATGTAAGCTATATTTTGAAAGGATGATATAAAAGCCAAGAAAGAAAAGTGTTGCAGGGAAGAGAGAATAGTTACTTTTTTCAGATTCTTCCAGAGGTTAAGAAAGATGAAGACAGAAAGGTAGACCTTGTGTTTGGCAATCTGTAGGTCTTAGACAAACTTGACAAGGGCCATTCTGGCGGACTGATGGGATGGAATTGAAGTTTGATAGCGTATGGGAAAATAAAGAAGGCACATATATGAGTCTTAAGAAGTTGGGTAAAACAAACAAAAAATGAGGCAGTAGCTCCAGGGAGCACACTGATGAGTGTGCTCTGAAAGAGGACAGAGAAGGTATGGTATAGTGACCTAGTATATTGAGATGGGAGGTCTATCGGAGAAGTAGGTAGGATTGTGGGGAAGCATTTTATATTAACCTGAGATTTGAGACTGAGTACTCAAAATGAAAAAAAAAAGTCAATTCCCTTAAATCACTTTTTCCGCTGTTTCTGTGAGGACAGAGATGAAGGGTGAAAGGTTTGGGATATGAAAAGGGAGAGCAGGGCAAGGAGTTCGAAGGCATTCACCAAGAGGCAGCATATTTGAACTCATGAAGTTTGATTAGACATGGAGGAAAGGGGGGTGGCAGGTAGTGGAAAGCAGGAGGAGTCAGAACAAGGAAGCTTTGATGAAGTGGAGGAACCGTGCAATCAGAATACACAAGCAAGTGAGCTGGAAGGAGAAGGAGGAAGTGTTCAGAGGCTGGGAAGACTGCAACAGGCATCCAGAAAACTGCCCAGCTGAGGGGGGATGGGGAGAATGGAGGTCTGAGAACTGAGAATTCCGGGTGTCAGCTGCCTCACCCATGGGGTCACTTGAGTTCCTGTGAATGCCCTCCAGAGTTGGAAAGGTCACAGTGGACTGTGGGCCAGACTATGAGTCTTCAGTAAAAGTGAGGACCTTGTTGGGAGGTCAGGGAATGACACAAGTAGAAGAGAGGGAGACAAGAGGTTCACAAGAGTCTGAAAAGGGTAAGGTTTTGTGTAAGATGAAGTTGATCATGTTCTGAAAGTGGCATTGGAGAGCAAAAAGGTGATGTACCCCCAATAAAGATGAAAGGGCATGATTTGAAAAGCAAATAAGAAGAAAATCCATTTTAAAACAAATATAATGCTAGTGTAAACAAAAATAAACAGTAGAGTATGAAAGAGAGAAAGATGAAAGCATAAAGATTCTTAAAGTATCCAACGGATGTTGAAAATCCAAACTATTTGTCATTTATGTATTTGTGTGGGGCTGCTCAAGTCTGTGCTCAGACCCTGCTGGGAAGCACTCTGGAGAGGAGGTGTCTCAGTAAACACTGAAAAAAAAAAAAAAAGAGCTAGAAAATGGAAAATGAAAATAAGTTTTAACAGTGTGAAAATAAAATAAGTATTTCTTCCCTCATCTGGACTGAAAATAATCATTAGATTTAATAACCTCTAATTATTCCTTACAGTCTAAACCTCCCCACCTTTACCATTCAGAAAAGAGAATGGAAGCATACCAATCATTTTATTGCTGTAAACATAAGCCTTTGGAAATTACAAACCGACTTAAAAGAGCCAACGGAGGACCAAGTAAGGAACTAGCACCCAAATAAGCCAAGAGTTTTATACTGAAATCTGAAAAAAGCACCTTGTTTTAAACATCACCAAAGATGAATATCAGTGTTTAAAAATACTTGTAAAATAGCAAAAGAAAAATAAGTTAGACTAGGTACCACTTGATGATAAAGTGTTCAGTAATTCAAATATAACTAAATGGAAGGAATACAGACAGTTAAACAATAGATTATTTCTTGTTTCCAAATTCTTTGATGGTTAATAGGTTGATCCATTCATGCTTTTGTCCTAACATAAACTGAACAATCTAGAACTGAGAGGCAGATTCTATTTCATGGGGACTAGTAATCTACGTGGACTGGTGTATTGCAGAGCAAAGGGAAGTGAGTCTTTAAAATACCGGAAATCCTACAAAAGGTTAGAATTTATTAAATAGGCATGGGGAAATGTGGCAAATACTTCTAGAAGTTTGTTTTGGGTTTCAAATGTTTTTCCTACATTGGCTATTTTAGCCAACAATTATAAAACCTTTTATTTCCTACTCTAGTCTGAGGGTATCATATGTGTTATACCCTGGTTGACCTTCAGATGTTGGTATAAATTCAGAAATGAATTGTGTATGTAACTAAAAACATTCAGTTAGAGAGAATCTGTAATTTTTGAAGCTATATAATTAAAATTCTGTCAGGAAATTACATTGAATGGAGATTATAAGGCTAAAAACTATACATCAATGTAGAAGAGATATCCAGATGAAGGCCTGTCTGTATCCCCAGATAGATAATTTTTCTGCAGATTTTTAGTGCACATAGTTACATCAGGCAATATACACAGAGGCTAATAAGATGTAGCAGATATATCTGGAATTCAATGTCAAAATTAGCTCAAGATGGTATTTTGGTTGATATTAAATTATAAAGTATTTATGATACACTAATTTTTTACCCTAAGGACCACCTCTTTAGAATGTCAGATGTTTTATAAGCATTAAACACTTTGTTTTCAAACTATATACACATAACATTTAAATTACTATTTCTTCCTTCTCCCTTTTGTTAAGAGCATGTTGATCTGAGATTCAGCTTGCAATATATATTTGAATTATAACTACTTATAAAATAATTTCCATATCTTAGGTCTGTAGAATGACCTAAGGTCCATGAGTTGGAGTAAAAGATCTACAGAGAAGAATTGATTTCTGCCCAAAGGTTGTTTATTGAAAAAATGACATGCCTTTAAATGATTGTGAGGGTTGTATCTTAAAAAGATAATTTTAAAATTTAAGAATAAAGAGTTAAAACATCAGTGTGTAATCCTGACCAAAAAATTTATTTGAAAGTATCTTTCTGGAAGGATTGACAACTAATACTGTCACTTTTTATATCTTCCATGGTTTTTTACTAATCAATCTTAATAACAACAGTTATTGCAGATGGTCACTCTGGCATTTGTTAGACAACCTAAAAACCTTTTTTGGAAGATATCCAGAGTCTTTAAAGAACACTTCTGATGATAAGTCAAAGTGACACATAAGCTACTTGTGGTCAAATACCATTCCCTTTAATGAATTAACTAATAGTTATTTTTATTCCTTCAAACTCCTGGGTCCAGCATACTCAAATGTATTTCAATAAATACCTTTTGACTTTATTTCTGTAAAGATTATCCATCATTAATGGAACCCCCCTCCCTAAATGGGAGAGAAAGAAATGAAAGAAAGAGTCCCTGTGAATGACTTTATTAATACCTCTGCATTTGGGCATGCTACAGACTATCAAAATTTCACATAGTCTACAGACATAAAATAAGATGTATATTGTGGCTTTGAAAATATTGACATCACCTGCTATAACATAGAGCAAAATAGCTCTAATAAAATAGTTCACTCCCTAGCCCCCTTTGACAAGTGTTGGAAGTTGAATGACTATTCTTTGATCTTGTAACACCCTGAGAAATTTGAGTAGTTGGCGGGGAATAATCCTTAAAAGATTTTGTCATATCCAGTTTCACTTTAGTGAGCTCATATTAACACTGAATTTAGAAAAGAGAAAAAAATTCCTCTACTTTGCTATAGTAAATTTACCCCTGTCTAAAAATGCTTTGATTCTATTTAGAGATTTTTTTAAACCAGGAAATACTATATAGCAAACACACAGAAATGACATATCATAAATAATACATTATTAAATTTTGAAGCTAGAAAAATATATCATACTATATAATTTGGGAACTATCTATAAATTGGAGCATTGTATAAGCCAAGAGCTTATTGACAAATCAAATCAGGAATGTAAGATTTATTCTAGTGAGAAAATTTAGTTAGGGAGTGAGATAGAGTAAGGCTATGGGGTTGTCTAGTACAATTTCCTTTGTGTTAACACAATACCATCAACTCTGTTAAAAGTTATTAGTTGACCCCTTTAAAATAGCAGCAGAGGGTTGTTTTTAAAAGTGCTAAACTCAATTAAAACTAATAGTACGGTATTACTTTACAGAACAATTCTAACTTTTCCCATTAAACATTTTACATGTTCTAAAAAATTTTTTTAGATTCCCTTAAAAAAAATTCCCCCAAAGCTTAACCATACTGCAGACTTTTTTTTTGTTTTTTTCACAGCTCAGATTAAGTAAATTATTTTAACTTCAGAGATGTATAATAAAGAGCTGGATATAGATGAATAAGACTTACTAAATACACATCTGAAAATACAATGTGGTTTCCATCTGCTTCTTTGGAAGGTAATTTACCATTAGGGATGACAACCAGGTCAGGTGTCACTTGCTTCAGTCAGAAAAGTACACTTGGCAAGTTTACACTGTTAGGTCAGAGCCACAGTGATAAGGAGAAAAATGAGTGTGATATCCTGCAACCTCACCAGCATGCAATATTCATAAATACTGCATCTACTACTAAACACAAACTAGAATCAGAAAACTCCTTGACTCCATAGGAATTTTAGCTGAAGCCCCTTCTCAAGATTCAGGTTCAGATATTGTCAATTTTCCCCAAATGAATCTCACCCTATTGCCATTCTCTTATGGAAATTTCCTCCCAGGAAACATTTCCTAATTTGAGGTTTATTTTATCTAGTGCAATTATTAGGGTAGGAGCGCTTGGTGGCCTGTGAACTGGGTTGTGTAGCCAGATTTGTTTTCTTTAATGGTTAATTATGGTCTGAATATATGATTGGATTTTTATTTCTCTTATCTGTGAAATTGACCAGGTACTTGGCACATATTTCAAATTCTTCCTGCATACGTGAGCTCATATTACATCTTTAGTCCTTTTTGAATATTGCCTGAGCTACATGGCAAATCAAAACAGAGCAAGGAGAATGGTGCCGATAGCCATCTTAAGGCCAGTGCTTTTGCATGACTGAGTTTAATTTATTCCATGTGCTGGAGGTACAGGACTGGCCACACAGAAGCAAAGAAGACCCTACAGGCCATACAGGCACAAAGAAGACCCTGTCTCAGGTTTTAATTCACTGTCATGATTACATTACTATTAATGTAAGAAAAAATTTACAAATGCTAAGGAGAGCTCTTGCCCAAGAGCACTGTTTCATTCCATCTATTTTTCTCATTGTGGTTTTTCACCTCACTCCACAGTTACTTAGCACCCAGTTGTGCATCTTAAATCACACTGTTAGTTTTTTGGTGGTGGGAGTTGAATCTAAATCACCACTACTGAGAACAAGTGTGCTGGGATCCTGGCTACTTTGTGTATTGTACTGTACTGTACTTTGTGATTCGACTTCGGGCTGTACTAGGGGAGGCAGATCCAAGAGTCTGGCTAAAGTGATGGTCAGAGGAGCTCCTCATGTGACCAATGGTAGCTGTGCCCCCCATGCCACTACTCAGGCCCCCACCTCCTCCCAGGCTGCTCAGCCCAATGCCACCACCACTTACTCCAGCTGCACTGCCAACCAGGCCACTGCCTCCGCTCATCCCAGCTGGGCCACTAATTCCACTTATGCCAGAGCCAGAAACAACTCTCTCTGTCACAATCACATTTTGGGTATTTGATAACTCAGGGTGTATACTTAGATTGCCCATCATGCCAGAAGCTGGTCGGATTACTCTTTCTGTCACTACCACATTTGATGACTCTCTAGGATCAGGCATGGTCAAAGAGGTGGGTAGACTTGAACTTGGTGCTATTACTCTTTCTGTGACTATAACGTTTGACCCATCTCTCAAGTCAGGCATCTCTAACATTCCATGCAAATCAGTGCCAGAGATTGGGCCTAGCACTCTCTCGGTCACCACTACGTTTGATGCGTGTCGATTATCATGAACATGGACAGAGGGCTTCAGAGTGCCAGAGGTGGTGTAAGACTCGGTCACAGTGACATTACCATAGCCCAGAGGATCAGGAATAGGCATAGGATGCTGTACACCAGGTCCTGAGGGGTAGGTGCTCTCAGAAATGACTGTGGTGGTGCCAAAATGTGGGGAGATGGGTGGGTGTCCACCACTGATGGGCTCTGTTCCCTGCTGAGGGCAAATCGGTTCGGTGCTCTCAGGTGGCCAAGAGGGATCAGGGTCTGGATATAGTTCAACTTCTTTTCCCAGGCTGATATCTGCCAACTTCTTAAATTTAGGCCCCAGTGTGTCCAAAAAGCTGTCATCCACGTCTTCTCCAATGAAGCTACAACAACCCACGGAGCCAGCAGGGGAACCTACACCTTCAATGTCATATATGAGCAAACAGTCATTGGATGGGCGTCCTTCATCTTCATCTGCATAGGCATATGCTTTCTGGATTTGTACAGGAAAGAGAAAATGAGATTATGGATACATATTTAGCAATAATAGAAGTCTTTATCATTCTTTTTTCTTCTGGGGCATTACCAAAGAGGAATATATAAGACAAAATTCTAACCTCTCCTAGAGATGCACTAAAAATCATTATATAATTTCTTAGAAGAATTTGGTTAGAAATTATTTTAACTGTAATCCTGTTAATACATTTTGATTTTTAAAATTTATTTAAATGGACTTCCCTCATCATAGTGCCCTTTGGATACAAAAACACATGCAAAAAATCACATGAATTATTTTAGAAGGAGGTACTTTAAAACACTGAACATGAAGTACACCAAATCATGGGGGGTTTTCTTTTCTTCTTCTTCTTTTTTTTTTTATGGTTTGTATAAAAAAGGTGGCTCACAGTTGATTTGGGTTCATTCAGGATTGCACTTTCCTTCCTCCATGGAGTGAATTTGGTGGTTCTGTGAAGATTTATTTCAATGTGGCTTTTTCAGCAAAACAACAGAACATTTGACTCTGGGTCTATGCCATTTTTGGATTCAGAACTGAAAGTTTTTAAAAATAGGATCTCCTTCAATTCAAAGTTAAAGCCCACAGACATGTGCACTTTTTTTCTTTAGGATTCATTTATTTATTTCAGAGAGCGAGCATGAGCAGGAGGGGCAGAGGAAGAGGGAGAGAGTATCTCAAGCAGATTCCCCACTGAACGCAGAGCCTGACATGGGGCTCCATCTCACAACCCTGAGATCATGACCTGAGCTGAAACCAAGAGTTGGATGCTCAACCAGCTGTGCCACGCCGGTGCCCCAAACATGTGCCCTTTTATTTCATTTTTGTAGTTCATAATATTGGTTTGTAGACTTTCAGGTTAAGTCTCAGAAATATCTTTATTAGCAAACCAAGTCATTTTGCCATTTCATTCCAAAATATTTTTGAATCCTTACTATTTGCCAGACACTCTATTAGGAACTTGGCAATGCAGTAGTGAACAAAAGCAGGTGAAGTCTCTCTCTCATATGGCTTACCTTTTAGTAGGATGAGACAGACAATACATAAACATATTTGTCAGCAGGTGTTAAGTGCAAGGTGAAGGGAAAGAGGGGCCAAGGACAGCATCTCATAAAGTGATGTTTGATCAGAGGGAAGAATAAAGCAGCAGGGTGAGGAAAGCACATAGAATGTCCTGGGCAGAAGGAGCTGCAAGGTGCAAAAGTTTTGAGGCAGAATTGTACTTTTCATGAAAATAACATGTATTTGTAGGGACATGGATAGGAAGCATTCCTGTGGATTCAGTAACAGATCTCTTACTATTATCTACTGCTATTTGAAAGGCTTTAATCAGTGTTTTTTTTCAAGGTATCAGCCACCCTCTAAACCAATAGTAGAGTCAAAGAAGGTATTTTAGGCCAGAATGTAGAAGGACATAGATCTATCAGGGACAGTTTCAGAAATAGGAAATCCCTGAAGGCTTAAGTATCATATGGTGTGTAGCCACAGACAATTCTGTCACTACCGGAGGATGGCAAAATTAATTCTTGCTGGTTCTTAGAATATTCTGGAAGTGTGCTATGGCTCTTGAATCCATACTTACTGAATGTTTACTGTGTGCCCGGAACTGAGCTAGGTACTGGCAACATGATGTAGAGAACATATGGACAAGGCACTAAAAACCACGGTAGACATATAAACATATTTTAGCAATGATAGGTTCTATAAAGTCTATACACAGAGCACTACAGAAATACAGATAAAGAAACATCAGTTCTATTTTGGATGTGAGGGTTACCAGTAAAAGGTTCAGAGACACAGTGATATTTGAATAGACTCTTCAAAGACGAATAGGAGTTTATGAAAGAGATGATGGATAAAAGCATCCTGGGAGGGGCACAGCATAGGCAAAGGCATGGTGTGAATGAGGCAAAGACACTTGGTATGTGGGGCTGGTGGTAAGGAGTAACTGGAGAAAAGGGAAGGGATCATTTTATGAATAATCTTAATTTTCATAATAAGGAATTTAGACTTCATTGCTTTGGACAAATAGAGCTGGGAGCCATTGGCTATTTTTAAGTAGAGGAATAAAGTGATCAGTTCAGAATTATAGAAATTTTATCCAGCAGCAGTATGATTGTCAGGCATAGACTAGAGGCTGGGAATCTGCCAAAGCCCTGTTGAGAAATAGTGGCAGCCTGGAGTACAGCCAGAGGCACAGAATGGAGAGGAAGGCATGGCGCTTGAGAGCTTACCTGACAGAAGTAGCTTTCCATGAAGTTCATATTCAGACCTCCTTCTCTACATTCTCTCATAGAATTTCTTCTTAATGTTCCAGAATATTCTTGACATATCTCAGGTACTCCTGACGTTTTAACTCCTTCTGTTAGTTCAAATCCTGTTGTTCTTTCTCCTCCTCCCAGATCTTGCATTTCTCTGCCACCATACTCATTTGTGTAAACCCCTAAAAGTGTTGATAAAATTGTTTACTTTCTATAGTGTATTGTAGACGAAAAGTGAATAACTTTCTACAATGTGTGGTTTCTTCATTGAAGTAAAATAAAGGTGATACATAAAGCGCTATGAATACAATATTGAGTTCAAAATAATATTATTAATCAGTTTGTTAATTTGTTAGTTGTTTGATGTTAATTATTGGTTGCTAATTATGTGTCGTGCTGGAAGAGGGGAGCTGCACAGAGGTTATAAAAACCTATGCTTGAGTGAGTTTGATTTCACATTGAGGGGGTTTGGGGGAAATACCCAAATTCTAAAAGTTAAATAGTATGAGAATACTCCCAACACATTAGAAGCACAGGGCATCCAGAGCAAGACCCGAGAACCACTGGCTTTCGGAGGAGAAGCCACGGCTGTGGTGAGGGGAAAGGTTTGCACGGAGAATCTTGGGTTTTCAGTTGGATATGACGGGTGACGAGAAGCCTGTTACCATATTTGAGGCAAGATGGACAAAATGATGGCTCAGACTATGAAAGAGCCATGGATAGGGAAAGTAGTGACAGTGGGGTAGGTGCCTCATGGCTTTAATATTTTAAAGATCTTGATTCTTAGGGACAGTGTGTTTTTCATCCTTTTATGACTTGTGCCAGATTTGTGTAAAGGCTTGTAGATGAAGTGAGGGGATAGATGCATAAGTAAATCCTGATGGATTTGATGATTTGACAAGTCTTGAGAACGGGTTGGGTGCCAAGAATAGGGAGATAGAAGAGTCAACCAGGGCTGCTGCTTTTGAGGGAGGATGTCGATGTCACTGACACAAATGGAAACATCGGGAAGAGAAATAGGTTTTAGAGGCCAGTGTGTCTAGTACTTTGAGTAAGGTGCAGTCCTACAAACATTCCTACGCCTCTCCTATTTTAGAGTTCAAAGTAGGAAAGTAATGACAACAAGTTTGAAAAAGACTGAGAGAAAAAGAAGAGAATCACTAACTTTGTTTACTCTGAGAAAAGGCAAAAACGGTATAACTGTTCTCAAAGATATAAAAAGTTTAAAAGGAATTTTTTTTTTTTTTATTAGCGTGGTAGCTATGCCCTTGCTGTGAAATTCGAATTGTTCCCTTGTTTCTGCCTGCTAACTGGTCTAGACCCCTGTTTTAAGGCGTATTATCATTAGAGTCTTGGTGAACCGTGTGCAAGGAGAAATTCACCCCCTGCACATGGCCTCAGCCGAGAACTTGGAGAGATTCTGATACTGTTTCATCTGCTTACTTCTAATTTGAGAAATGGGACAAATCTTTTCAGGTCAACTTTATGCTCATGCTGAGAATGGATGCAGTTTTTTTCTTTGTCATGATAGCAGCTAAAGTCAGAGTGAGTTTGAATGCAGATATTTATTTTTATGGCTACAGTTCAGTAATAGAAATGTTTTTCTCCTCCTTATGATTTTCTTAATAGCAATTTCTTTTCTCCAACTTACTTTCTTGTAAGAATACAGTATTTTATATATATATATGATATACAAACTATGTGTTAACCGACTGTTTATGTTAACAGGAAAGCATCCAGTAGTTAAGTAGTAGTTAAGTTTTGGGGGAGTCAAAAGTTAATACTTGTATTTTTGACTGATGGGAATCAGCATCCCTAACACCTGTGCTGTTCAAGGGTCAACTGTATCTTTTTTTTTTTTTTTTTTGGTAAATAATCTTTGCTCTATTAGACAGAAAACCTGGACCAGAATTGACTTGTGGTTCTTCTCTCCTGTTTATAGAGGTCCTAACAGAGTCATCTCCCAAGTACTCTCTGATGATTGAGGAAGATTTTAAAAATTCGACTTGTAAGAATAGTAATTCCTATAAGTGTTTCCCTTACCATTTGATTTGCGAATTAGTCATTTAAAAACGAATGATAGAAACAATTTTAAAGACAAGATAATCGAGAAATAGTACGGTATGCAGAGACAGAACGAATTCCTTCTTAGTCATTGGAGCTATTAAAATTAAAAAGACGCAACAAAACCTTCTTACCTGAGGTGTCAATGCATTCAATTAGATTTGCATTGTCAGGGGGTATGGGTGGTACGCAGACAGTGGTCACATCCTAAAAGACAAGACACATGTCCCCATTTGTAGTGGCTCTTTTCTGTCTATCCTTATACATTGGGTTTGTTATCAAAATAGACTCAGATTCTGAAAGAATATTATTTTCAAAACTTCTGAAATCCATTTAACACCTGCACTTCATTTCAGAAAGCCTTTCCTGGTTACTCCCATCTACTGTGGATGCACCTTTGACTTCTCTTCATTTTCCACACGGGCTGTCCCAGAACGAAGAATAGCACAGACTATGAGTGATCGCACGCATCTGGGTTCATGTGCCTGAGGCTGAGTTTCGGGGACTATCAAAGGCCATTTCTTAAAAGTTAGCACTTACTACGGGAGGCGGCTGTGGGCCTTCTACTGCCCATGAGTGAATTGCTCCATCTGAACATTCGGGGACAGGCTCAAAGCCAGCTCCCCCACCAGGGGCACCTCCACAGTCACAGCACATCAACAAAAATGGGACCACTGTTGGTGAAAGGATAGGAATATGGGAATTAGCAGCGGAACCACATTAATATAAAACAACTTGCTCTTTTATGATTAAATTTGAAACCCTAATATCATTGCATTTGACTTCAAAATTCTTATGAAAGTTTGGAAAACAAATGGAACAACGGTCAGATACCAAAGTCAATGTGAGCTTCAGTATACTAGACTGCAATCCATTTTAATTTGTTATATAGTATACATATGACAAATAGTATTATACCATTAAAACAGAGGAGTCTTTTCACTGTCGTTTCTCTGGAAAATATTAAAGGAGACAAAAAGGAGAGCTGCGGAGCACCGGCAATATGTTTGAATCTTTGTGTTCCCTCCTCCATGCCTTTACTTTTTTCCTTTCACACATGCCTGCCTTTTTAATTTCAGCAGTAAAATCTTACTCATGCTTCAGGTAATTATTCCCTCTATTATTTTCCTCTACGTGGATTTTTTTCTTGACATGACTCCCACACAGTTAGAGAACATTACACTGTCTAACAATGTCTTTCTGTTAATCAGCTGGGTTTTCTTATTCACCTAAATACATTTCTATCACAGAGCCTATTATATAATATAATCTTGGTAAAGGATTTGGAATGAATGGACGGATGAAGGAAAGGATGTGTAAGTAGAAAATATGACAAAGGAAGGAAAGAAACAAGAATAAAGCAAGGTAGAGGGGAAGGAACATAGGATGGTTACAAAGGAGGGATGGTAAGAGAGGAAAGAAAGGAGGAAAAGAATCCTGTGTATTTTGTTTTCTTGAAGATGTGCTAGGCTTAGAGAAAGCTTTGAATCTAGAGGTATTTGACCCCAAATATATAATTTTTAAATCTTTTATTAACTACGCTACCCAAAGGCAATCAACAACAGGAAGAACAAGCTCAAAGTGAAAGTCAGATATTACTTGCATTAGACATAATCAATACCTGGGTGATTAAGTTACTTTTATAAAGTACTTAATTCTGAAGTCTTAAAATGTTGGTTAATAATTAATATGGCTAAAAGAGTGAAATTAGAGAATTATTTCTTCTCATGTATTTTATGTTACATTCTGCAAGTTTGCTTTCTCTATGTAACTGTTTCTGATTGTTTGGATCATCTCTGATTGTCTTCTTCACTCAAGTGGCAACCCGAACCTGCCTGTTATGGTGCTTTCCCATGGCCCTGAAATGAATGCAAAGAAGTTTTTATCCTCCACTGCACTATAGGGGTCAAGCAGTTTGATTTTTTTATCCTGTAGACCCAACAGGCATTTCTTGATCAGTGCACAAAATAAGAATTGGTAAAGTGTATTTTATCAAAGGATCAGAAAGCTTATCTCCTACCTATAATTTCAGGAAAGAGGGATACATATGAATGGAATTGTTAAAAGTACTTACATCCTAGGACCAAGAATCCCATGATGAGCAGTCCAATGCCGGCAGGACCAAAATGGACATTATCTGAAGGATTTAATCCATTTACCATTGGCTGGGTGCCAGGGGTGCCAGTGCTACTTTTGTCATCTGTGTTAGTATCAGTATCACCTCCTTTCACACTTGTGCTAGTAACAGCAGGGCCAACTGTACCAGTACCCGCACTGCCTCCAGCAGTACCCCCGCTGCTTCCAGTACTGGTGCTATCAGTAACTTTTCCATTCTCAACCCAGCCAGAACCTTGAAGGTCAATATTAATTGTTCCAGTACAAGTTCTTCGAAGAGTATCTGCAACAAGATTCAAAAGGGAAGAAATATTTAATACAGTCAGTGTAAAAATCTTTGAACAATACAAAACCACTTTTTTTTGCATCAATATCGTATTTCAATGTCTTTATTCTCATCAATTTAGTAACTTCCCACATCATCCCTTGTTTGTGACTCAGTTTTTAAATAGAATCATGATGAAGATTAGTGCTCCTGAAAGACCGCCCCATATATTGAGAAGCATAAACAGTAAATGCCATGTCATGTGTGTGCTGTCATTCACCTTAGATAAATAAATCAGTCATATTCTGCATACTATTTAAATGAATGGAAGCCACTTGTATTTGTATTGTATATGCAGTAGTTAGTTGCTTTATTCTCTCCTAAATTACCTTGACAGGGATTCCTTCATTACATCTGCGCTATCTACTTCCCACAGGATTTGATTATATGATCATCTCTGATTAGGAACTGCTCAGGGCAGGAAACCCACAATGCTGAAAGTTCAAGGTGTGATTTTTTTTTCCTCCTTCAGAGATAAGATTTCCAAATTCTAGCATCCACTGTACAGCTATTAGGTTAGAAATGTGTCATAACTCTGAGGCTCTGGCTGGACATTGCTGATTATAATAATTCTTACTACAGTGTAGGAATGATGCTGATGGAACGTTATCCTTTTCTGTAGCCACTTGCAATTATTTATACGTAGTTATGTCTGAAGTAATTTTTAAAAATTCCATGATAAACTTTTTTTCTGCTCTCTTTCCCTTCCAATTTTATTGAGATACTATAAATGACATATAACATTGTATGAACTTATATACACAGTGTGTCATTTTGATATACTTATATCTTGCAGTATGATCTCCACCATAGTGTTTAGCTAACATCTCCATCACCTCACGTGATTACCATTTCTTTTTTGTGATGAGAACATTTAAGATCTACTATCTTAGGAACTTTTTAAGTATATAGCAACAGCACTGTCATTGATAATCACAAGGCAAGGCTCTGCATCAGATCCCCAGAACTTATTCGTCTTGTGACTGGAGGTTTGTATTTTTTGACCAACATCTCCGCATTTCCCCATCCCTTTGGTGGCCAGTCTAATTTTAATTTTGTTGGTCTGGAAAAGTAATATAAGCATGTTACTTCCAAATTGTTCACACAAAGTTGTACCTCAACTTTCCAAAAATTATGTAAAGTTAACTTTGTTTCTGGACTAATTATTTGAAAGTAACTTACAAATACAATTTAAAAATTTCATTTCTTGACATTAATAAGAACCAACATTGAACACCAGCACTCTTCTAAGTGCTTTACATGTAATAACTTCTGCAATATCTGTAAATCCATAATCTAGTGTCCCATTTTACAGAAGAAAAGCTGAGGAATAAATGGGTTTAATGACTTCTCTAAAGTCCCATAGCTACTAAGTGATGGTACAAGATACCAATCCAGTCTCACTCCAGAGCTCATGGACTTGGCCACTGAGTTATACGGTCTCTCATATTATTAAAAATTTGATTCTATAATACCTGATATGATTTTTTTTGTTACGAAAGGGTTATCTCAAAATATAACAATTAAAACTTTAATTTCTGAGTGTATATATAATTTCCTCTAGACAGGGATAAAGTTAAATTGATTTCTTACCATCTATAGATAAAATTGTTCCTTGGTATTTTCCACCAAGCATGTTGTACTGTTCCATGGTAACTCTATTTCTCAAAGTTATTATGCCTGTTTTTGAGTCAACATCGAGTAGGTTAGCTGGATTATTTCCCATTACATATCTGTATTTGAAGAAACAGTATGAATTAATGTTAGCTTTCTAAAACAGACAGATTTTGATTATAAAACACATGTTTCAAGTCAGGGGTCATAACCTCAGGATATCATTTTCAATTATTAGGGACTTTATTTTTTTTTCAGGGCAGGTGCCTTCTGTTTGAGGACATTCAGAAATAGAAAAGGTTTAAATGTAAGAAAAATGAATTGCTGGCAGCCATTTCTGCTGGAAAGATCTCTCATGCCCACTTGGATGTCAGAATAATCGTTGATTCTTGCAGTCTCATTTTCATTTGGTTTTGGCAGCATCGGAACTCTCCTGGAAGACCCAGATCCTGGGGTCTCCTGGGCTGCTTCTAATTCTGAACTGTTCTCTTACCAAGGAAATTACTTCTCCATCAGCTTGGGGCTTCATTCTCTCCCTATTTTCACTCTCCCTCCCCATATACATACAGACTTTCTAGGACTTCTTTTGCATTTCCTTCTCATTTACGTATTTGTTAAACTTTGGTTGGACAACTCTGTCTCAAGCACCATGCTAAACTCAAAAGACTAGAACTTCGAAAGGAGCAGAGTAGGGTGGGGAGGGTGGGATGGTCTGCCCTCAGTGAACTCACATCTGTGGAGTACAAGAGAGTTATCAATTTTAAATGCTGATTAAAGTGAAGGGAGTAACTGAAATTAGCTAACTAAATCTAATTGATTTCAACCTGGGCACATTTGCAATGGGAAAATCAGTCCGGGAAATCTTCTGGGGGAATAACCATGATATGTGGTATCAGCTAATTGGACAATAAAATACATAAACACAGAAATGTCAAACTTTCAAGATCCAGTATTTTCCACATTTTACATCTTCACCTTGTTTTCATCTTACTTTTTGCACAATTTTTAAAATATTTTTTTAAGGTCCAAGCTCTAAATTAAATAACAACTCAATAGTTAGTATTTTTTTGTGATTTAATGATGGTTTCAAAAATAATGAAAAATATTTTAATTCAGATACGTAAAATTTCTAAAAAGAACATATATACTTTAGTTCAATATATGGTAAAAATTATTTGGAAAATATCAGTCTTACCTAACAGTTGTTGAAGCTCGACCTGTGTCCTGGTCAATAGCTATAAAGTCTCCCACTTTATAATTCTGTCCCATGTTACTAGTTACTACATATGTCTTTGAACCTGGACGGAACACCGCACCTTCAATTACGTTTAACACAGTCACAGTGATTGCAGTTGCTGTGAGTTTGTATTGAGACATAACTGAATGGTGAAATTCAGCTTTATTTCTGACACCGAGACTAAGTTGCAGATTCTTCACATCTTCATAATCTAGTGGCTAGAAAATACAGAGTGAAATAGTTTTACCCTAAGGAAAAAAACCATTCTGGAAGAAAAACAAATCCTTTGATAATGGGCAAGAAAACTCTTACATCTCTTTCTTTAATTAAATATAAATACATACTCTATGTTTTATCTTTAATTCAATATAAATGCATGAAAATGTAGTAAGAAAAAAATCCAACTGCCCTAGATACTTCGTCAAAAAAGTTGAAAATATATGACATGAGTTTTAATTATCCATCAAAAGAACGTAAAAACTTAAAATAATATAGATGGTCAAATCCATGCATTTTGTAGTGCAAACACAGTTTATGTTAACTTCTGGGATTTCGGTTTTCTCACAAAGTAACTCTGTTTATTACAAAGTATGGGCCGAATATATAGTAGGTTCAATCATTTGGCTGGTTTTATCCATAAAGAACTATTTAGAAGAAATTTTACTTCTGTAAATGTGACTTCTTTCAATAAGCCCAGTAATTGAACAAAGTATAAAAATAATAAAAATCCTTATCTTCTTCAACATATTCTGGAAAAAAAATTGTTTCAAATAGCCATTTTTATTATGAAAGTTGGTGTCAATATCTACTACTTATGAAATTCACAAACAAGTACGCATTATGCCCATAAGTTCCAAATATATTTTTCTAAATTTTCACATGAGAGTAATTTAGATGACTCTCGATTCACACATCATACTCTCCACTTAGTAAAATCTTCGATCTTGGCTCCAATTTTGACTTTATTTGTAATTCAAGAATGGCTATCAAATCATGTATACATATACGTTACACATGCACACACATAATGAAGGAATTAATATATGATGTCATGCTTGGGAGAAAAATCAACATTACTCCTATTTTACAGATAGAGATATTGAGAATAAATAGACTACTCTTTTAAAGTAATATAGTAGTTTGGGGTGAAATGGATTAGGACTGTTTCCCCACATGCAATCAGATAGAATAGTGATGACAATATGAACTTAATAGCCAGAGAAACATACATTTGAATGTCAGCTGTACCACTTACTAGCTATCAGAACTTGAACGGTTACATACTCTCTCTCTCAACTTTAGTGCATTTATCTGGAATATGGGCATAGAACCTAATTTGTAAGGATGCCGTGAGAAAGAAACTAAAGCATCTACACCCTGCCTCAGTAAATGGAAGGTATAGGCATGGGCACACATTATGAAGACCTGAGATAAATGATCAGACATTCTTGTGGGAACAGAATTCCTTAGAAGTCTATTTCCCAGGACTATTCTTAAGAAAGGAAATGGTTAAAAAAGGGCTACATTTTGCCACAAAGAATACATATTGCATGTATCACACAGAATCCTTGCGTAGCTATTGCAGATTTAAAAAAGAGACTCCACAAGTCTTACAGCACAGGCTGAAACCTTTGCTATCAGCTGCCTATGAGTCACATTTTTTTTTTCTCAAGTCTTAGAGGAAATTCCACCTCTGGTTCATGAGGTGGATCATTAATGTAGGGGGGACATAGGAGAATTCTGTTCACTTGGACCATATCATTGTTATATGGACCAAAGCTCTAGTATATTTATGTTGATGATAAGCCCTGGTCAGCAGCCACGGGGAGATGGGAATGTCATAATCCTATAATTACAGTAATTTAATTTTAATTTTATAAAAACATGCCAGAGAACTAAACTTTTAATTTACATGAGAAATATTCTCAGTGCATAACAATGTACAATGTTGACAAAGACATATTTTTTAAGGCCATGTGAAATCTGCTTAAAAAATACTCTTCAAACATCTAAAACAAAACCTTAAACGTAAAATAAGATTGATTTTTAGAAATGCTCTTAATTTATATGATCTGTGAAGGAGTAATGTATTAATAGAAGAGAGTTTCAAGTTTAATCACTGTTTTCATAAAGTCACACAAGTGGAAAAACTGTAAAAAGCCCCCTAATCCTATATCATTTTAAAACACGGTAATTTTTATTCTTTCACCCCCTCAATTTTGTGACATGTTAACATTTTATCTTAAGACCGACATTTTGAAAAAATCCAAGAAAACAGAAATATTTAGGATAATTATACCATACCTTAATAACCTTTAAAATTCCCACATTTGTCCTTTCATTCATTTCTATGTCAAACCAACCTCCCTCATTTCCAGAGATAAAGAAAATTACTCCCATCCAGTTAGCTGAGTACTCTTCATCCAAATCGATTATTCTAATCTGGAGCAAATCTGAGTATAGAGCATTTTCTTCAATACTAATGGATTGCTGAAATGAGAAGCAAAAAAATCTTAACACCAACTGTGTGAGTGAGAGAAGAACTACCCTGGACTTACAAAGAATGTTTATAGTCATTCACTATTTAGAAATGAGATTTGTGTTTATAGGCTCACGCTTCATTGTCCAAATACATATATTTTTCCTACATAGTATATAAACAAACACCAGGCAAAGTACTTGTCTACATTTGGGCTGTATGTGACTAAAGATAACATGGACCTCTGTAAGTAGAATTGTTTGAACAAATTTTAGAATGTAATGAACTGAAGTTATTAATTTCAAGGACAAATACTTACCGAAGGCAGTTCCATGTATGGGATGTTATCATTAACATCAAGGATTTTAATGTTGCACTCACACTCTGCTGACATACCGTCTGCCCCACCATCTCGGTCTGAGCCTCTCACAGCAAGGGAATACTGGCTATATTGCTAAAAGCACACATTACAAAAAAAATATCACAGTTGATCCAGACAGTCCTTATTCTATCTCATGCAAAGTTCTTTTAAAAATGTTGGTTCAACATTTACTTAAATCTATGATCAAGATATGGGTAACACAGAATATTGAAAATCCACAGATCTCACATGAATCAGTATGGCAGTTGCCTCTTCTATTTCCAGCAATGCTTATCCAGCATCATTCAAGAGAAAGAACACGTTTAAAGGCCTTATGCCTTATTATATGTCCAAGAGCTGAAAAAGTTTATAAAGGGTAAAGTGGACCAAAATGCTTAGGAGGAGAGAGATTAAGGTTTACCAAGAATTTATGGCATGAAAATTCCATACCATAAATAATCGGCCCTATAATGTGCAAGAAAAATAGAGATAACGAATGGTTTACATTTCTGGGAGGCGAGGGTGGTGGGCTGAAGCAGTGGACTTATTGATAATCTATCTTCTTGATTCTACTCAATGGTGCTTAAATTTTTAGAAGTTGGCAAAAGCAATGAAGCCTTTCCCAGACACATGCGTACACACATCCTCATTCAAAATCGTGGATATAATTTTAGAGGACTCATAGTTAGAGACATCTTGAGGTCTCTCCATGAACTCCAGGTTAAAAATATCTGCTTTGGTGGCTTGCTAGCGACTTTAATTTTTAGAGCTCTTCACCCTAAACCTCATTTGACATTAAAGGACTCCCACTGGGCTCTTTAAGGAAGTTTGAGCGAGAAAAGTTAATAGTCAATTTCTTCGATGATTATTTTCAAAGAAGTGAAAAAGAAGATATAGATCACTTAGGAACTGCTAGGATTTGGATCATTAAAAAGTGAAAATCATCTGATTTATTCTAAGCCTAGGAGTCATTAACAGGGGAACTGTCATTTCAAAATAACTATGATAATTAAAATAAAATTTAATAAAGTATAAATTCAAAAGTAAAACTTCTTCATTTATATCCCTAGAATACACACAGGTCGGGTACATCCTACCAATATTTACAAAACAATGAAAAAGTTGATACTGTTATATTAAATAATGGGACCATATGTTATTAATAGAAACCATGCTGAGTCTAACTTGCTAACAATCACTAATTATTTTTCTTATTTGTAAATGAAAAGATTGGTCTAGATGTTACTCAGTTGCTATCCATCATTCTGATTCTGTGATACATTCCCCAAAGTGATGAGAAGGCTGTCAGTAGGTGAGATATAGGAAGGAAAAAGAAGAGTTCTGTTGTCAGATGAGCTTAGGATATTCTGGGTTAAAGAAAGAGAAACAAGTTACTTAGCCGGTAGGAATTCTTGGAGCTTCTACCATGTTCATGCATTGTGTCTTGCCAAGATGGGGAACATAATAGCAATTGTTTCTTAAATCTATTTCAATATAGATCACACTTTTTATTTTTTTAATAGAGCTTCTGCCTCTGCCTTATGGATATTCTTGTGTATTTTCAAGAACATAGTTTTCTTAAATTGACGCAAATATTAAGTAGGATTGAATGAAAATGACAGTTTAAAATGTATTTGAGGAATCCCCATTTTTTCATTCTGAAGATATTTATGTCATTACCATTATGTGAAAAAGTTATATAATTATATTGTTTTCTATTTTCTTTCTTTCTCAGGTACTCTTGCTTTTAGAATCACTTGCTTTGAAACTAACAAACCATTCAAAGGAAAAAAAAATTACCTCTCTGTCTAGAAAATTATTCATTGTTCGAATTTCTCCAGTGTTTCTGTTGATAATAAACATTGGTGAATCAGAAGGTTCCTGTCTTATGATCTTGAAGGCTATTTTTGAGTTCAAATTATTTGGTTCATCTGCATCAGTAGCATTGAGTCTCATCACCAGCGTATCTAGAAATCAAGGAAAATTAGTTGCAAGTGGACAGTTTGCATTTTCATTAGAGTTTAGTATATTTGCTTTTCTTTTTTTTTTTTAAAGATTTTATTTATTTATTTGACAGAGATAGAGACAGCCAGTGAGAGAGGGAACACAAGCAGGGGGAGTGGGAGAGGAAGAAGCAGGCTCATAGCGGAGGAGCCTGATGTGGGGCTCGATCCTATAACGCCGGGATCACACCCTGAGCTGAAGGCAGACGCTTAACCGCTGTGCCACCCAGGCGCCCCAGTATATTTGCTTTTCTAACAAGGTGTTGTTAGGGTTGGTTGGTCCATATAAAGTATGCACTACCATTTCTCCTTTCTACTTCTTCAACATATCATTAACTTAGCTCCTTTTTTTACCTTTGCCTTGACAAAAATATCACATTTTATCAGGAACTTATACCTTACTGATAATTAGAAAACAAAGAAATGTTTTAACTCTGCCTTTCCTTTTCTTAATCTAGTATAATACATTTTTTTTAAGGCTGCTGTGGTGAAATAAAATGTTATGTATATAGCCAGACCAACGCTTTCCCAACTATAGAACTTTCTAGCTCTATGATTTTGGCTTCAGTTTCCACATCTGTAAATGTCCCCATTTACAGTACTGATAATAGTACTGTCTTCATTGAGTTCATGAGAGACTTAAACACTTTAATGAGAGAAAATCACAGAAAATTCAGTTTGACTAATGTACACTCCATAAATATATATTATTGTTCTGTTTTGCATGGTCCCCAGTGAAGTGCTAGGTAACTATTAGGCTGAAAGAGATGCTTGTTTAACTACATACTTTGTCTTATCCTTTATTTTTTCTGTGAATCTTATAACCCATTTCAGTGGACACTGGGGAAGGAATAGCTGCCAGTGTTCATAAACTAGAAATCTCTACACTCAAGTCTGTTTCAAGCACAATTGTCCTGTCTGTAAACACAAATGTCACAGAGTATCTCCCTTCTCCCTTTCATTTTCTCTCTCAATCTCTGTGTGTATTTGTGTAATTCATTTCAGCATTCTTTTAAAAATATTTTCAGTAGGCAATTAATTAGGGTACATTCATATAGTAAGATCCAATGCCGCTGTTAAAAGGAATGAAGACATCTTCATTTCCTAATATGGAAAAATGTTAAAAATATATTTAAATAAAAATTTACATCATGGATTTGTTTGTAAAATATCTTCCCATTTGTTTCCGAAAGTATGTTTATATAATCATAAAACATATGTATCTCAGTAACAAATGATGGTGCTTGCCTCTTAAGAATGGTACTAGGGAAAACAAACAATGGATTTCTATTCCATTTTTACTTTCCATATTGTGTGAATTTTTACAACAAACATTTAAAAATGATATTTTAGAATGGATACCTAGTCAAAGTATAGGTATAGTATTTTAATGAATAAAAGTAAAATGTAGGAATTTTTAGAGTTTATAAGAAATTATCCCACTTGGGGCACCTGGGTGGCTCAGTCGTTAAGCATCTGCCTTCAGCTCAGGGCGTGATCACAGGGTCCTGGGATCAAGCCCCGCATTGGGCTCCCTGCTGGGAGCCTGCTTCTTCCTCTCCCACTCCCCCTGATTGTGTTCCCCCTCGCGCTGGCTATCTCTCTCTCTGTCAAATAAATAAATGAATAAAATCTTTAAAAAAAAGAAAGAAATTATCCCACTCAAAGGTTAAAAGTAACTATGGTAAGTTGAAGTTTTGAATTCAAGTGAGAAATCATCTCTGTTATTTTTAATATATTTAGAACAATCTTCACTGGTGTGCTGGGCAGTTAATTTTCTCTAGTGACTGAATATTTGGCAGTTGAAATGTTGCCATATCCATAAGGAGGACCTTAAATCGCCAAAACTCTTAGGTAAATGCTCTATCTAGTTTCTAGGTTTTCTGGTACCTCTCAACTAACTCCACTTGAGACAATCAGCTTTCAATATGGATGGTGGGCCAAACAGGATTAAGTTTATAGTACATTCCAAATACATACAATTGGTAACTTGAGTAAAAAGCAAGCAAGGCCTGTATTTATTTCATCATATATAAAAAGGGAAAACAATGCTTGCTTGGTGTTTATTTACTGTCAACAAAAGCTCTTGAAGATTATGGTCACAAAACAGATAGCCTGGGAGTGATTTCTACTAATGACTTTAAAGTAGGTTTAAAAAAAGGGTGGGGGCGCCTGAGTAGCTCAGTCGGGTTAAGCGTCTGCCTTGGGCTCAGGGCGTGATCCTGGCATTCTGGGATCGAGCCCCACATCAGGCTCCTCCGCTGGAAGCCTGCTTCTTCCTCTCCCACTCCCCCTGCTTGTGTTCCCTCTCTCGCTGGCTGTCTCTATCTCTGTCAAATGAATAAATAAAATCTTTAAAAAAAAGAAATTCTCTCTCTCTACCTCTCCCCTCACTGCCGCCCTCGCTCTGGCACTATCTCTCTCTCTCTCTAAAATGAATAATAATAATAATAAAAGGCAGCATGAACAGAAGTGATGAGATTGTCCTTCAGAGCAGCCAGGCTGGGAGGCTAAATCTCCCAGTGCCCCTGCCACCACTTTACAAAGTATTTTGATTTTTCTCCTTAGGAATCTAAAAAAAAAAGCTGGTGTGTGAGGTACATGAGAAAGCCCTTCTCATTTCTTTGGAGTTGCTCCTTGGTTGTGCCAGATTGGACCTGCCACCACAGTTGAAGGGAAAGCCGCTATGGAGACTTCTCGTGCCTTTCTGTTCTGGATGCTTTTCTACACTTCATCTCTTACATTCATGGTGAAGTAGTACCTTCTTAGTTTGGCCTTTCATTGCTTGGCTAAGAGTGACCTGGAAGTCAGTATATTCTTGTTTACTTAATAAAATGGATTACTTACTTGCATTAGAATTTTCTTCTATTTGTCCTACAAAAGTAGACATAGAAAATACTGGAGGGTTGTCATTTATATCCAAAACCCTGACTCTGAGCTCAAGAGGCCTCTCTAAATCTTGACCCAGTGAATTAAGAGCTCGGCAATAGATCTAGGAGAGATGATAAGAATAATTACTTGGTGCAACAGATATTAATTAAGTTTTTACTTCGTTTGGACACTATCCTAGGCACTGGGGGTAACCAAAAAAAGTAAGGCATATTATTTCCTATTAGGATGTAGGTACAAGCAGTACTTAAAATCAATAAAGGGAGGCAAACGCAACCTCAAAATACCATTTGAGGAAAAGGAACATAAGTTATTTAAAAGAAGAATAAAAGTACTATGACATCACAGGAGAATGTAATGATTGAGAAAGATCTTGAAAGAGAATTTCAGCAAGTGGAACTGGTATTTGGCAAGATGTTCCATGCAAAGAGATTTATATGAAGAAAGTAGCAGAGTAATGAAAATGCATTGTTTGAAATTAGGAGTAGGGGCTGTTGACTTTGAGGATGGGGTAAAGGAGAGTCACATATGGGCTTCAAAGAAAGGTAGTATTCATAAGCTAGGTGGTGACTGTGTGGGTGTTCGTATTTTTATTGTTGTTGTTATTATTTGTATATGAAGCATACATAAGTATAATGTATGCTGTTTTACCTGTGTGGTATATTCATATAAAAATGCATTGTGCTTCAAGAAAACCTAATAGATTGGCATGCTGACCTCGAGAGTTTGTGGGTAAACATGGTCAGAGATAAGACAGGAATATAGATTTGGAATAGAAGACTAAGGAATTAAAGTAGCTTAGGCAGTATGACTGAAAACACAAGCATCCATTACTACTTGAACATGTTTGGGGATATGGATGGATGGGGCTTTAATTGAAGAGCCTACAAGATCAAGGAAGGTTTTCTGTATTTCCTTTTTATTTTAAGTATTAACAAGTGTTGACCGTGATGATAAATGGAAATGGAAGCAGGTAAGGAGCAAGCAGAAGAGAGATGATAAAACAAAGTTGATAGAATAATGTTCTTGAAGAAACAGGTAATTATGGAACAATGGATACCTCTTGGGGGTAAGCTGTGGGAAAAAGCAGAAAATTAATCCTGTTTTTGGATTTAAGGCAGAACATTTCTGAACCAGGGGGGAGAGAATTGTGGGAGTATGTGATGGAAGGCCTCAGACTTTTTAATGAAGTTGGCCATCAGGTTAGCTGCTTAAAGGGGAAATGAAGTTGAGGGTTTGAAGTTTTGTCTCAGCCACTGTCAAGAATGGAAGTGTGATTCAGTTAAGGATGGATTAGAGTATTTCCAAAGCACATTCTGAGCTCAGGTGAGCTGGAGCAATGTGGATTTATAATAAAGTATGTTTACTCAGAAGAGGCTCCTTACTAGCTCAAAAATCATCACTTGACATTGAAGTTAAAGAGAACCAATATTCTCAAGTGAATTAAAGCAAAAGAAGTAAGAGTTAGGTCCTTGCCCTTCCAAACAGATATTCTAGCTTGCCACCAGGGACAGACCAGAGGCTAAAATTTTTGCTAAAGCGTTTCTCCTAATCTCTTTGTTTCTGCTGGGTCATGAGCTGCTCAGGAATTGAGACAACCAAAAATAATATGGGGATTTCTGAAATCAAATCAAATATGATCTGAGCTTAACATATTCCAAAAACAATGTAAGCGGGAACATATATTTCGACGTGGAGCCCACTTACAATAAAAAAAGGGGTGACCTCTCGATCAACTATGGATGTAATATTAATTTCACCAGTTTTTTGATTAATGATGAAGATTCCATAAGGTGGCTGATCAATTCCTACTCCAGAGATGCGGTATGTAACTTGCTGGTTTGCAGCACAATCTGAGTGAATCTGCAGAGAGAGCACAGGTGAAAATATTACGGAGAGCAGACAGAAAGTGCAGGTTTGTTTAACAACAGCTACCTTTCTCGAGAACTGTCCAATGTGAGTGCTTGTTATCTTTTGGGAAATCCTGGAAATAGTTATTTTTCTAGTTACAACTCTAGTATTTTCCATGATTACTAGCAATGTAATAGAAGAAATTCAATTTCTATTTCTACCAAATAAGAAAAAAAAAATCACCTTAATAAATCCAGGACTGTGCAGTCATCATTCATTCATTCAACATTTACAATTGATTGCATTATTTTCCTATTCTGTGCTAGCACTGGCACTAGAGTAGGGAACTCCTTGCCCTCTTAAGGAGTTTATCAGTGTTGTCATTATATAACTTTGACCTCCCGATCCCCAAATTTTTAAAATGTAAAGTTTTGTAAGAAAATTTTAAGTAGATTTATGTAGGTGACAAGAGTCATCTGACTCTGTGTAGAAGCCCTTAATTCTGAAAATGGGGAGGATGTATTATCAGAAAAATAAGGAGATTGCCCCAAATAAGTGGTTTATAGAAGCTGGGGTTCTTTCTTTGAAATGAAATATTGTATGACTCTAAGCAAATCTAACTGGGGAGTCTCTGTATATCTGTCTGAATAGGTGTGTATATTTGTATATCTATATCTATATCTATATCTATATCTATATCTATATCTGTGTGTGGGGATGTATTTGTGAGTGTATGTGTGTGTGTGTTTGTACAAAGGAAGACAAAGGGAAATGAAAGGAAAAGAGACTATGAAATAGGGTACATTGTGAGTTCTTATTAAAAAAAGTCAAAAGTAGGAATTTGATTCTAATAGATCAAGGCAGAAAGAATACAGATTAAAATAGACCTTCTGACTGTTCTGTTAAATTCATTATTTAAATCACTATATTTTTCTACCTAGAATTTGGGGTAAATTATGATCATGTGTATTTATTTTACCCATGAGGTGCATCGGTGTTTAACTGTTTACCCCAGTGCCTAAATTTCTTAATTTATCCATTTAATGGCTTCAGTTTTCATAATCTGAGTGACGATAGTTTTGTTTTGTATCATAACTGCTCAGTGAGTTATATTCATAAAATATTTAAGAGATAGGTTCTTTCGATATTTAAAGCCATCCATTCTAATTTTTGATTTTCCGTTTGGTGTTGATACTTACTTTGGCAATTGGGTTCCTCTTTGAATTGTCTTCACCTTCACGGCAGGCTGCAGCAAACTTGATCCATTCACGTTTTTGCCTCCTGATTGAATGCCACTTGATGGTACCATTTTTGGTGTTGTAATCTCTTACCTTGAATGGGCACGATAAAGTAGTGGTATCTATTAACTTTCATTCATAATTCACATGCCACTGAAGGTTTTGGAGGAGAGGGTAATTGTAATATGAGAAAGAGATGATGTTTAATTGGGAAAATTTGTGATTTTGATAATCTATTAAGTTTAGCATAACATTATTTTTTACTTATAAGGATGAATTTTCTTTGGAAAATGTGTGGTTACTTCCAAACCATTTTCCTTGTTTTTAATTTGGAAAAGATAGATTTGCTGTATATTATTACCTGGATTCGAAATTCACTGTTAACTTCCACCACCACCTATAAAAAATAAAATAATCACGATGGTTAGTTTTTATTAAGGGCTTTATAATTCATGTTATCCTATCATTTTAAAAAATCAAATAAATCTTGTGAGTCATTAGAATTATTTTATCAGTCTGGATAGCAGATGGATCTGGCTTCTCTCTCAGGTCTAATGATGATGCTACAGATTCCTTTTCTTTTTGTGTTTACTTTTCAGTTATGCCCTTCTTTTAATTACTTTTATTTTTAACCTCTTTTTCATTCTTCGCCTATGCAAATACTTGTTATGATATGAACTAGGACATTGAACTCAGGGGGAGTGAGGTTTGCAAATGTAGGCTTTCTTAGTAAATCTTGTGCCTAAGGAGCTAGAGATGATCTGACGCTATTCAGTGATATTCAACAGTAAGTTATGGTACTTAAAATTTTGACTGTAGTTTCAGGATCTGACTAGCCATAGATGGAAATAGAAAAAAAAGTGTTTTGGAGTGAAGAAAGGATATGGAACAGAGAGTGTCTGAAAAGTTTCAGAATATTTGCTCCTTCATATTCTAATTCTAAATGAAAGACTTTCTAGTATTTTTGAAAATCTTAAGATGATAGATTTACTTGGAAATATGAGAATAAAAAGTTCTAAAATAAAAGCAAATAATTTCCTCTGTAAAAATGAGTTCCTGCTTGATGTTTTATGCTAGCCCTAAAAAAAAAAAAAAAAAAAGCGTCCTTCTATAGTTCCATAGCAAGGAGAAGAAATTGTAGGCATCTAGGAACAAATTAATGGGTAAGCAACTTACATTAGTCTCTTCTCCAGCATTAAACAATTTCCCTGTCCAACAAATGAGCTACTCAAGCAGAGCTCTGCCTTGTTTCAGCGTGGCCTCGATCTTTACATATGATTTTGTAGTGAAAGATCAGGATACTTAAATTACTTTTCTCTAAAACCCAAAAGCATTTCTAAAAAGACAGATACCTGTATATTAAGTTTAATATGTCAATATACTTAACACAGAGTAAAATACCTATCTAAAAAATGAGATGTGGATGTGAAGGTTAATTTGCATTTATTAAGTTTTAACGTGCACTTAAAGTCATTAAAGATGGTGTAAATCCTTAGTTTTTATTTCTCCCCAAGTACAAAATTTTCAACTATTTTAATTTTTTTCAGAATTGCAAAGTATGAAGATTATTATCATAATTAGACTTCAGCTGTATCACTGATAAAAGAAATTATAGCTTACATTTTAAAATTACTAATAATAGTAATTTCAAAATATAGTAAGTTACTTTTTATAGTTTTAATCTCACCATTAGATAAAAATAAAATTTTCGTTTTCAAGAACATATTTTTCAAAAATTGTTATAATTGATATTTTAGGAAATATATATTTTTTGGTTAATAAGAGTAGTGTAAAGAGATTTTTTTATAGGAATTATATACTCAAGGTATATATTTAATGTTGATTATTATTACCGCTGTTATACTTCACTGAATAGTAACTAATTACTAGACAATGTGTTTAGAGAAATCCATGTATTCAATTTTCACAAATACATGTGGTCAATACTATAATTTCATTATTTCCATTTTACAGCTGAGGAAATTGTGTTTGAGATACTAACTTGTGGCTAAATATTACCCAATACAATTCTTCCTAAATTTGTGCTTGTGGTATGGGTTTTACAATAAAAATGCTAGATAGCCTATTCCAACTAAATTACTAAATAAAATATACTATGGAGAATTGACATTACAACTTTGAGAGTTCAAAACATTTTAATCTCATCTCACATTAGCCTTATAATTAGGATTATTCATGTATGACAACAACAATAATAGTCATTCCAGGGGGGAAAGAAGTAGATGGCGCAGATGGTTTGGATGAATAACTGAAATGTTATTGTTGAGTCCCTCTCGGGTGCAGAATTAAGATGATGTTACTTCTTGCTACTTGTGAACTCATGAGCACCCTATTGTCTCTCTCATTTGTGGTGTGGGGATACCTTCTTTGTCTATTTGGAAGCCATTTCTTCATAGCTACAGAGTTGTGTAGGCATCTGTTATCTGTTTTGCGCTTCCCTTCCCCACTGAAGTGTCAGAGCCTACTGTTTGTTTTGGAGAACTATGCCAGATGACTAATAAACCTTCCAACTTTATGAAGCTGGGTCATTCTTTTTCCCATGAGAGGCAATTTAGGCAGAAGACCAAGTCAGTTTCACCATAGTGTCAGGCTCCCAAATGAATTAGTAATTAAAAAACTGCCAAGTCTGCTTAAAAATATGTTGTGTTGACATGGCTTTATTGTCTTTTGCTCAGAGTCTAGAATAAACGATAAAACAAAGTCACTCTTAGACTTTCAAAGGTAAAATAATGGGATAAAAAGAGTATTTGGTAGAGTCAGAAAGCTTTCAATGTACTTCTTAAATTCTCAAGCCTTAGTTTTTTCATTTGTAAAATGACAGGGGTAAACTAAATTATATACAGTTACCTTTCCAATTCTAACACCAAATCTCTGTGTGCAGTAGGAAAATATCAAAGTTATTTGATCATGGAAAAGGCATGATAAAATTGTGATTTTAAAAGATTACTCTCACCACAGGTGGTGTAAAGAGGCAGGATTATAGGCCATAAGTAGTGGAGTGTTCCACATCAAAACAGACCAGAGATGAGGCAGAGAAGAATGGGAGCAGTGGCAGTGGTAACAGGCTGGGAAGATCAAGGGAGGGATTCCACACAATTGAAATTGATGGGGCTTGAGAACAAGTAGGACAAGGAGTCAAGAAAAGGAAGACTCTCAAGTGTTGGCAGTTTCAAGCTAAGAGATGAGGAGCAAGGCAGTAGCAGAATTTAGCAGGTTAAAGCACATTGACTTTGAGATGCTACAGAAATGGCCAGGTGAAGGTGCTTAGCAATTTGAAATACGTCTCAGCACCATGAACAATAGTTCAGTCCTCATACACAGATTTGAGGGACATCTGCTCAGGTAGAATAGTTTAAATCATGGGAGAATTTGAAGATGATAGTAGGGAATACAACAAAGAAACAGCCTGTGGCTGAACATGAAACTAGGGGAATTCCTACATTGATAGAATAGGGAACGATGACAGAAACAAGCAACAAAGAAAAAGAGAAAAGAAGTGGCCAAAGAAATGGGAAGACAATATAATGCAATGTCAGAGATGTCAAAGGAAGGGAGAACTGAAAGAGAGATGGGATGTGAACAAGTGTCAGATGATATAAAATACTTGAGTAGAGTGAATCCCAAGGTTTCCTTTGACCTTCAGGAGAATCCTTTCAGTTCTATGGAACAAGTCCTTCCTGACTGAAAGGGATTGGGGAGTAAAATGGAGGGGAAAGGATATAAAGATGGCCACCTTTCCAGGAAATTTGATTATGAAAAGAAACAGAGATGGAATGGCAGAATGAGATCAGGCGTCCAAGGAAATTTTCTAGGAGAGGGAGACATGGATATTTGAAGGTGAAGAAAGAAGAAAGTAGGAGATTTTGATTGGAAAGAGAGGTTCAAAAAGAAAAGAAAGTACTTGGAAGTGTGATGGAGAGAGCAGAAGGAATAGGCAGAAAGAAAGGACTCTGAAGACAGAGGGTAAGGAAGAGAGGAAGGATAGAGATTAAAATCAATGGACTATGAGAGGTAGTTGAAGGACATCATTCGATCGATCTACCCTGTCTGTAGAGTAGGGATAAAGTCATTTTCTGTCAATCAGGGGAGCAGTTTGGATTCCTAAATCAGTTGGAAATATGTACTGTGGAGAGTAGTGAATATAATTCACTTGAAGTGCATCCTCAATGAGTCCTTCCTTCATTTCTATTTGAAGAGCCAGGCCACATATAAAAAAATTAAAAAGCCACAGGACACAAAATTGCATGCTAATTTTAATGATTCTTTAATTACATTCATTTTTAGGTTTTTTTCCTTGGATACTGAGATTTACATTTCTTTGCAAATAATAAAATGGTCTTGAAAGTAGTAAGTAATTTCTATGAGGAAAACCTCTTGTATATAATAATTGGGAGGTGGTCTTCCATAGCCACTTGTCAGTTGTTAAGCATCAAATGTGGACGTATTTGATAACTGTATTTTACATCACAAGGATGAACTTGAGACAGAGCCAAAATATAATAATTTGCTTCTTTTAAAAAACCTCCTCTTTTGTCTTTGTGTTACTATCAGTTTGGAGTTGACAACACCTCAATAGGTTGATTTTTCTTATTTGCTCATTGGTTTTATTTATTTATTTGACAAAAATACATATTGAATGTGTATTATATGGATTCAAGACTGGATTAAAGGGCTTAAGCCCTAAAAAATACTATGGTAAACCTTAGATGAAATGTAAAGTAAATGTAATAAAGCACCATAAAAATAAGTGGGTTTTTTTTTAAGATTTTATTTATTTATTTGACAGAGATAGAGACAGCCAGCGAGAGAGGGAACACAAGCAGGGGGAGTGGGAGAGGAAGAAGCAGGCTCATAGCGGAGGAGCCTGATGTGGGGCTCGATCCCATAACACCGGGTCACGCCCTGAGCCGAAGGCAGACGCTTAACCGCTGTGCCACCCAGGCACCCCCATAAAAATAAGTGTTAAGGAAATTCAACCTGATTATTTCTATGTTTAATTCCTTGCTGATTTTTTGGAATGTGTAGGGGAAGAGAAATATAAACTATCCACAAATTGCCTTCTCAGGCCCCTACATTGTGTGATTAAACATCTACTGAGCAATCTTGCACTGGTGGAAGGCACTAGGAATGATACAAAAGTCAATCACACACGGATCTGCCCTCAAATAACTTACAGTCAAGTAGTTTTGTGAGCAACCGGCAGCCATTAATTTGTGGAGATGTGGTTTTTCATCAGACAAGTGTAAAAGGCTGCACCCTATTGTCACAGACCGATAGAGAATATAGATCAGCAGCCAATGGCATTTGAACTACTTCGACCTGCCTAAGTCCTTTAAAGGAATTTGCGTGGCAAGCACAACCAGCGAGAGTGGCATGTCCCAGCACTCTGTAGGGCGTTCCCTCATTGACAGAAGCATAATAAGTAACTGCAATGTCGAGCATGCTTTCTGCTTATTCGTTAGGCAATACCTGTTAGGACATGGGGATACTCGGCACCAACGTCCTTGAAGCATGTATAGTGAAGAAAGAGTTACCTGAGATTAAGGGCTCTGGGTATAGACAAGAGTGTTTTCTTTTCTACATTCATAAACCTTGTTAAATAGGTGAATCTTGTCCCTTAGGGGCCAAGCCTTCAAATTTATCAAGACAGCATTTGTCAGCGGTTTAGGATTTTCTACTACCTAAGTCAGGCATTGCAAAATGTTTCACTCTGTGGCAACTCAAACTAATTAAATGATGGTAAATTTGTAGTCCCTGTTTTCACAAAGGTGTAAGAAGATGCTGATCCTAAATCTTCAGTGAAATAATAAAGTTTTTAAGAACACATAAGTGGAAATGATTTTCCTTAAATACAAATTGTAAATTTTGCTGGAATAGGTGAACAGAAATGTTTCCATTTTCTGTAAAATATTTTACTGATATACTTTTATCTATTATATATATCACTATAATATATGCACAAGAAAGCATAAAGAATCCTCTCTTTTGCTTGTCTTCTGTTTGGTCTGTACTAGTTTATAGTCCTTCTCTTGCTTTAAGCATCAATGAACACAATTATGGGAGTTCAAGATGTCTGGTTCAAGTAAGTTGACGAACTATGTAATGAAGTATGTATTTTTTTTTCTGTGTATTTTAGCCTGAATGCTGAGAAATACTCTGCAAACTCCTGCTTCTATCCTAAACTATTTCAGCTAAGTCAAATTGTGGAGCTGGTTTGTCAGGTGGTCAGAGGTTTTCTTTTGAAAGAAAATATTAACCATGGAAAGAGAAGAAGCTAAGGTGCTATGATCAGCTGTACAAATTGGATTCTTGGAAATCAGTAAAGACAGGTTTACTTGTTCTTTGAGGATAAGCTGCAGAAGTTAGACTTTATAGAAAAAGACACTGTGAGTTTGTATTGATTTGTGTTGACTAACTGAACCTGGAAAATTTGCAAGAAATTTTCAGAAATCATTAGAATTATAAAAATTCTATTGCTTCTGTTTGCTTTCCTAGAGTGGCCTGGCCATACATTATCTGATTGTCACAACCATTCACAAAGATTTCTTGTGTATGGTACCTAGGTGACATTGTTCTCCGGTCTAGAATACATTCCACACACCCCCTCCCCAGTATACTAATTACATGGAGAGAGAAAAGAAAGGAAAATAAATGAGGAGTCAATACCATTTCTTTGGCTTGCAGTGCTGTAACAGGTATAAGCTCTTGTCACTCTAGGAGGCTTGTCTAAATAATGGAATAGTCCTGTGGCCATCCTGCTTGTTTTAAGAGCAGGTTCTTCAGCTTTTTTCTCTCTGATCTAACTCACTAATCTGAACAGGGCCTAAAACTTTCAGGTATATTAAGCAGACTACACAATGTACCATGTAAATAGTTGGCTGCTTAGCTCTCAGATGGATTTGCATTAAAGATGTCACCAGTTTAAATGTCTTAAAGGTCTTTAAAATTGTCCAAGTATACTCCCTAATGTAGATTTTCACTTATTATAGACTTTAATCAGAGAAGAATAAAGGCTTTACATAGATTTTTTTTTCTTTTTCTTTCTTTCTTTCTTTCTTTCTTTCTTTCTTTCTTTCTTTCTTTTCTTTTTTTTTTTTTTTTTTTTGGTAAAATTAAACATTCATAGTGAGGCTAGCAGAAAGGTAAGTGGAAGAGTTTGCTATAGTGGTAGCTTTCAGGGAGCCCTGGGATCATGACCCAAGCCAAAGGCAGATGCTTAACCAACTGAGCCACTGAGGCACCCTAGAAAAAAAATATTTTGAAGCAAAAATAGGTTGTATAACTCCAAAGGACATTTATCCAAATCATCTGGTAAAATCTGTGGTAAAAATAAATGATGATTTTTCAAACCTTAGAAGTAAATGTTTTACAAAAAAGTTACAATAACATGAAAAAGAAACATTTTAATTCATTATAGAGTAAGTTCTTTGAGAAATAATTTTCATCAGACGAATGAGAAACTTGTGATTGATTCCAAAGTTAAATATGGCAACAAACAAACGATCCACAAACAAAAAAACCAGAACTAGCCAAACTTAGACAATAAAGTACAAGTGTCCAGAAACCTCTCTACAAAGAAGAGAGGTCAATGAGGCTACATGACTTTGATAAAACAATACATTTTATGAAGAATGACTAACTAGACAGTGACTAAAGAAATTTCATAGGATGTAATTAATTAGAAATAATAAAAAAATAAAGAAATAAGGTATTTTTATACATTTAATGAAAGCACGTGAGCATCTGAATAAACTGTAATCAACTGAAAGTATAATAGGTCTTAATGGATCAGATTTATATGAAATTAAAAGTATTTGATTACCTTGCAATATACAGATGTTCCTATATTTACGTAACACGGTGTACGGTGCTTGTTAATTCTGACCACATCCCAAATTATGATATTAACTGATCCTAAAGATCCATTAAAAAGTCCACGATAGAGGGCTTGTCTTTGAAGGCAGCTTGGAACTGCTGCTACCAGCTTATTGATGCTTATTGGTAACAAATCCACTGATATGACCTCTCTTACTTAATAAACTGCATTCAAACTAACCAGCGTACGTTGAATCAAAAGTCTAACTTGTTATTATAGAAACCCAACAATCCAGTTCAAAAATTAAGCAAGTAGAAACAAATATGAGCCACAGCACTACCTCCTGCCAAACTGGAGGGCGATTTACCTGGCACTTGCCTCTTTAGATTACATTAACCTTACTGTGAGAAAGACTATGATTTTAAAATTTCCAACCTATGTGAAATTTGATGCAGCACTTTAGTGTTATCTTAGTTATCTCTAAAAAGAGAAAATTAATGATGTGTAAGGAGGACAGTGATAAAGCATCGCATTACATTTGTCTAAACATCAAATATACAACTTTTATATCACAGTCATTACTCACTTTCCAGTAGTAAGAACCAGTATCATAATAATTACACTTACTCCTTAATTATAGCTATTCCTTCACTTATTATATCATTTATAAATCTCCCGTACCGCCATGTTTTTCGAGATTAAAAAAAATGTTGTTTTAAATAAAGTCATAGTTTAGCAGTGTGGGGCTTTTGATATTAGTGATATGGACCCCAATCACATATGGAACCGATGAGATTGTTTGGGTCGTGAGGCCAGTCACACATTGCTATGATTTAAATTTGTATGTATCCTATTTTTGTGTTTTAAAATTACAGTCAATCTGCCAGCAAAGATACCCAAAGAATGGGAAAACGTTTAGGGTAAAGATCAGGACACACCTGTGATACTAGTTTAAAAGCCCACCTGCAAAAAAGAATTTGAATAACAAAACACTAGTAAGTGGTGATAAGACTTCCCGAATTCAGTATTTTCCCAGCGTGACTTAGCCCTGACTTCAGTGTCAGAGATGTGATATGATGAGTTAACTCTGATGCGTAAATATGCTCCAGTCTTCAATTAAAGAGAGAAACCCTATTTAAAAATCTAGTTCATAAAATCACCTTGTCATTAACATAAACTTTTAATGGGTTTAGGTTAGAAATAACACTAAATAACACTTTCTAAAAAGTTCTCCCTTGTTTACAATGAGCATGATTATGAGGGTTTGGAACAGAATCCACTTACCAGAAAAATGAACAGCACTGCGGCTGTTCTAACAGAGTGCCAGTCCATTGCAGCTGGGTTCTCTTACATCCGAGACCGAGGGAGTTTTGTTTGTTCTTCTCTGTTCTTTTTCTTTCCCCCACTCAGCTGGTGTCTGATTAAAATAATTTCTCAGTAGATGTTCTTACATGCAGGCTTTGAGGTGTTTCTGCCTTCTCTGGGAGAAGAACTGAAGCTACGTATAACCAGTCTAGATCCCCACCCTAAAAACTTGGGCTGGTCTCACTGAAACGCTTGACAAGATCATCATTGCTCCCAGGTAAAAGCTCAGGGACACACCCTTCTTCCAGCTGAAAGGCAGCTCTCTGTGGGGCTGGAAGATTGGCTCCTTTAATGAAGATTTTCAGTGTCAGGCATTTAAAAGGATCAGATGTATGGAGAGTCGTACAATTGATAGGGGCTTTGCCCCCCTATGCTCTATTTACGGGTTGTTCCACTTCTTCTCTCTTAAAAAGGCAAGTGTAGTCTGGATGCAGATAGTATTCAAAGAGGATTATCCGGTTCATACTCACAGCCAGACACTCCGGTCAAAATCGAAAATCATAAACTTTCCATTTCAGTGGATGTTACAAAATATTCAGTCATTTTCTAAGCTGTTATCAAAGAAACAGGAAATTTGCTGATGTTAAGAGTGAGGATTTTTTTTTTAAAGTATTCATTCAAACAAGCAAAACGATGCTACTTACAATGATAAGGTCCCCTGCGTAAGTCACAGTTCCTTTAAGTGGACAGCCTGAGTCCAAGGAAGCCTCTATTTTTTCTCTGGGGATATTCTCTTCCCAATTATTTTTCTCTCTTTGAGATTCTGCTCTTTTCAAATGTAGTAAAACAAAATTTAAAGTATCTCTAAGCCAGATTAAAAGTGAATATCAGAGCCACCAATTAAAATCTTGTTGATCATTTTACGAATGAAGATCAGTGTCTGAAATGCTAATGGGAACACGGAAAGCTGCTCTGCAGGTGGGGTGGGTGAAAAGTCAATGACGAGTCCCAAGCACAGAGCCAAGAATCTGGATAGTGAGCCAATTAGAACATGGGCAATGCACTGAAGAAATGGCAGCCCACATACCTGCAAATGGAAGACTGAATGCAGCCCTGAGATTTATGAAAAGAGTGACTCTCACAAGGCAGCATTTGAAAGTGTTCTTGGGTTATCCTCTCTTCACCTGGCTACATCGAGTATAAGCATTGTGAGTGGTGGGAAGTCTTGACATGGCGATGTGGAACAAGAGAACCATCTGATAAGATGTGGATTATGGTTAAAAAGATCCTAACCACATTCCAGAAAGGGAAGATGTCCCTGAGGGTCAGAGGCTCTACAAAATGCTGTATTTCACGACAGATGTGTGGCAAAGAAGGTGACTCAACAGTGGTTTGAAATTTCATGCTCTTCCTCATGGAACTTAGAGAGAAGGAGCTACGATGCCTATATGTAATTTCAGTGAGTAAGAATGCTTATGGTAAGAATTGGTTGATATGAATTAATGATATAAAAGGAGATGGTGGGGCCAAATTTCTCTTAGTGGAGTAAGATAGAATGTGAGTTTCGACCTATGACTTAGTCTGAGCAATTGATTAGTAGTAGGATCCTATGACCGTGAATGACTGTAGACTCACTGAGCGCTGGAGATAAAACAATCTACTCCTGCAGCTTTCCAGTGGCAAGTGAACGTTTTATCCACCTTGAGTTCTGGGCATGGTGCTAGGTTGTACACAGGCCCTCTTCATCCATTGAAAGGTCCTTCCCCAGTCCCAACCCTGGCTCCACCCTAACTCAATGCCCTGCTCCAAGAGTCCCAACCACCTAGAGCATTTGTCAGGCAGCAGTCTCCGGCGGCTCTCTGGAGAGGAGGTGTGGCAGAACCTTAATATAGTAAAGCAACGGCTGTCTTAAGTGTCACCTGAGGACTAGTGGCAGTGAGGACAAGTGGGAAAGGGAGTTTAGGAATCATCATTCCTTCTCCGTCACTTCTTTTCCTGCCTTTTTCTCTTCCCTACTACTTTAATCTCCTTAGAACAGCGTTGTCCAATAAAACTGCTTGAAACGTGGAAATGTTCTCTATCTATGCCATCCAGTATGGTAGCCACTAACCATCTGTGGCTACGGAGCATTTGACATGTGGCTTAATATGACTGAGGAGCTGAATTTTTAACTTCACTTAATTTTAGTTAATTTAAGCTTAAACAACCAGATGTGGTCAGTAGTTGACATATGGCACAATGCAGAAGGTTAGAGCAGCATTGCTTTTGTTATCTTCTATCTCGTTCTAAGCCTTCACTCCTTTTGTTCTTTATAAATTCAACTCCCTTTAATTAAATCTACTCTATTCCTTTTCTCAACGGAGGGACCTCTATCTTGCAGAGTTTCCAGGGAACGCCTTTGATTCCCTTTCCTTTATGTGCACTTGTTATATGAGTTGGCCCACTCCCTCTTCCTGACTCCTCCCTGATCGTATTTCCTAATGCCAATGAGTTAAGATACTTTAAAACACAGGCAACACAAACCCCTCACATTTGCATATTCACATTTTCTCAATTATTTCTTCCAGCCATCTTACCTGTAATTTCATATCCCACAGTCACATAACTGTGCGGCACAGTTGGCTTCTGGGCTCCCTGGACCCTGTTTCTATCTGAACATCAGTTGGTGTGCAGACCTCCACGTACATACCAACAGTTTTCATTTCATAGACATTTTGTGAAATTTGGGGTGATTTTTCTGTTTGGAATTTCCCTGATAAGCAACAGATTTTCTCACAGGGATCAAAACGTTCCTGGGAAGGGATTTTCCTCTCTCTTATAAGGTACTTGCAAACTCCAGAATGTCATCTCCAGAATACATTTCTATATTTGTTCACAGCGTGGGATACTGTAACACCTTCTTATAGCACAAAATAATCAGCACCGTTCACTAAAGGTGATGGATTTTACTGATCTAGATTTTCTTTTTTTTTTTTTAAGGTTTTATTTATTTATTTGAGAGAGAGAGCGAGAGGAAGAGAGCATGAGCAGGGGGAGTGGCAGGCAGAGGGAGAAGCAGACTCCCCACTGAATAGGGAGCCCCATGCGGGACTTGATTCCAGGACCCTGAGATCATCACCTGAGCCGAAGGCAGACGCTTAACCGACTAAGCCACCCAGGTGCCCCTGATCTAGAATTTCTTTAGCCTAATTAAAATACCTGACCATTCTACCCACTTCATATACATAGCATGAATTCATATATTTCAGAGAAACCCAGTGAAATCAGCTTTTATGTCATATGTGAAACTCTGCTTTCATATATGTGTCAGATTACCCTAATCAGCTCTACAAATTGTTCAAAAAAATAGGTGAAAGATGAAAATAATCTTGAAAATAGAAAAATTGAGATGAATATGTTGAGGAGAATATAAACAAAAATTTTTGTATTTGTCTCTATATTAATGTTCCTATGAGATGTATTGATTCCAGATCTTGTTTACATTGTTTAAAATCAGTCTGTTTCTCAGTGAGTCACAAGAAAGTCTGGGGGATGGAGGCTGTTGTTTCAGATTAAAGGATACTTTTCTTTTAATATGTAACAACCAAATATAATGTCTGATCCTTAATTGCATTCCTGATTTGAGCAAAACAGCTGTAGAAATGATTTTAGAGATATTGTGAAATTTAAATATAGACTATTGGGGAATTATTATAGATTTTATTAGGTTATGTAGCAATATGTCTATTTTTAAAGATACATGCTGAATTATGCAGAGGCAAAACTGGTGACAGAAGTTTTCTTAACGGTAATTTAGCAGTAACATAGATAAAGTAAATAAGGCAAAATGTTAATAGCCAAATCTAAGTGATAGTATATGGTCTTCTTTTTGTTTTTCTGTATATTTGAGAATTTTCATAATAAAATTTAAAATAATGGTCTAAAATAGGTATTGGGAAATTATAGCTATGGGCCAAATTGGGCCCACTGCCTTGTTTGTTATTTTATTGAAAAATGACTGTGCTCATTTGCTTATGTATTGTCTATGGTTACTTTTCCTCTATAACAGTGGAACTGAATATGACCAAAGTGGCTTGTGGAGCCTAAAATAACTACTTATCTGGTTCTTTACAGAAGTTTGCTGACTCCTGCACTAGGTGAACAGATTATAATTTACAATACAAAATATGACTCATTAGGAAATTAGTTGACCTTTGGAGAATCCACAAAATTGATTGAAAGTGTATGAACAGAAATCATGATGACTTAAAGTAACCACTAAAATTAAAGCAGTTAATCACTGAGGAAAAGATACATCTTTATAATCAAAATATATTTTTAGTTTTATATTTTCAGAAAGACTGTTTAATTGACTACAGTAATCTATGGCCCAACTCTTCTGCCTTTCTTTTAAACCAGATTTAAGGGACAACCTTAATTTTATTTTTCCCCAGTCAATTCTAGAATAAGAATTTGATAGCATCACATTTTAATGTATTTTTCTTTATATAAAAGGAATATTCAGAAATAGGGAAAAGTCTCAGATTATTTTGTGAACCTGGGCTTTATCTTCATGCTTAAATATTTTAGGATAAAATAAGAGTGGTCAAAGAAACTAAACTATTATTGTTGATTCTTTTAAAAAATTTAAGAATAATTCTGAATGAACATCCACTGCATTTTCATTGCTGTGCTAGGCATTGTGGAACATTCAAAATAATTTTGAGCTTTGCCCTTATAGAGGTTACTCTGTAACTGCAAACATATTGTAATAGAAAAATTACTACTCCCTTCTGCTTCCACATTTATTTATTACTCACACACCTATGTCAATTAGCTACCACCCCTGTGTATTATTTGGATTTCATGTGCAAACTCAGTCCTTCCTTTTACTTATAGTAAATTACCATCAGGGCAGTCCTATAGCATTTTTTTGTTGGTTTGGTTTGGTTTTTTGGGCCTACTATATGCTTTGACTATACTAGGGACGGGGGTTCTAAAGATGAATATACCATGGTCCTTGCCCTCAAGTGGCTCCAGTCTAGCTGTAAAGGGAAAGAACAGATTTTCCCCTAACATGCTAAATAGAAGCAAGCATGGGGTGTGTTGGGAACCCTTAGCCCTGTTTTGTTGGAGGGGACATTGGAGAAATCTTATACTGTCAAAGAATCTATAGGATTCTAAAATGCTGGATTTTTTTCTTCTTTTCTTTGTAGTTTACCTAAATCAACTCATTTATGCATTCAAATTTATATCTTCTTTTGTCTCAACGTTGCGTTTCTGTCTTCGCTTCTGCTGCTGTAGACCCTCGCCACCAAGCACCGCTGTGGCACACTTCCAATTGCACCTCAACACTTGCCCTTTGAATCCATTTTGCATTCGTTTTCCAGAATAATGTTTCTGAAATATGGCTCTCCTTATATCACGCCTCGTTTCAAAACCACAGTAACTTCAAATTTCCTCCCAGATCAAAATATCTTTATACTGGAACTTATCAGCAGCAAATGTATGTCTCCAGGTTACTTAGTGTCTCTGGTGAAAACAAAATGAAGTCACCCTCCACATTCTTAAGATTTTCCACCATTGCTTGTCATTTTTGAAGACCCTGCTTTTGGTGATGATGATGATACTAATAGATTTCAGAATAATATACTGATTGATACTTGTCTGGAATATTTTCCATTTAGAGGTGTATGTATAGTCAATGAGCAGGTAAAAAGTTTGTCATTTTCAGAAACTATTGGTGACTGTAGTTTTAAAAATTCTATTCCACCAATATTTCTTGAGGGCTACTAGGGACTGTACTAGTTGTCAGCAGAGATAAAAATAGGTAATAGAAGTTTCCATCTTTAAGAACGCTATGACCTTGACTGGATCTCAGAGGCTTGTCTCTATGATAAGACACACTGACGTATGTGCTGTAGGAAAGGCCTGTAGCCCTGCAAAAGGGGAATAATTTCCACATTAAGGGAATTGGAGAACTCTTCATGGAGGAGGTAGAACTTGAAATCTTCCAGGTGACCACATTCTCAACAAACGGAGCTATAGATGAGAAAGAAGGCAGAAAAGAATACGAATTTTTCAGACCAAAAAGGAGTCCATTTGGACCTACGTGTACCCTTTGTGAGAGGTAGCAGAGATGACGTGTTAACAGAATGTGGAGGACTTTAAATGCCCTGCTGAGGAACTTGGATGATATTCTATGGCACACAAAGGACCACTGTGGGCTTTGAGGAAGGTATGGACCTAGTCAACATTGTGCTGTGGGAATTTGGAATGGATAGAGAAGAGACACCAGAGGGAGAAAGATGGATTTGGAGGTCACCAATAATAGTTTAAGTGATGAACCTGAAATAGTGTGGTGTCAGTGGGAAAGGGAAAAGGAGATAGAAGTGTTAACAAAAGTAAAACAAACAGTACCTGCTGGCAGACTGGATGGAGGGCAGAGGAATAAGGTGCTGGGGACTAGCGGGAAGCACTTCCTTCCTTCTCGTATTAGGTGCAATGAAAGAAAAAGGAATCTGAGGTATTGGTGTAAGAACTAAGCAGTTTTTAACATTTTATCTGTGTGTACTTTGTTTCATTCCTTTTCTGCTTAAAAAAAAAAACTCGAACCTTCATTTGGATTTAAAATTTGCTAACGCTTTTCCAAATTAGCTCTCTCTTCATGCACGTATACATTTTGGGGGGTATATTTTGTATAATTTGTGTATTCATATATTTTGAATAATTTGGAAGTAAGTTGCATATATCATGACACTTATGATATCATGACAGTATATATCTTCTAATAACAAAGACTTCTGCTATATAATCATAGTTTGTGTCTTTGATGCAAAAAGCATCAAAAAGAATAATGATGCAAATGAGTTATGACACATTGAATAAAAAAGAATACATGAACCTATAGCATTCCTTATAAGGGCAGTGGGGTGAAGAGTAAGCTCTTCTTTAGGAGAGATTGCCAGCTAATAAATATAGGGAAAAAAGCAGAATTAGATAATTTTAATAGCTCACCCAGCAAAATAATAACTGATTCAGGTAAAGATCATCAATTGGTGTTAATACTATTGAATGAAGATTTGTTGGGAAATCAGGCATTTACATGATCTCAAAATATCACGTCATCTCACCAGCTGATGAGACTTAGCATTGGAACAAACTCACAATGTATGCTTCCTTGCATGATGCTATAAAAACTACACAGTGTCGCCCTTATAACATTCTTGCCCAGAATGTTCAACCTGAATCAATAAATGAGAAAACAATCAGAAAAATATCAATTTGGGAATATTCTATAATAAAATGGCCTGGATTCTTTAAAAATATTAGTTACGATATAGAAAATAAAATGAGGGGTAGTACCCGATTAAAGGATACTAAGGAGACATTAAAACTAAACATAAAATGTTTGATTCTTTATTCTGAATCATAGAATGTTTGATGGCAATGAAGATTAGTCATAAAGAACTTTTTATGGGACAATTGAAAAATTTTGATTTGGGGCATTTTAACCCTAGAAAATATCATGTTTTTAATGTCTATTTTTCTAAATATTTTTAATACAAAATAAAAAGTAGGAATAGTATTATAAATTTTTGGAAAAATATAATTTAATTGAAGCAAGATTTTTTTAAAAAATAATAATTAAATATCACAGAGAATATTTGTCATGAATATTCAATAATTGTCATGAATATTTTTTCATCAAGTAAAAAAAGCATAGCATGCCCCAAGGGAACAAATGCAGGGGAAATAGAACTAAAAGATTTTCATTTATAATTTTAGTCATTGACAGATTATAAAAATATGATTTTGAAAATAAGCTAGACAAAGACAACAAAAACAAAAGGCAACAACAATAACAAAACCAAAGGGAACGATCTCATTCATTAATATAATTGCTGAAATTTGAAATGGTGTATTGACATATGGATTTGGGGAGCATGTTAAAATCATTATGACCAGTTGAAAGGCTCTCTAGGAATGTAAGGTAGTTCAAAATTAGAAAAACCTTTTGCAGTTTCTAACCATTGTAATAACTCAAATTAAAAAAATAACTTACAGGGCCACCTGGGTGGCTGGTTAAGTGTCTGCTTTCGGCTCAGGTCATGATCCCAGGGTCCTGGGATCAAGCTCCATGTGGGGCTCCCTTCTCAGTGGGGAGCCTGCTTCTCCCTCTCTCCCCTGCTCCTGCTCTCTCTCCCTCTCTCTCTCTCAAATAAATAAGTAAAATCTAAAAGAAAAAAGAAAAATAACTTCCATAGATGCTTTGAAAAGCTTCATTTAATTCATCTATTTTTAAATGAAGGAATGAATATGAAGAAATAGAACAGTCCCTAACTTGATAAAAATTGTATATCGTACAAAAATCTACCATTCTACTCAATGTCAAAATGATAAACACATTTTTATTAAATTCAGGGAAAAGTTTCCACTGTTATATTACTTAATATTTTCTGTAATGAATAGTCAAATAAAAATATTGGAAATGACTTAAAATTATGATTATTCACAGATCATACATTTTTCTACATGAGAATTCCAAGAAAATCAGTTAAATATTATTGCAAACAACTTGAAAATTTATTAAGTAGGCTGAACACCTAATTAATAAATGAAATTCAGTAATCTAAATAAATATCAGGGATTATAATGAAAGAAATATAATAGTTTATAGTAGTAACTATAAACATAAACTATCTCATTGTGAGAACCTGCATGATAAAATTTTTTTAATTTAAATTCAATTAGTCAACATATAGCACATCATTAGTTTTTGATGTAGTGTTCAATGATTCATTAGTTGTATATAACACTCAGTGCTCATCACGAATGCCCTCCTTAATGCCCATCACCCAGTTACCTCATCCCCCCACCCACCTCCCTTTCCACAACCCTCAGTTTGTTTCCTGGAGTCAAGAGTCTCTCATGGGTCTCTGATTTCTTCCCGTTCAGTTTTCCCTCCCCTCCCCTATGATAAAATAAGGATTTCCTAAGGAACATGGGGAAGACATGAATCAATCAAAAGACATACCTTTTTTTTTTTTTTTTACAGAAAGACACCATATGATAATGAGACCCCCCCAATAGTTTTTTTTTTTTGGAATTTGACTGAATGATTTCATATTCATGTAGGATAAAAAATAATCAAGAATAGAAATTAAAATTCTAGTATTTGAAAAAGCACAGTAATGAGTGAAGTCAAACCTGGGAAAGATATTAACCACAATTCTACAATGATTAACATAATCTGGAATCAGAAAACAAATAAAAAGTTCAATGAAATAGATCAATGATTCCAGAAATAGATTTAATGTATGGATGAAGAAAAAATCTCTAGTGTGAAATACTGATGTCTTTTCAAATCACTGAGAAAAATATACATAATTCAAAAGATAATGTTGAGGCAGGTGACTTAGAACAAAACTAACCTACTCCTTGTACCAGAAAAAATTTTAGATAGAGAAAAGATTTAAATTGAAAGGAAGCCATTCATAGAAGAAAAGAACTAAGTAAAAATTTAAATACCTTGAAATGGGGAATATCTATCTAAATCCAGAACCCTTAGAGTGAAGGACTGATTAATTCTAGTAACAAAAATTAAAGCATGTATGTAGCAAATAAGCATAAACAAAAAACAAACAAAAAAAAAGTAGTAAACTGGAAAAAAAGATTTTTTACATATGTAACAAAGTCCAGTTCCCATAATATATAATGAGCTTTTGCACATCTATAAGAAAAAGTTGGCAGCCCAAAAGAAAAATAGGCAGAGGATTAAAAAAGGGTTTTCACTTAAAAGAACATAAAACAGTTAATAGGCAGAAAAAAAAGATATTCAACCTTAGTCGTAATTGGACATATACATAACAAAAACAACAACAACAAAAGAAAGATATTTCACCAATCAGATGAACATCTGATAACAAAACATTTTCTAAAATATTATCTAATATCCATTGTTGGGGAGGAAGTAGAAAAATAGGAAATCATCTTCTTGACTGAAAGTGGAAGTGCAAGTTGGTAGAATGTTTTGGGAAGGTAATTTGACAATAACTGACAAAAATTTATACATACACTTTGATGCAACAATTTCTATTCTCAGAATTTAGCCCCAGATACACTGATAAAAAATATACATACAAGGACGTTCATTGAATTATTGTAATAGTGAAAAACTGGTAACAACCCAAATGTCTCAGAGCCTAATTTGTTAAGTGAATTAGGGTACATTTATAAGTGGAATTTTTAAAAAATGAGACAAATCTAAATATACTGATATGAAAAGAGATCGAAGTTACAGTAAATTTAAAAACTAAGGTGTAGAACACTGCAAAAATACATGCTGCATATACACATTTTTATATCTGCATGGAAATTTTCTGAGGTTGTTCACAAAAATCTGTTTATTGGAAAACAAATTGTATGCTTAGCTTTGTATTCTTCTGATCCAGATCTGTATTTTATTGTCAGCAGGCCTTTATTTTATAATAAAAGGTGAAGATATTTGAAGCTTTGTAATTGACCTTTTAAAAATAGAAGAGATAATCTTAAGTGTCCATTTGGAGACAGATGGAGAGATAAGGATTAGAGATATATACAAGAAAGTTGTCAGTTTCAAGATGACAATGAAACTGTGTAAGTGGTAGAATCACCTAGGGAGAGCATGAAGAGAAAGACATGAAAATATCTGAAGAGAAAACTTACATGTTTACGTTTGCTCCGTAAAAGGGAAGAAGAGTTAGCAAAAGAGATGAAAAAAGGTGCTTTAAAGATGTGATCTCACTCATATGTGGAATTTAAGAAACAAAACAGAGGATTATAGGGGAAGAGTGGAAAAAATAAAACAAGACGAAATCAGAGAGGGAGACAAACCATAAGCGACTCTTAATCGTAGGAAACAAACTCAGGGTTGCTGGAGGGGCACGGGGTGGGAGGATGGGGCAGCTGGGTGATAGACATTAAGGAGGGCACATGATGTAATGAGCACTGGGTGTTATATAAGATTGATCAATCACTGATCTCTACCTCTGGAACCAATAATACATTGTATGTTAATTAATTGAATTTAAAATAAAATAAAATAAAATAAAATAAAATAAAATAAAATAAAATAAAATAAAATAAAATAAAATAAAAAATAGTGTGTGTGGGGGAGATGTGGTCAAACCGATTCAATCCAATGTAATTTAAATTACAGAAAGAATTTGAAGATGAGTAATTTCCAGAACAGTCCTGAAGATAAGAGAAAAACAGAGCACAAGCATTCTCATGATTGATTTCCTAACGCCCTGACTCTAGTTTCCTGTTTGCAGGCATATTCTTCTCCAGCCATCCATTTGATGCATAGTTGCATGAAGTTTGGTCTTGTATCCTGTTCCCCTAGATTGGTTTCATGCAATAACAATCTACCAATCTACAGGTGGATTTATTCAGTCCAGGCCTTTATTATTCAGCTCTAGACCTGTATATCCAAATGCCTATTTGACATTTCCAAGAGGATCAAAGTGTTGAAAACTCTGTTCTCCCTCTTGGAACGGGTCCCTTCACTTTGTTTTTGTTTTGATTTGTTTTAATTCCAGTTGTTAACATACAGTGTTATATTAGTTTCAGTTGTACTATATAGTGATTCAACAATTCCATATATTACTCAGTGCTCATTAAGTGTGCTCTTAATCTGCTTCACCTATTTCACCCATCCCCCCACCTCCTTTCCTCTGGTAACCCTCTGTTTTCTGTAGTTAAGAGTATGATTTTTGTTTTACCTCTTTCTTCCCCTTTGTTCATTTGTTTCATTTCTTAAATTCCACATATGAATGAAGAAATCATATAACATTTGTCTTTCTCTGTCTTATTTCACTTAGAATTATATTCTCTAGGGGCGCCTGGGTGGCTCAGTTGTTGAGTCTGCAACGGGCTCAGGGCGTGATCCTGGAGTTCTGGGATCGAACCCCACCTCGGGCTCTTCCGCTGGGAACCTGCTTCTTCCTCTCCCACTCCCCCTGCTTGTGTTCCCTCTCTCGCTGGTTGTCTCTCTCTCTGTCAAATAAATTAATAAAATCTTAAAAATAAAAAAAGAATTATACTCTCTAGATCCAACCATGTTGTTGAAAATGGCAAAATTTCATTCTTTTTTTTTTTGGCTGAATAACATTCCCTTGTGTGTATAGATGTATATGTACATATATATACCACCTCTTTATTCGTTCATCTATCGAAGGACACTTGGGTTCCTTCCATAACTTGGCTATTATAAATAATGCTGCAGTAAACATAAGGGTGCATATGTCCTTTTGAATTAGTGTTTTTGTATTTTTTTTGGTAAATACCCAGCAGTGCAATCACTGCATCATAGGGTAACTCTGTTTTTAACTTTTTTGAGGAACCTCCATAGTGTTTTCCACAGTGGCTACAGCAGTTTGCAGGGTTCCTTCACTTTGACCAGACAATAAGACCACCATCTGTCTAGTTGTGCAAGACAGAAGCCTGAGAGTTATTATCAACAAATTTTTCTTTTTAGCCTTCCATTTCCAATCTGTCACCAAGTTCTATTGATTTTACATCTAAAATATCTCTCAAATTCGTTTCCTTCTCTCCATCTTGACTCTACCACCATCTTAGCCAAACAATTATGGTGCCTCACCTGGATTGCTGTTGTAACTTCCTAACAGATCTGCATCCCATTCTGGCTAGCTTCTGATCTGTTTACTACACTATTGCTGGAGAAAAGTATTTCCAAGAGCAAATCTAAACATATCAATCTCTTTAAAAAACTTTTAATGGCTTTTAGGGTAGAGGGGAACAAAAGTCAAGACCTTGTACATCTCTTTTGCAGTTATAGTTACAAGTTTACACGTGTTTGTGTGATTGTGACTCTCTGTCCTCACCACTATACTGTTATGTTCATGAGAATAGGAACCATGCTGTTTTTGTCATCAAAATTGTATTTCTGGAATCTAGCACATGGTACTGGTCAATAAATATTTTTAATTAATAAATGAGTGATAACAAAAAGGAGTTTCAAGAAGAGTGTGTGTCTTAAACTTTGTTCAGAGATCTAAAAGGATGATGATAAAAACTAAGAAGAAGTAGACAAATTTGATGATTTGATGAAATAGATGATTACCAGTGAAGGTGAATATTATCAAGAGTATCCAAAGAGATAGACTATGGAGTATATCCTGGGAAGTGAGGAGTAGATCCCCTAGGTGATTAATTCTGAAGAAAGGCAAGGTATAGGAATCTAGAGATCTTACTAAGGTCAAAGACATATGTATTAGAAGCAAAAGAGTGAGGCCATAGGAACTTAGCTGTGGCCGTAGGACTGGTGCTTATGATGGTATGAATTGTATTCTAGATATCATGTATATGCTTCTTGAGAAAAAGCTCTTTAAAACTGGGGATCATGTCTGCCCTTTGCTTTCCTAGAGTTGCCTGGGAACTCATATATGCCCAATAAATATTTTAAGTTAAGTCGAATCAAAGCCCCATGTTTCAGAAATTCTGCCACCTTAATTCTTGTAACATTTTTTAGACTTGATGTCTTACAGTTACTTCCATGTAAATTCTACTTCATTTCAACTTCTTGAAAAATAATCTGTATTTGTTGTATCCACTTCCTCATCACTTGATCTCAAGCAGTGATTTTTTTTTTAATGTTCTACTAGTGGGGATTTTAAGAATAAGTTTTCAATTGCAGTTAGTGAGCAGTGCGTATTTTTTTGGCAGTTATGACAGAGTTACAACAAGAAACCTGGGAACAGGTTTTTAAAACATGTTTCTGGTTTTGGGGAGGGTTTTTCAGCTCAAGCATCTGCAAACATCATCAGAATTCCATGATATAATCTACTAGCTACTATGAAATGCTGATGACTAACCTCTGGAACTGCACATCCAAGCAGTCAGACTTGTATATTGTGAGTCACAAAATTGTGCATTTAGAGTCAGTGAGAAGAACACCCAGGAAAATCTGCATATATTCAGAGATACTGATTGAGAAGTATGAGAGAAACACCCAATTCTATTAGGAATCTTGTGTCAATATTATATCATCAACTCATCTCAGACTAATATCAAGTTAACTACAGAATCTTAATGCAAGTTTTTACCATCAAACAAATTTACTTTGTTCTAGAGGTACTAAATTTCCTGGTAATAAATGCCTTGCACAATAAGAAATATATGGAAAATTATTTTTCAAGAAGGTCTTACTATTAATTCTTAGGTCTTATCTTACATTTACTAAATCCTTATTTTTTTAGAGTATAAGGCCCAGAAAACTATATATTTAGTTAGTGCCCAAAGTGGATTGGCTGTATCTTAAAGTTTGAAACCTTGATTTTATTCCTAAATTGTATTGGTGTGTGTATCACAAATTACAGAGACACAGTGATCTGTGTCTCTGTATATAACAGATCCTATAGATCTGTTATTCCCAAGATCTGTATTCTGTTATTTAAACTGTTAGTGTCAGTTTCTGACATTACCCACAAGGAAGAACAACCCAAATGCTTCTGTTAGGTGGGAGAAATTAGCTTGACTTCAAAGACAGACAAACTGAGATCAAATCCTGACCTTCCACAGTGTGACCTTGGCCAGATCAACCAATGCCCATGAGTTTCAGTTTTCTCATTTGAGAAATGGAGAGAATGAAATCTGTTGCATAGCAACAGTTTGTGGGAGTTAAATGAGGGGCATGAGAAATCATGATGAGTTGGTGGGTCTTCAAGTCGTTCAATAGCAATGAAGTATGAGAGACAAAACCAGAGGGATCAGCGGGAGCCAGGTTATGAATGGTCTTATAGCCTCAGGGAGTCATTTGAGAGGGGTGATAATAGTTTTCCAAATCCTAGCATGTGGTCTTATGGGCTTTATTTTATTCGAGAACCTAAGTAACTCTTCATCCTGCTCCCTGAACAATCTCTGCCCCATTCAACCCAAGCCTCACTGTCTAAGAATCCTGAAGAAGATTATAGGGATGTTGCTTCAAGATTCCTTGAGAACATGGAGGGGAAAGAGGTAGTGCTAATCTCCTGGCCAGCAAGAAGGGTTATCAGTGACAACTTTGGTACTCTCAGTGGAATCTGCCAGGGAGTCAGGGAGAGTTACACTCACTGGCATTGAAGCATCAACAAAATTATTGAGCACACGTCAGGCTAGGATTTGAGGATATGAATATAACTGAGGTATGCGTGCTGTTAACTAACACATAGCGTTTTTTGTTTTGTTTTTTTTAATATGCAGGTAAAAAATAAATTAAAATGTTACACCGCAACTTCTGTGATAGAAGTTTGTATAATGAGCACTGGGATTTATATGAGACTGATGAATCACTGAACTCTATCTCTGAGACTAATAATACACTATATATGAATTAATTGAATTTAAATTTTTTTAAAAAAGAAAAGAATTCTACAAAGAAAACAGTACTCTGCTTTAAAGAGTGAGAGGAGTCTTGGGGCACCTGGGTGGTACAGTCGGTTGAGCGTCTGACTCTTGGTTTCAGCTCAGGTCGGGATCTCAGGGTCTTGGGATGAGCCCTGCATCAGCCTCCATGCACAGCACTCCATGTTCTCTCTCTCTCTCTCTCAAATAAATTAATAAATCTTAAGAAAAAAAAAGAGTGAGAGGAGTCTTCACAGAGATGGACATTAATGGGATATGGAGGATATCTGAAGATGGAGAAAGATGTGGGCAAGGGGAGTGCATTGTTCTAGAGGGAAATTGTACCAATGTCACAATAAGCCCCAACCTGTAGAGTTGAAAGAGATAGGATCTGGCAGGATTGTTCTTGGGGTTAGCTCTACTGTAACTGGCCATGTTTTATTTTAATCCGAGAGGAGATACAGGTGAAGTTCCTTTTCCTGCTGTTGAGTAGGTTGCAAAGGGCCTTAGGATGTCATGTCAGAGGGTTATCATTCTGTCTTCCCTCCATCATTTCCTCCTTAAGACACACCCTAGCAGATACCTTTGCAACCATCACTAGCTTGCTTACATCAGCTCACATCAGAATTACTTTTCTGAAGGCCAAGTACTACTTTCCCAGTGTTTGTTCAACAGTCGATTTATGTTACTCATCTGCAAAGCATCTTGGGATACTCCATAATAAGCTGCTTCTCCTCAGCACAAGTTGAAAATGAGGCTCCTGATGGGAAAGTTTCATGTTCATTTTGTGTATGTAATGGAATCCAAAACAACTCTCTTAAATGCTAGGTATTCCTCTCCAAACATTTGTCTAACAATTTATTACTGTTGCTTATCTTCTTTCCAGAGGATGACCTCAGTCCCTCTGTGCGTATGTGTGTTTATGTGTGTGTGTTGGTTCCTGTGTGTGCATCAGGTATGTCTTTTCCGTAAACCCCTCACAGTATACTAAAGATCGTCCTCTTCTTGCCTTTTGTTTGTCGTCAAGACTTTTGGAATTGGGGCTAGATATCCCATCGTAAAATCTCCATGAGCCTTTCTCCCTAATTCTAGAAATGAGGGCTTTTTGGCATTGAATAAGACATTATATGTAAAGCCCTGCTTGGGCCAGGGTTCCTCCAAGCCAGGATTCTTTGTGAAAAGCAGTTTCACCATCAGCAGTTAATTACTCTTCAAGAAAAACATTTCCCAGAGACCTTCTTTATTTTGAGAAAGGAGGTGCAAATAGGGCTGCACTACCATGTAGTGTGGGCCATAGTGTGGTCCTGTCCATAGTATGGTCTACCTTGCAGCAGGAATACCCCTTCCTGCTCACACTGTCCCTTCCTCCACCCACCCTCAGATCCCAGCAAACATTCATTCGATTTAAGAATACCCGTTGATTATTAAAACAAAAAGATCCTGTCAGTGGAATACTAAGAAAGTGATGGAGGAAGTGATGGAGAATGAGTTTGTAGAAACCTGACAATTAGTGAAATTAAATAACTTCTTTGTTCATGTAATAAATGGGGATTGAGTTCTTAGTATGTGTCAAATGCTACATTAGGAGTTGGAGATCCAAGATATCCATAAGGAAGTCACAGTTCAGAGAGCATGATGCCCTTGTGGAGAAACTGGCGGTATTATCTTTTATTTATATTGGTACTATTTATTTTCCTCTGGTCAGTGCAGCCCAGCCTATAAGCCAGGAACTTGGCAGGTTGAAATTATTGCAAGGAGCCTTTGATATTTTACATTTACCCATCATTTACTGTAGATTAAATAGATAGATCCAAATTTATATATTTTCTATTTACTAATTAGTAATATTTGTAAATATTTATTCAAATTGTTGAATATTTATAAAAATGATTCTATTTGTAAAATAAAATGAAAGTAATAAAATATAAATTAAATTGTTACTTTAGTCATTGAGTATTTTCTTAACAGATATTAATAGTAGTATAAGCTAGTAGTATAATCTAGAAAAAGGTTTTATATAAATGCAAACTACCTAAATATTTAAAAGGAAAATCTAATATTTTCAAAATAGAAATCACCTGTGAACCACTGACCATTTAAACTTTAACATGAATGAGGCTAAGACATATTTATCTTGAAACAAATAAAAAGTAATAACAAATAGTAATAATGAAAAGTAATAACTAAACAAATAAAAAGCCATAACGAATTTTCCAAAAGCTCTTGAGATTTAAAATTATTCTACCATTTATTCCACTAGTATTTATTGAATATCTACAACTAGATACTGTGTATACCACAGAATATTGCATAAAAGCCCGATAAATATTTGTGAGATTAACCATTTAATAAAATATATGGATAAATTTATTTCTGTGCAGTGAATCTACTTTTCTCATTAGTTTTTACATAAAGTTGTTAATGCTTCAAATAAAATGTTATTGACCCCCCCCAAAATAATATGGTCTTCAAGTATGAATGCAGGAAAAAAATGGATGCAGCAAAAATGTTTTTTACTACACAAATTGGAAAGGTTTTTCCTCTAATTGGCTCTCTGACTTGATTCTTGAATTACCTTCTTATATCCCATGTTTGATGTGAAACTGTTAAATAATTTTAAACTTTCCAAAGTTCAAAAATTAGTAAATGTATTTGAAATAATTCCTGATAGTATTGTTTTCTATTCAGGATTAGTAACAGAATAAGTACTGAAAAACAAAAGCAAATATAAAATCAGAACTTCTGGTAGTGTGGTTATCGGCCCGATGCCCTTTACTGCAACAGAGCTAGAAGACCAAAGAGTGTCAAAGTTAATGAAAGCCCTTGAAAACTCCTTCACTCCTAAATTTAAAGTGTATGTTAAATGAAACGTTCATTTCTTTTGCAGACACTATGAAACGCATCAGTCACCATCTTCTGAAGCATCTTTATATTTAAGAACCTTATATATAGTTTATTGTCCTTGAATTTCAGGAATTGTGGCCCTTAAAACTGAAGATTATCGGAATTTGCTAAAAGATTAAGTGGCTGCTTCTGGGGCCTGGGTTATGTCTAGAACCAGCCAATATTTGTCAGCAAGGAACAGACGAGTAGATCGTGACAGTTTATCCATCTTCTCAAATAACTGTGCGTGTATTTAATTAAGGGACTGTTGCTTACTAGGGGCTATTAACGCATCAAGATGGAATTTTCAGAGTCTAGCCAGGTAATGACGTTCCTGAACTTTGACGGTGGATAAATTGTGAGGTTGATAACATGCTGCAGTTTGCTAGATCCCCACCTTCCCAGATCCCCCAGATCCCCAGATCCACCCCATGAAAGCAAGAGGGGGACAGTGGTGATGTATGATTGCCAGATTCTCTAAGTTGAGGTGAATATTTGATTTAAAGGGTAAACCCTTAATTTCAAAATGATTTTGAAATTAAAGCCACTCCTAGAAGCTGAATGGACTTTTACTGCCTAATGGCATATCTGTTCCTTTAGAGATACGTCCCAGATAGAAACAAAACCATAAATGTTACCTCACACTCACGCACGGGTTGTGTTGGAATCTAACTGGTGAACTGTGGGAGAGATTTGACCATTGTCCCATGTCCACTGCTATCTCATTATCTTACCACCTACTGCAGTTGCTTTATAACAATATTACTATTATTTTACTAAATTAATGGGTCTAGTAAATGTATGTTCTCAGCAAGAACTTGCTAAACTTGTTTTGTGTGTATGTGTGTGTGTGTCTGAGTAGGCGTGATCCATTAGCATAACTTCACAGTCGCCCTGTTATTTCTCTGTACCGACTCACATAGACCTTAGTTTGAAGACAAAGCACTCTAAATACTTCAAAGACATGGAAACATTAAGAAGAGCAACTGATTATTTTTAAGTGCCATTTTAAAAGCTCTGACATGAAAAATGGGGTTTTCTTGGCAATATTCAAGGGAAGTTGCGTGTGGTTAATATTTTTAAAGCCTTCTTACCATATCTTTTGAAGTAAATTCTATCTTGAGCTAAGTTGCCACCTCTCTGGGTCTCAAAGCTTTTTTTCCAAAGTGGTAGGTGAAATAAGCCTCCTACTTTTAAGAGTTTGTGATTCTGGGAAATAAGTATTTTGCAGTAAATACATTTTGTTATAAACAAGAGAAAGAAAACCTTGGTATTGCATTTAAATAAAGCTGCAGAATTAGTTCTTACCGTAATGTGTAATTAATTCCCCGATGATTTTTGCATAGCAAACTTTCTATCCAATATGATTGCAGATTACTACTTTTTATATCCCAGAATTTACCATATAGTATGTACTCAATATGTTTTAGAATAATCAGATCTGGCAAAAAAGGGCTTGCTAAAGTCAGCTCAGGACTTCTGCCTCCTCTAGAGCTTTCTTCCACATTGGCTTAGCTTCTCAATGTGAGATTTCATAAATTTAGCCATTTTTATTGACAGAAAAATAGCATTCAGATATAAGATTGTAATTACTATAGTCTAACATGACAATTGGGATGACAGATAAATACACTACCTGGGTATTCCTAGAATTAAAGGAACCAAAAAGAGTTGTATTATCTGCACAGTTATAAAAAAAAAAAAAAAGTAAACTTAAGCCAATAATTGAAAAATAGGATCAATAATTGAAAAATAGGTCCCAGATTTGGTATTGTTTTTTCTTTTAAGTGAAACACATTGGCTTTTATTTAGTTTCCCAATGTCTGTGATTTTAAGATTGCTTGGTCACTAGCACTTGGTTATGGTTTTGTAGGAGTACATTTTTCTAGTTTTTATTCAATTTATAGTAATAGCGTTAATGTACATATTTCCCCCTTTTTTGTTTAAAGAAAAATGGAAAGATGTACTAGTAAATTATTACTGGAAGTCTTTTGTATTCTGTTCATGATATCAAACTGTCCTGAGATATAGAAATGTAACTTATTAAAAGTGTTTTATATTGAACTAGAAATATTATACTAATTAACATTAATTTATTGTATTAAGATCTCCATCTCCAAAACTTGAAAAAATATGTCTGTTAAATGTATTTACTGTTAATTTCATCTTGCAGGGCGTAAGATTATAAAGTAAGTGAACAGAAGCAGAATCACACTGATGATGATAATCTATAAAGACCCTTAAATCACCCATAAATAGCAATATGCTTTGTTTTGTAAACACTATGCAGTGATTTAAGCTACATGTCTAAATGTAGCAGGAGAGAGTAGCTGGGCGTGAGTGTGGCAGCCCGGATTCAAATTCTGGTCCAGTCATTTCCTATCCATGTGACCTTGGGAAAGTTAGTTCACCTCTCGGTGCCTCAGTTTCCCTATCGGTAAAATAGGCCTGATACAGGGCCTACCTGTAGTGTTAGGGGAATTAAGTGATTTAAAATATGTGCCAACCTGTGGTGATGAGCACTGGGTGTTATACGCAACTAATGAATCGTTGAACACTACATCAAAAACTAATGATGTATTATATATTGGCTAATTGAGGATGATAAAAAAATTAATTAACGTTAAAAATAAATAAATAAAATATGTGCCAAGCACAGAGCAAGGGCTGCATCGTTACCTAGTATCGTTACAACATAGAAATGTACATAATAAAGAGTTCATGTATGCTGTTTGAGTGTACAGTTTTTCTAAATGTGTGCTTTTTCATGCAAGTTAAGTCTGTGCCTTACGTAGTTGGTACATCCCATTCTTTCCATTAGTGTGTTAATTTATTCTTTCTTCAGTGGATATGTGTACACACTGGGTCAGAGCGTAAAAATGCATTTCTTGTGATGGGTTATGGTTAAAAAAAGGGGGTTCCCCTTTTGAAAGTCACTATTCTGGAGCATCTGAATTCCTCCGCTGCTGCCTCAGTTTTGTTTTGTTTTGTTTTGTTTTGTTTTCCCTCTCTGGGAACAATGAGTAGTAAAACTGGCTCTTGGGAGGGGGAGTGAAGATAATGGTCTAAGTAGCTTGGGAGAGCAGGCGATTGCCTACAGGTGTAGACTGGGCGGGGGACAGGGGAGGTGGGTGGAGAGCTATAACAGGGTGGAGGTGGAGAAAGCCCAGAGCATGCAGCAGCCTGTGCTCAGGCTCTGGGTTGGGCTGTGAGGGGCGGAGAGCTCCGCTGAGATGAGACATGTTGGTCCTGGGAAGGAGAGGACGCAGGTTGGGAGAAGGCAGAGAAAAAGTTTCAGTATGCTCGGACTTGCATGGCATGAGATGCGGTTCTGAGAACAGCACAGTTGAAAACTTGGCAGGGAAAAGATAGAGGGGTAGTGGGGCGGGGTGGAGGGGTAAGGTGGTGAAAGAAGTTGGCGGGGAAGAGGTAAGGAAAAGATGGAGTCGATTGAGTGAGAATCTCGACATGCTCCACTCCTTATGACTCAGGGTGACAGCTTAGCGCTCTCAGGCCAATTAAGAGCTAAATCCAACAATGGGAAATGGAAGTTAGCGCTGGATGCAGCGGTGAGAATAAAAAGCTGTTGCTGCATTAATGAGGTCCAAAGTTTGGTCTCTGAGGCTGATGAGGAGCTTTTGTCTAATTGTTGAGTTCGTGATGAATTGCACAAGCACAAAGGGTGATGGGTGTGGTTTTCAGTGTGATCTACTTCGGGCTTTTCTAAGGAGGTAGTGAACCCCCAGGAAGTGAGCCAGAGGTTACAGTTACGCACTCAAATTGGTAAACAAACTGTAGGGATGCAATGAAGGACAGTCTGCAGGGGGGAAAGGAGGTGGATAAATCGTTGGGTTTTTTATTTATTTTTTATTTTTTATTTTATTTTTTTTAAAGATTTTATTTATTTATTCGACAGAGATAGAGACAGCCAGCGAGAGAGGGAACATAAGCAGGGGGAGTGGGAGAGGAAGAAGCAGGCTCGTAGCGGAGGAGCCTGACGTGGGGCTCGATCCCATAACGCCGGGATCACGCCCTGAGCCGAAGGCAGACGCTTAACCGCTGTGCCACCCAGGCGCCCCGGTTGGGTTTTTTAAATGGTGATTGATGTCATTCTCTTTTACTTTGGGTGGGTACCAAACTGACCAATGCATTGTTACCTTTCAAAGATGAAGATTTTTTATCACTGTCTTGGTAAATCTCAGGCATGGGCGGGCCAGGACAAATTCTGAGAGATACACATCATACTGTTCTCAGTTGTGTGTGTTTCACTCTCCCAGAACCAAGGCTTTACTCCTGGGCCAAACTAGGCTTGTCTTTTCCCTTTTTTTTTTTTTTTTTCTGCTTGTCTCTTTCCTGTACATGAAGTCTGTACCTCCCTCCTCACTCCATAATGATTATCAGTGTAACCTTTTGTAAATAACTTTACTCGATTATTTTAAAACAATCTTCGTAGTATAATAAGGGGAGATAATTTTTTTTTTCATTTTAGAGCTCCTAAAGCATTTCTTTTTCATACAGCATTTGGTAATTGCAGTGAATAAATAGCTACGTAAAATGTGTCCTCTGTTTCTGTGGCTCTTCCTAAAAGGCAAGGGCTGGCAACACGCAGAAAGCATGAATTGAAGGGCAGGAAAGGCTTCTGTCTCTCGCTCACCTGTTTGCCTCTGGGTTTGGCATGTGTGAGATGGGTCTACCAGAAACTGAGGTATGCATGAAGGATTGGCGAGCGGCCTATGAGAGAATGCCACCTGAGAGGAGAGTCAGGAAGATAACTTTGGTCCAGGAAACAAAACATTGGTTGTCAGAGGGGAAGACTCGCTCATGAATACACTATATTGTTCATCATATCGATTTGTCTCTTGACTTCAATGCACGCCTAATTCCACTGGGAAAGGAAGTGCTCTTATAAAACTGAAATGATATTTTCATGAAAGCCTATAAACACTGATTACCAGCAGCACTGATGCATGGTTCCCAGTTGGAAATAAAAGGTCTAATAATTGTTCATTGTGGAACCCATTGTAGCGTCTACATTTTGCGGATTCCAGGAGATGGTAGTGTGTGGCAGAAGACGATGATAATACTGTAAAAGCGCTCATCTCTGAGCACTGTACCCACTGGAGCAAATATCGCCAGAGGGGTAGAGAGGAAGGAAATGGCAGATGTCATGGAATGTTCGAGTGAACATGTTCATGAGCGTGCAAGAGACATCCTACAGTTTCTGCTTATTCTAAATATTGCTGGCATACAGGATAGATTTTGTAGGGACAAGAGGTCCTCTCATAACAGCTGGGAAATAAGAACCAACAAAACTATATCAAAGATTCATGTGCAGGGATGCTCAGGCCATTTACCCTATTGGGTAGTCATTTCAAGGTGTAGATTAGTCAAACAGGGTTTAAATGTGCGCTGTGGGTCAATTAAAACCACATGTACATTTATAAGAAAGAATATGTAGGATGGCTGAGAAAGGCGGCTTTTATGAAAGCAGATACAGGGTCCCTACATAATAGAGCTAGCGACAGAAGCTGCACCAAAACCCCTTCTATATTGTCCTGCTCTCTTACCCTGAGAAACATGAGTTGAGAGTGACAGCTATGGATCTTAATCATTTCTACAGTGCCCAGTGTGCTGCCTGTATGCATGCTTAAGTCAGGCTGCATTTCTATAAACTAGTGAGGACAGGAAGATTGCTAGCCAGAAGAATATTGTTCTTCATGTGCTGTCTAAAGTCTTCAGATCTGCAAGAATCAGACTCTTAACTATAGAGAACAGACTGCTGGTTACTAGAGGGGAGATGGGTGGGGGATGGGTGTAATAGGGAATGGGGACTAAGGGGTGCACTTGTGATGAGCACCGGGTGATGTATGGAAGTGGTGAATCACCATATTGTACACCTGAAACTAATATAACACTGTATGTTAACTAACTGGAATTAAAATAAAAACTTAAAGTCTCTAGAGTTGACTGAAACCTTCCTTTTAGCCCAACACCCAGCATGTAGTCCACGGAACTACTTACCCTTTCTCCAAATGCTCCAAAAAGCCCTTTCACTCATGTTACTTTGCTCACGTGGTTTTAACTTCTTGGGATGTCTTCCCTTTGCCCCTGTCTCCTTTCCCAGCCTCACAAATTCTTTCTTGTTCTTTAAAATGCATCTCAAAGACATACAAATGGACAACAGACATATTTAAAAATGCTCAACATCACTTATCAGGGAAACACAAATCAAAAACCACAATGAGATAACACCTCACACCAGTCAGAATGGCTAAAATTAACAACTCAGGAAACAACGAATGTTGGTGAGGATGCGGAGAAAGGGGAACCCTCTCACACTGTTGGTGGGAATGCAGACCGGTGCAGCCACTCTGAAAAGCAGTACAGAGTTTCCTCAGAAAGTTAAAAAAAGAGCTACCCTACAATCCAGCAATTGCACTATTAAGTATTTATCTAAAGGATACAAACATGGTGATTCGAAGGGGCACGTCACCCCTATATTTACAGCTGCAATGTCTATAATAGCTAAAATCGGAAAAGACCCCAGATGTCCATTGACAGATGAATGAATAAAGAAGATGTGGGATAGATAGATAGATAGATAGATAGATAGATAGATAGATAGATATTACTCAGCCATCAAGGAGGATGATATTTTGCCTTTTGCAATGATATGGATGGAACTAGAGGTTAAGTGAGTAAGTCCGTCAGAGAAAGACAATTATATGATTTCACTCTTATGTGGAATTTAAGAAACAAAACATGAACATTGGGGAAAGGAAGGAAAGTTAGATGAAAACAGAGAGGAGACAAACCATAAGAGACTCTTAATTATAGGAAACAAACTAAGGGTTGCTGGAGGGGAGGTGGAGGGGGGATGGGATAACCGGGCGATGGGCATTAAGGAGGACACTTGATGGAATGAGCCCTGGGTGTTATACGCAACTGATGAATCCCTAAATTCTACTGCTGAAACTAATAATACACTATCTGTTAATTAAATTGAATTTAAATAAATAAATTAAAAATAAAATAAAATAGAATGCATCTCAAATGGCTTCTCTTTGCAGGCTTTCCTGACTTCCTAGGAAGAACTAGTGTTCAAGTACCCATTTCTATTCTATTACCTAACACATTCTGTTATGTAATTACCTGTTCACCTGTTTCCATGCTAAACTGTTAACTCATAAAAGCAAGGTCTGTTTCCTAAATGCCTAGCAGAGAGACAGGCTAATAGGGCTCATGAATATTCAATGACTGACTGACCAACTGAAATAAGAAATATAATAAATAATTTGAAGATCTGTATTTTTTTAAATCCTGCTTGTTTTTTATTGTAGTTGTTGTTTTGTTTTTATAACATCATTTTGAGACTGAGATGATTTGACAGGAAAATCTGATCACACATTTTCATTTCAAATCGTGATTTTTTTTTTAAGATTTTATTTATTTATTTGACAGAGAGAGAGACAGCCAGCGAGAGAGGGAACACAAGCAGGGGGAGTGGGAGAGGAAGAAGCAGGCTCATAGCAGAGGAGTCTGATGTGGGGCTCAATCCCATAACGCCGGGATCACGCCCTGAGCTGAAGGCAGACGCTTAACCGCTGTGCCACCCAGGAACCCCGTGATTTTTTTTTTTTAAAGAAAAAGGAGATTTCTTCTCTGCTTTGTAATTCGAAACCTTTGAGGAACAGCCTATTAAAAATAGATTCTTGGGGCGCCTGGGTGGCTCAGTCAGTTAAGCATCTGCCGTTGGCTCAGGTCATGATCCCAGGGTCTTGGGCTGGAGCCCCACCTCGGGCTCTCTGCTCAGTGGAGAGCCTGCTTCTCCCTCTCTCTCTGCCCCTCCCCCTGCTTGTGCTCTTTCTCTTTCTCTGTCAGATAAATAAATACAATCTAAAAAAAAAAAAAAGAAAAGAAAGAAAATAGATTCTTGGCTAAGTGCATAAGTACAATTATTTTTTTCTGAAATGATACATTTATCACTTTAGGGAGTAGGGCATGACTCTTTCCAATCAACATTTTGCTTTGTCTTATCAAATTCATCTAAAAAAGGATTATGGGGAAATGGCTTAGGAAATTAGAATAATGAATAGGTTTTTTTTTTTTTCTTCCTGACATCTGCTAATTCTGCAGTTGTTGTACGTGTTGTTCAGATGGGGCTGCCCTTCCTCCTGGTTCAGTGTGGGGCAACATGGGAAGTGCCTGCTCAGACAATGATGCTAAGAGCAAGGACAGCACAGAAAATGGGTGATAGGCAGAGGAGGGGTGTTTGGGGGGGCTGGAGATAAGAAGGGGAAAAAAGGAAAAGGAAAAGAAAAGAGAAGAGAGAGGCTGACAGAATACTTACTGATGATGTCACTCAAGTCTCTGTATCCAAGACAAATCAACCCCTATATTTTTTAGTATTACATGAGCCAATGAATTTGGCTTAAGTGATTTGAGTTGTATTTGAGCTCATTTGGATTGTATCATAACCAAAATTTTCCTGCCTATTAGGTTTAGGAGTTCAAGGTGGAGATTAGAGTCAGAAATCTTATAGTCTACAGACTGAACACCATCATAGGAGGAGATGGAAATTGTCCTTGAGACCACAATTGGAACAAGAAAAAAGAATAGTGATAGTTTGCCCTTAACATTCGTGCCTTTCCCACATGAATTTCCCCTAAAATGTTTCAACTGACCCAATACTTGCTGCCACACACATATACACACACTGACACACATGTGCAGAGATACAGGAAATGGAAGAAATTATAACAAGAGGAAACCAAAGTAAAGAACCCTCTAAATGTTTGTTCATTTATCTAGAAGCAGTCAATTAAAAAATATAAATTATAAATTTATAAAATTATAATATACATGAATGAACATAGCATTCCAAATGAGGGATATCTTTTGCAACTTAGAAAGCATGTGTTAGACAGTTAAAGGAAGTAGAACCATAAGATTTTGCAAGCATAAGGGGACTTTGATGTCATTAGATAAGAGTCCTCTCTCTCATCCTCTCTATGAAGCAGATCCAGGCAATTGACAGACTGGCCCTTTTCTCCCCCCAGTTTTGAGATAGTGCCAGGCTTACTCTGTTTCAAGTATTCGATCCATTATATAATAGAACACTTCAAAAAAGAAATTACCTCCAAGAGCCAATGTGTGGCTAGACACTTAGTTTGTTAAAAAAAAAAAAACACCTAAATTCATTAATAACAAATTAATAATGAGGGGTCTTTCAGGCAAACCAGCGCTATGTGTAAGCCCCTAATCTTTGAAGCTGATGTCATAAAGATCAATACTTTCTTTTATCCACATAGCCTTTGATGACACTCTCAAGGAGTGGAACACCAGATTGGAAATACTTTGTGCAACCATGGTTAGGCATTGCCATGTTAGGTAGGAGGATACCGTTCTCCTTAGAAACTGAAGTACTGTCTAAACACTTGACATAGTTGTTACATTACTTCACATAACATATCTTAGCTAAACTCCCAATAGCACTGTTAGGTTTAACTAAAGAGGTTAAAATTGCAGGGTTTAAACTCTGTGAGAACAGGAAACTTGCGTTCTTTTTGAACTATTTATACTGAGAGTGCAAATGAGAATTGACATAAAATGGATACTCAAGAGATATTTGCTGAAAAAATGAAGTGAGGCAGATGGTATTCAGATAAAATTCCGAGTGACTGTAAAGCCCAGATTGATTCCAGGATGACCTATTGACTCCTAGGCTCTGGTGTGAACAGAAGTATCTTAACTATGGAGTAAAAGAAGTTGTACTTTAGCTCCTGTCTCTGAAAAGATCTTTTGTAAAATCTTAACAGGGAAGACTAATAGGTACCTTGAGCCAGGTAAACAGAAATTTATCATCAAATTTTTGCTGCCAAAGCATCAAGCTCTATAATACAACAAACACCAAAACAAAACAAGGAACAAACCTTGCCACCAACTCTACCCATCTGTCCACCCAATAAAAAAAAAAAATGTTTTAAGAAACTTTGATAGATAATGATGCTAATGTGATATCAAGGTAAAAGTCATGCTAGACGCCAGGCTGCATTTGGTTGGCTCATGTTCGCTCTAAACTCTGGTCACATTCAGTTCTTTAACACCACTGGATTATAGTTATTTTCAAATAACAAATAAGACCCTTGTGAATCTTCCAGAGTAATGCAGCTGTTGCTGGCTACAAGAAAAGATGAAAGGAAAGAGTCGCTTGTCATCTTTGAACCACAGATTCTATAATATGGAATGGTACATGAAGCCAGTAGATAATTACTTAAGGTTTTATAGTATATAAAACCATAGGGTTTCCTAGTATAGCGGGAAGAGTCTATAGGAGGTCAGGAAGATGTTATACTAGTGAGAACATAATCTGCCATTCGACTCATGATTATCAGAAGTTAGGCATATTAGTCACTGGATAAAAGCTCAGGTTTATTGTTTCTTCTTCTAAGATAAATTTGTTTCTAATTTTTGGAATAACATCAGAAATCAATTAGCACCCCTATAATAAATATGGTAGAATATTTGGAGAATTTCAATGTGAATATTCTTCTACTCTCAAACTATATCTGAACTTTATTGCACTGTGGCATTCTGTTGGATACATAACATGTACAAATATTCGAAGAATATTGAGAAAATCCAAATAGAGTCATAAAAATAATTTATAGGAAGTAGGCTTAATATAGTGAAATGTATTTATTCAGTCTAGAAAGTTAAAGCTTGGGAAGGATAGTTATTTTCATGTCTATTCAGTCAGCAAACATTTATTATTGAAAAATGGTTAGATTTTTCCATCATATTCAGTTTCTCAGTTTTTAACATTCTCTTTTGAGTTTATTTGCATCTACTTTTCCCCCCTCTGCTTGACTACTTCTTATCTTCAAAGAGTCACCTTGGGCTGAGCTCTGGAATCCTTTCTGAATCTCTAGACGGACAGTAAATACCCTTTCTATAGGCTCCTGGAGTGCTCTGGACTTCTGACAGAGCTTTTCTCCCTTTCAGGTTTTAGGCTTTAGTTTTCCCTAAAAAGCAAAACAAGACAAAACAACAACAAAAAACAACAAAACTCTTTAAATTCCTTGAGTTCTCACACAGTGCTCAGAACATAATATGCCATTTATGATGTAAATGAGGAAATCAAGTGAAATAAATGATTTTTAATCCTTTCAGAAAAAATGAGCTCAAAGAGTAAGAAAGATAATATGGAGAAAGTGATGTTGGGAATCCACAGAAGTCAAGGAAATGTCTTTTAGATCCTCCCCCACCCCCCAAAGTAATCCTGGGAAATTCACCTGAAAATTTCTGGAGGGGGGCGGTCTGGTGGCTCACTTGGTTAAGACTCCCACTCCTGGTTTCACCTCTGGTAGTGATCTCAGGGTCCTGGAATTGAGCCCCAAGTCAAGCTTGCGCTGAGCCATGAGTCCGTTCTCTGTCTCTTTCTGCCTCTGCCCTTCCCCTTTCTCGTGCATGCTCTCTCTGCCTCTAAATAAATGTCTCTCTCTCTCTCTCTATATATATATATATATATTTTTTTTTTTTTTCTGGATTTCTGGATTGAATATTATTAGCTTTGAGGTTTTTTTTTTTTAATGAGGATTTAAAAGTACATAAAATTAAAGGCTCAAACCACGTGCAAAACATTATCTTCCCAAAGTCTAAACTGAATGTGAAACCTTAAACTACAAAAAGTACCAGTCTTGGATGAGAGGCTACTTTGTGACAGAAATGAAATCCAACCCATTCAGGACTAATGTGTATGTGGATTAACTTGATATTATGTGTGGTCATCAAGGTCATCTCTTGGAAACATTCAATTCCCTGGAGATAAAAGCAAATGGGAATGCACTAAATTACCGAGAGGCAACTCAGCTCCCTCACCCAGGGCCCTCGCCATCCCCCAGCATTCCTTAGGGCTGCTGCCGCAGCAAAGAAAGACTCCGCCTCATTCTCTGCCCATCACTTTAGCACCTGGCTTCCTCCTCCAGGCCCAGAGGCTGCCTCCTTCTGTCGACCTTTTGGATATGTCTTACAATCAGAAGGAACACATCTGAAATACCTCTATGGCTATTTTCATTCTGACTTAAATTGCAGTTGACTGTTTACATATTTCCTCCTAAGTATTCACCCTTCTTTTATGCACATGTACACACATGTGTGCACACATAAATACACACACTCAAATATAAGCTCTTAGAAGAAAAAGATTGGGGCTTACTTGTCTTTCACAGAGTTTTTCATATTGTAAATGTTTTCAAAGAAGGAAGAAACTAATATTGGAGAGTAAATTCATGGAAAGTGCTTTGTTAATGCTGTGGATTGGTTTCCTAAATAAAGGAAAACAGTATGTAAAAGAAAGAAAGCATGGAAGGAAGGAAGGAAGGAAGGAAAGAAGGAAGGAAGGAAGGAAGGAAGGAAGGAAGGAAGGAAGGAAGGAAGGAGGGAGGGAGGAAGGAAGGAAGGAAGGAGGGAGGAAGGAAAGAGATATTTGGGCACAAAGTTTACTGTATATTGAAAAATGCAATTAGCACCATTTATATACCCTTAAATTGGGAGTATTAGAATAGAATATTTATGGTCTCTCTTTTTAATAAAGAATTCACAGTAAAAGGACATTAAATAAGGGAAGAAAAAATGTGGTTAAGGAAAATGGAGAGATATACTCTGCTGTTTTTAAAATGTTCCCTGAGATTCATTCCTACTGGGGTGTGGATTTTGTGACCTTGCATATGCAAGCCTGAACTTATTATATCTTTGAAAAATAAAACAGAAGCCTACCCAGTTTGATTGAGATCTTGGCATAGACTAAAGAAAGTCAAAGAAACCTAGTTTTCTTAGCTGGCTAACATTATAAAATGGGGGAAATTCTCAGAAATTGGAGGCTAGTTGGTAAAAAACACCACATGTATGTTGCAAGATTATGCAGTTCCCCCAAACTCTGAAAGAATACAAATAGCATAGTTCTTTAATATTTGTATGTTTATAAATTTGTATATTTATAAAAGATGATGGTATCAAAAGATGTTATTTTGGAAGGTTAGAGGTGAAGGACACAAGTCAGAATGACCTTGACATGAAAGGAAATCATTTATTTTCTGGGTCAAAACTAAATTCTTTGACCCTGTGGAAGATAGAACTGTTTTAAAATTTCTGTTTGTATTCCTATATCCACACATATTGATTTTCTTCAGCTTTTCTCACAAATCCTGCACTTAGAATCCTACTCTCATAAGTGAGATCGCAAAAACCCACCCAGTCTGTCATCACCACCATTTTCAAGAAGTGTTTATCAGCCCTCAAGCGGAGTGTTTTGGCAGCCGCCACTCTGGAAACCACTCCCGAGATGAGAGAATTGTCTGATTCATCACCTTGGAAAGAGGGAGGGGGTCTTACTTCTGGAGGTGGGTTTGGAGAGGAACCCCAGGCTCTCAAAACTCACCAACAAGCGTTCCCATTATTCTATGAAAAATTCCTCATCTTCCTCTAACATACCAACTCAGCTCATAGAGATCTTGCTCTTTTCTTTTTTTAATGGGCACTCAATCTACATTGCTTTCCTAAAGCAAAGCGATCCCAGACACAGGAAGCTTGGACCAGTCCTCTCTGGAGGGCGTGGATACTTTTCCAGGTCAAACTGATTCTGGACTTTTATTATCAGAAAGGCAAGAAATTATGTAAGAAGTTCTGTGTCGTAACACAGTCAAGATTTAAAAAACAAAAAAACTGGGGCACTAATATTTACCTTTTGAAAAAAAAAACTCAACATTCTCATTTAGAACAGCATCAAAGATGATGGTATCAAAAGATGTTATTTTGGAAGGTTAGAGGTGAAGGACACAAAACATGGGCTGGGAAAAGAATTCCAGTTTGCTTTTTAAGAAAACTGTTTCATCCAGGAAAAAACATGTCCTTTGGAATGTATAAAACTTGGTAATAAAGATTATAAATTTCAGAATGTGATTAAAAAAAAAAAGCAGTAGCAGGATCTGGTATTCTATGTGAAAACTACTTTGTTGATTTAATCTACACACATATCTTCATTTTAAAAAGTACACACACACCACGCTAAAACTGCTTATTCAGTGACGCTGCTCACCAAAGGAATTATTCTTTGACTCTGTTTTTAGTTGGGTGTGGAAAGGTAATTTTCCCCTTGTCTGGAAGCTTGGAGAGGGACCAAAGTGAACACCCGTGTGAACACAAAACAATTAGGAAAGATTCATTCTGAATCAGTTGGTTCCCATGAACAAGCTGGGATTTATTAATCTGCCCTGATTAAAATTAATTAAAATATAGACTTGGGAGTGGGTAAGCAAGTGAACAGGAAAAGAGACAATCAGAGGTAACTAAATATTTAAACATTCTGATATCATAAGGATGAACATTAGTAAGAAATATAATGTTAGTACCATTATTACTTTTCTTACTAGTCATTATTTTTAAAGAATGAGAAAAGTATTAGTGTTATAATTTCTATCTCACAAATTTGGCTTTATGAAAGCATAGACAGATATAATTCTTGAAAATTTTATATTCTCAATACTTAGAATTCATAATTCTTTTTAAATAAAGAGATTTGTTTCAGTTTTCTGATTAGACTATGCAAGTCAAATTATTAACCATGTTGAGGTAGTTTTCTTTGAGAAATTAAAAATAACTTTTGTTTGAAAATATAACTTTCTTGTCCAACTTTTATGGAGTTAAAGGTTTTTTTATGGAAACATTAGAGTAGGTAACAACTTTCCTTTATACAATATTTGCTTAAAAGCAGAGGCCAACATAATTGTTATAAATAGTTGCCTAACTTGTGGATGGGACATTTGTTTTCAAAGTTATGAGTAAGAGGTCAAATTCTACCCGTCAAGTTTGTTGGTACAACTACAAATAGCTTTGGAGGGAAAAAAGGCACCACCCAAACATCATTATTTAATTCACAAGTGCAATTAGTTGCAAGCATTTTCAGCCATAATTTTGTAAAGTCTTCGAGTATTATTCCAACTAATAACAGCAGAGGTCAATGGTGAAAAGTCGATCTGATTTTAGTATAATTCTGAGAGTTACCTTGCTTTGATCATGAATATATGTTGTATTCATATAGATTGAAAACAAAACCTCATGGGATTTTATCTTTTTGAAAGTTTTACTAGCTCAAATTTATTTTCAGAATTTTGTGTCTCTCCACTTTATACAAAGCAGAGTCATAAACTTCCAGGGTGACTTTATAGTGCTATAAAATAATCTCAGGCAGAAAAAACACAAGTGCTTCATATTCAGAGTTGGGCAGATAAAGAAAAAATTGTATTTAACAGTTTTGATTAGAGACCGGGGAGCCCATTGGAAATCGTTATTGACTTGAGATAAAGAGACCTCTGTTCCTGAATCCAGCAAATGACACATCACTGAAGTAATTGGTTTCATTTTTCTCACCTGAAAAATATGGAAATAGCCACCAACCAACAGCCACTTATTTAACAGGAGTATTTTGTTTATAATGATCATAATTTGGAAGAATTTTGAACTTGGAAGATATGGTGCAAAGACAATTTTAAGTTGTCTCAATGTTCTGCAATTTAACACATCAGAGTTCTACCTTAATATTTAGGCAGAATCTCTATAATTCTATAATCTGAATAGTTTTTCTCTTCAATTTTCCAGAAACTATCAAATAAGTAGTTTACCTTTTATTGGAAAGAAAACATAACATCAAATGCTATTTTTAATTAAAATGCTCTCTTAGTTGAGCTGAGCATGTATTTTTGCATGTCATAATCATATTGTATAAATCACCTACTTCATAATATTTTTAGTGAATATGATTTTTCATTTTTAAGGGTATTGTCATAGTCTATCCTTATCAGAATTCTCTCATTAAACTGTCTCACTAAACCAATATATTTTGGGTTTTTGGCCTTTTTTCCCCTCCAATTTTGCTTTTGTTATTACAGGTGTTGCATTAACATCTCCATGAATTTCTCTTTGCTGTTTCAAATGGCTTCCTTAGGATAATCTATTCTTAGTGTTCTCTTTCCCCCACCTGTACTATACTGTAGAGAAGCCATTACCAAACTGAAAGGTAGCATTTTATTGTTTTTTCCTCCCAAGTCTGCGCTCAGTTAAATATTAGCTTCTCGAAGGAAGGGAATAGATATTGCTGGTCTCTATGTTCTAGGGCCCTAGCATGGCTACTCAATAAAAATCTGTTGAGTAAATAAATGAGCAAATGTCCAGAAATGGAATAACTATGATATGAAGTTCTTTATGATTCTTGAAATATATTGTTCCCAAAAGCACTGCATAATTTATAAAGCTAGTAACAGTGTTTTCTTGGGGCCATTTCACCATGACATAGCTGTCACCATCATTAACAATATTTTTTTTTTAAAGATTTTATTTATTTATCCGACAGAGATAGAGACAGCCAGCGAGAGAGGGAACACCAGCCGGGGGAGTGGGAGAGGAAGAAGCAGGCTCATAGCGGAGGAGCCTGATGTGGGGCTCGATCCCAGAACGCCGGGATCACGCCCTGAGCCGAAGGCAGACGCTTAACCGCTGTGCCACCCAGGCGCCCCCATTAACAATATTTTTGGCACTCCTCTGGATATAACATGTCATCTCAAGATTGTTAAAAGTTATGATTCTTTGATTGTGAGAAAATATAAATATTTTTCAAATACTTTTGGAGTACTAATTTTAAAATATCTTTACTTAGCCACTATTCACTTATTTATTCATCTTATTTAACACCCATTCAATATTTGTTGTTTGAAGTGTACATTACATTCATTTCTTTTCTTTAAACCAAAAGTAATATTTTTAGGTCACTGATTTCTTAATCATTTTTAAGAAAACAATCTTTAAAACTATTATGTGAAGATAATACTATTGAAAGGAATTTAAAGTTTGGCCTAGTTTATATGCAATTAAATTTAATGATCCTTTAACAAAGCCACTCCCAGAATTTTGAAAGAAGTTGCTTCAATTAAAGATCCCAACATTATAGTAGAAAATAAATTGTATGGAATGATACTTTTTTTTAAAAGATTTTATTTGTTTATTGAGAGACAGAGAGAAAGAGAGAGAGGGCACATGTGAGTTGGGGAAGGGGCGAAGGGAAAGAGAGAGAGAATCTCGAGCAGACTCCACACTGAGCATAAGCTTGACATAGGGCTCAATCTCACCACCCTGAGATCATGACCTGAGCAGAAACTAAGAGTTGGATGCCCAACCGACTGAGCTACCCAGGTGCCCCTGGAATGATAAACTTTAAATCTTAGGCTGAGCTGCTATACTTTAGGTACGCTGACCCCAAAGTACTGCTTTTCTGAACACGTGCTCTTCACCCGTTTATGTATTCATTCACTTTGTCATCCATCCGGCACTTGAACAGGGCTACAGGATGCGTGCAGTACCTGGCATGCCCTAAATTCCTGCATTCATTCAACATTGGCTGGTTTACAGACCTTTTTCTAGTTTCTTAGGTTACAGTAAGAAAACACATTGCTTTCCCCCAAGGAATTTAGAATCTGTGGTATTTTCGCTACATAAAGTTCCATTTCTTCTCATTTTTTCCCCTTTAAAGTACTACCTTATCTTAAAAAGCCAGCTCATTCAATGCCATTTTCATAACGTTCCCCACTTCCATAGACAGAATTTATCTCTCCCACTTGTACCAACTCTCAGATAACTTTGTTGTTAGCCCTATTTTTAAGAACACATCCTATTCCGTCTTTTGTTACAGTCAGAGGATGGTGTAATGGTTGAAAGTGTATTCTGGAATCAGACTTCCTGGGTTTGATCCCATTTCTACATCAGGGCTACCTCGAGAAGTTTCTTCCATTGCTGTGCCTCAGTTTCCTCCTCTATAACAGTAGGAGAACCTACTCCAATGTTTGTGGTAAGGATTAAATGAGATATTATGTTAAAAGTGCATGTGCTCAAAGAATGTTAGCTATTACTATCTTTCTCTTTAGCTTGCAGATTGCTGAAAAGAAGAACTCTCTTTTATTAATTTTTGCATCACTGATAATTATCACAGTAAACATCAGGTTGTAATAATTTAATGAATAATATTTTAATCTAGAACAAGTTTTTTAATGGGTCCTTTTTCAGCTTTGGAAATCACCAAAGCATTCTGGATAAATTTCTAAAACAGCAGATAATTAGACTGATTAAAAGTAAAATGATTAGGTAGAAAAATGAAATTACTTGAAAAAACATGTATCCTTGAAAGTGCAGGTTTATTCAGTGTGGTTGAATTGAAGAATTGACCCTTTGAGTGTTTTTCAGAGACTTTGTTGATGGGTAAAGTTGGCTTGCTGGGTCAATTTCTAAAAAATCTATTGAGTTTCAATTACCAAAAAGATGCTATATACCAAGGTGGGATATGGGACCCAAACACCACATTTACAACTAGAATTATTAAGATCTGGGTCCAAGACTCCTCAAACAGCATTAGAGTACAGCTCTAAACCCCATGGTCACCCCCCAGAAAGGGTAAAATAAAAAGACTGAAAATATTGAGGCTTGTCAAAAATGTAGAGCAATTGGAACTCTTACACATTACGATTGGAATGTAAAATGGTCGAAACACTTTGGAAAATTGTTTGGTGCTATCTACTAAAACAAAGGAACATGTACCTACCCTATGGTTTACTAATTCCACCTCTTTGAGATATATATATAGATATAGATAGATAGATAGATAGATAGATAGATAGATAGATAGATATAGATATAGATAGATAGATTTGAGATATAGATAGATAGATGATAGATAGATATAGATATAGATATAGATATAGATAGATAGATTTGAGATATAGATAGATAGATGATAGATAGATAGATAGATAGATAGATAGATAGATAGATAGATAATCAGTCATAGATGAATGAATATAGACACTGAAAGACATATGGGAATGTTTGTGGGGGATCTACTATGCATAATATCTCCAAACTAGAAATGGCTCAAATGTCCATCAATAATAGAAAGGATAATATATTACAGTGTATTCATATAGTGAAATACTGTACAGCAATGAGAACACCTACCCCCAAACACGTGAATGAATCATACAAACATAGTATTGGGTGGAAGAAGCCAGATGCAGAAAAAGAACATACAGCATTATTTCATTTTTTTAAATAGACAAAAGCTGAAAAACAAAAAGGAAACAAAACTATGCAGTTAGAATTCAAGTTAGTAGGGGCACCTGGGTGGCTCAGTTAGTTAAGCCTCGGCCTTCAGCTCAGGTCACGATCCCAGGGTCCTGGGATCAAGCTCCCAGCTCAGGGTGAAGCCTGCTTCTCCCTCTCCCTCTGCCTTCCACCCCCTCTTGCTTGTGCGCTCTCTCACTCTCTCTCTCTCTCTCTGTCAAATAAATAAATAAAATCTTAAAAAAAAATTCAAGCTACTAGTTACATTTGAAGTTAGTGATAGAGGACCTTCACGTTCTAGATCATGATCAGAGGACTAGTTACACAGGCTATAGTTACCTGATAAAAATTCATTGAGCCATATGCCTGTGTACTTTTCATAGGCACATAGCTACCCCATATATATATTATATGTTAATTTAAAAAGTAATTAAACTTTCCCTATGAGTCTGAGCAGAGCTCCTCATAGATTTGCTTTTATAAAGAACTTTTTGAATCTCTTTCGAACTGCCTAATGGAAGCAGGTGAGCAAAATACACTGTAAAGTCCTTCTCCTAAACTCAAAACCGCTTTTGTGCGTCCACAGGCATCTACATTTACTCTTCTCTGTCCAGAAGGATAACTCTAAGGCTGCTTTCCTAAAGTTTGAAGGAAAAAAAAAAAAGAAAAGAAAAGAAAAGAAAAAAAAGCCCTGTCCCTGGACTTCTGACTCAGCCACAGGAAAACCTGGCAGTAAGCTCCACTGTTTATCCACCTTATCTAAAAACCTGGGGGCCTTTATGTAAATGGAATTCCTCTGACACCACAGCAAACCAGAGGTCCAGCATTGTGGGCTGCGTAAGTAATAATTAACGTCAACTATTACTCACCAATCGTAGAAACTAAGAGTTTACATTACATTCTCGTGTCCTCATTTCCTTGTACCGGAAGTCCAGAGAGGAGAGTCAGTTTCTAATGGGACGTTTGACAGTGGGTGGATGCTCTGGGCGCTGCACCTTCGGTGTGACTAGCCTGTTGTACCCAAGGGCAAAGGAGGAGGGGAGTACGCTGAGGGTGACTCTGCCCTGCCTCTTCTTTTCACTTTGGCAGCGAACTGTGTATATACCTGGACTTAGCAGGAGAGATCAGGAAATAAATTTGTCTCAGATGCAGAGAACCTAAAATTTCTAGGTAGTTGGTATGGGATAAGAACCACATTCCTTCCTGCTAACTTTGTTTTTTTTTACTGTGTGACTTCAGTTGAGCTCCAGAAATGAGCTTGATGCTGTCCACAATTCACTTATGCTCACATTCCATGAGATTAGGGAGAGTTTAAAATACAATTAGTGTCATCTCTGCTTTCAATGATAATTAAATTATGTACGTGTTGCCCTTTTATGCTTGGTGTGAAATCAGCTTGTTGGCTAGAACCAGTGTTTTTCACTCTACTTGGTTCATGGCAAAACTGACTCCTCACACAACAGTTACTGAATTTCTTTTGTCCTTCCCAAATGTCCAAATCTTCACTTGGCAGATAATGTGACCAGCCCCCCTTTTTTGAAAAATTCTTGGCAAAATCTTACTGCTGCTTCCTCCATGTTACTTTCCAAATTTATTTTCTCCTTACAATTTTGATCACTAAGATTTTTTTCTGGCCTCTACTCATGTCTCTTTCTCTCTGTCATCCCCAAACATTATGACCCCGGTTATTATTTTTTTCTTGCCCGTGTCCTCGGTCTGCCAAGGCAGTCGTTAATTGCTTATATGAACACTTCCATTATTTCTTATATCTCAACTTTTGTTTCTTTCTTATTTCACTCAAGTTCCCCATGCTACAATCACGTCATTTTCCCTTTTTTATAGTTCTATCTTCTGTTATATCACTCATGCTTAAGTGATCCAATTTCAGTTAAAATAGCTTTCCCATTCTTTTTCATAAATTTTCTCTTTTTCAAGCCTGACTTAGCAAAGCGTAAAATAAAGGAGCCCAGTTTTTCTCTCTATACGTCTTCGTCTGTACCTGTAATGTGCTGGCTAGTTCTAATAGCTAGTCCATAATACTAGCTGAGGAATTCAGACCAAATCTTCCAAGAATTTTTAACTTGCTGGTCCCGAATATACAAAAAATCAGCTGTATGGGTTGAATATGTTGGAAATTTTTGGTTTTCAATTATCAGTAGACTGCAAAGACCTTTCCTTGTCTCTATTTTCTCTTTCCCCCCATACTCAGTAACATGCAGATAAATCATCACTCCAGCCATTGCCCATCACCACCCAGGGTATTGCTGTTGTTGCTTCTGTGACTTCAAGTCCAGTCCTGGTGCTTTTCTTCAGTCTTTATAAAACACCCCAGGAAAATCCCTCATATCCACTGGGCTCAAAGATTCAGAAACTGAAGAGGGAAGGAGCAAAGGTGAAGAAAGACAATATTATTAAGTGGAAGCAAGAACAATCAGGTGCAGAAGAGTAAAGGAAAGAAACAGAATGAAGGAAGATGTAAAAATGCAATAGGGATAGAGGGGAAAACTCTGGTTGGGGAAAGTCTAAAGAAAGTAAGTTGCTGACATTGCATGGGACTTCCAGGGACTTTCTCTTTGCTAAATCACGCCATCATATATGGGTTTAGCTGGCTTGCAAGTTACCATCTGCAAAGAAACACCGTGTCTTTGTGTCTGTGACACCAAAGGCCTCCTTGGTTTTCTACAATGACATTTGATTACATGGCAATCTAATTTAGTAAAAATGATAAGTGGGCGTTAAAGTTTAGATAGGAGGTTACTGACAAACACTGTAGACTTTAGACATTTATCCACATATTTAGAAACAAATAACAAACGAGTGACTGGAAATCAACCAGTAAGTTTAGGAATGGAGAAACGCATTTCATTTTAAAAGAAAAATACCCACATCTAGAGGAGCTCTGTTGATGAATGATACAGCAAAAGGTTAGTGGCTGTTATTACTGAGAAAATGCTTCTTCCCTCCTCGGGACTTGTACGAGTGTGAAAGAATTTAGGTACACCTGACTGGGAATAAATCGAAAGATCTGGAAATTATGTGATTCTTTTTAATGAACTATATGTTTCGATTGTTCCTACAGGCTAGCATTTCCCTTGAGGGGACTTTGATCTTTGATGGGGTATTTAATCAGGGATGGCATGATTGGCCATGATAATGAAGTATTTCTTCCTACAAGAGTCCCTAATCACAAAGTATAGGTCAGGAAACTTGCTTTTTAATAATAATGGTAAGAGCCATAACCATCTGTATAGAGAGAGCATTATAGCTTCAAAAGTATGTCATCAAATAATATTTTATTGGCAGGCAAAAAAACCTTTATGGGTTCTCATTTAAAACTGAATTGAATTGAACAAGTACTTTAAAACCCAATGTTTAAGTTAGAATTTCCCTCCTGATTTATGGGGCCATGTTGTTTCAAGAATCATAGTCATAATATTGATTATGATTATTTTGCTCCTATTTTAAGAAATGTAAAAGCAAAGACTGGCATTAAAAATATTTTCCTCTGATAAGAACATGACTCGAAGTTGAAAATTGGAATTTTGAAATGTGTCTCTGTCACTTCATCACTTTGCTGACATGTATTAGTAAGAAAATTCATATAATGAATCAGGAAACAGAAATCTTAATAAAGATAAAAAGCCTTCACAAAGATTTTTGTATCTAGTATAAAATATATTTGAAAGCATAGGCTATACTTTAAATAGGAATCCTTTAGAGATCACATCATTATGATGATAACGATGTTGTTTTCCTAATTAATAATGGTTTATAACGTTACTAGCCATTTTAACCAGCAAATGTAATAGTTCGTGAATAAGTACAGCTGGCTGCAAAGGTTGAGGACACATTTGCTTAGGATGCTGCCACCTTCAGGAAACTTCACCTTATGATAATTTGTATCTGTTATATTGGAGAATTCTTTCCGTTTAAGGGACATTCAAATTCCCTGTACTCAAATTGTGATCTTTCACCTGAAAACAGAGAGTTGAATGGTACTCTTGATATTTTAAAAATTCTATTTTAGAAAACATTTACGATGGGCTATGTTATTCCATTCGGAAAAAGAACATCATTTTTATTAATTAAGACATGTGAATTTTATATACTTTAAAATGTTATCCTTGACTTAGTGAAATACATACATCACTCTAAGTGGTTGGATAAAAACTAAATATCATTCCTTCTTAAAAGAAATTAAGTAATAGAGCAATTTACTTATAATTTCTTAGGCCTTTTAATTATGTGACTATGAATACAGTCATGCTTCGTTAACTGTAAGATATGCTAAAGAAAATTATGCTTTTATTTAAAAAATCATCTTTCACTCAATATTGGGTTGAAATATTACTAGTTGTTTTGAAGTTCGTCCCAGGTCATAGTTCATCACAAATGTGAATCTACCTAAAGCTAAGGATTTAGGTATAGAATTTTGCAATTGACAATAAACTCCTCAAATATCCTCAATTGTCATCATGTCTCGAAGACTAAATTCACAGATGAATAATAATTAAAAAGCATTTCTCTAAACATCTTTCTATGTGTAGGAACATTAAATTTATGTTTCTAGGGAAATAACGTTCTTCCAAAACATACAGGCCTGTGTAAGGCATATTAACTTATTAGATTTCTTTTTTTTTAAACAAGAAGAACAAATGGCGGGGCGTCTGTGTGGCTCAGTCGGTTAAGCATCTGCTGTCAGCTCAGGTCATGATCTCAGGGCCCAGGGATGGAGTCCAGTGTCTTCAGGCTGCCTGCTCTGCCCCTCCCCCCACTCATGCACGCTCTCTCTCTTTCTCTCTCAAATAAATAATAGGTTTTACAAATCTTTAAAAAATAAGAAAGAATAAATGTTTACTGTACTCACTGAAATTATGCAATAATTACATAAAGTTAGTCATTGTTTTCCACTTCACCTCTCTTTTAAGTGTCTATCTGGACCATGGCACCCATAGAAACATAATACGCACAGCTACACAAATATACACTCACGTACACACACATTATGTACACATGGACATATATGTTGTTTTAGAGAATTTAATATCTACATCACATTGCTTTTACATGGTTTGAGTATTTATTTCATTGCAATTAAGACACTTAAGAAATTTTCTTATGTATAACAAGTTATCCCTGCACTTAGGGGATGATCAAAAAGGAAGTAGAGAATATTGGCTTATATATAGGAAGAGGCAGAGGGGTGTCAGGGCATGGACCTGAGCTCTGGGTTTGAATCTTGGTTTCTTCACTTACTTATTGTGTAATCTTGGGGAAGTTACCTAAACTCTCTAAACGTTGATTTCTCATCTATAAAATGGGGGAAATATGACCTAATTCAGTTTTTGTGGAGTTTAATGAGATAAGGAATGTGAAGTCTTTAGCACAGTGTCTAGAATATGGAAATCTCAAACATGTCTATAATTATCTTCTACATTCATTCAGTTAGGTGTAGATGAGCAAATTGTCTGGTGATCTTGTTTGGTGCATAGTCAACAACCAGCCCTTAAACTTTACTTAATTGATTACATCTGTTTGAGGGTTGCCCTTGTTTTATTTGGCCAGCTATTCATTGTAAGTGTTAATGCTTCCTAAAGACGTAGAACATTTGCATTACGGGCATGCGCACATGCATGCTGAATATGCAAAGGAAGTTCAGTTTTTTGTTTACACAATTTAAATGTTTCCATTTATTTTTTTAAATTTTTTTAAAGTTTTTTTATTTATTTAAGCAATCTTCACAACCAACATGGGGCTCGAACTCATGACCCCAAGATCAAGAATCACATGCTTTTCTGACTGAGCCAGTCAGGTGCCCCTAAATGTTTTCATTTAATTCTTTACTCATAAATTTTATATATATATATATATATAATATATATATATATAATATATATATATAATATATATATATATATATATTATATATTATATATAAAGAATAGAAGCACAAAGTCCCATTTCCAGTTGATCATATTTTATAAAATACTTTGTAACAAGATTTTTAAAACTTGTATCCACAGGGGTGCCTGGGTGGCTCGGTCAGTTAAATGTCTGACTCTTGATTTCAGCTCAGGTTATGATCTCAGGGTCATGAGATCCAGGCCCATGTAGGGCTCCCTGCTCAGTGCATGGAGTTGGCTTGGGATGCTCTCTCCCTTTCTTTCTGCCCCTTCCCCAACTTGTGCTCTAAATAAATTAATAAATAAAATCTTCAAAAAACTATATTCACAGAGAAATAAGGATTTATATAAAGTAGTTCATCAAGAGAAGGACAAATAATGAATATCAGAGCTAATGGTTTTCTCCTATGTATTGTCTAGTAGTTTCTTTAAAAATTTTTTTTGATTGCTTACTAGGTCTTAGGGATATTGTAGGTCTTTTTTTCACCTCATTATTTATGTTTGTTTTGGAGTTATGCTTATGTGTGTCTCTGGACCTATATTTGCTCAAGAATACTTCCATTCTAGAAATAATTTCTTAATCAATCAACTATAAAGTTATTCAAAAGGCATATATGACACAATGATTTTTAGGAGGTACCTGGCTGGCTCAGTGAGCATGTGACTTTCAATCTTAGAGTCCATTTGTATGTAGCTCAAATAGGCCGGAGACTGTAATTATGTGTGTTTATAAATATAAAACATCTATACACAGCTAAATAAAACGCGTATTCAGCACAGCTCAATGTACAAATTCTTTTCTCAGAGAAGCAAAGCATATTAAATAAGTAAAATGAGTCTGAGTTACTTTAGTTGAACATTAAGTTGAGTGCAGGGGACCAGCCCCTGATAAGAGAAGAATGTGGATCTGGTTTTCAGAGTGAGAAATGTTAAGGAGGTGCAATTTGCTTTGTAAATAGCAACTGGGTTGAGACACAGAAAAACAGAGATGTGCTAAAACACAATGCCAGGCACCATTTGCTGTAAACAATCTTCTATTTGCATTTAATTTATATACAAATTTTCAAAAGTTTTAGCTTTAAAAATAATTAAATAGACAAACATATTCAGTCTTTTAAAATGTGAAAAAAAAGGTTTTGAATTTTTTGTAAAAACATTTGTTAGATACACAGATGTAAATTTGAATTAAGAAGAAATCACGCTTCTCTGTCCTTAGCCCAATAGACACACCATGCCGTAAGGGCGCGTGGCCTCTCATCCTCCTGGCTTTGGGCATGTACAGCCATCTCTTCTATTGGTCATTCAGAATTTTCACAAGGACATTTATATTGAAACTTGAGACTTGAGTCTCTAAAATCCTAGGAGAGCCATAGATGCCTTGGAAATGCCCCTTCTTATCTTGGAAATTTCTTTAAGATTATGGGGCACTTTGGGCCCTACTATTCCTTAGCTTGCAGAATCCATTTAAGAAGGGGCTAGCAGGTGGGAGTCTGGTTGAGCACAAATCTTTAAAGTCCTTAGAATGGGGAGAGGATGTGGTCATGTTGTGACTTGTCAAGAATTTGGGGCTTCTGGGTTCAGAAAATATGTTCAAGATATGTTGAAGTGCCAAGGTGTATCCAGAGGGAGTATTTGGATATACTTTATTTTTGTTCGAAAAACTGCCCTGGAATTTTGGGAGCACAGTTTAGGGGACTCAGTGAACCTGTTTGTGCTTCTGAATAATAGATCAGGGCAAAGATTTACATCTAGGTGTCTCAACTGCTGGTCCCTACCTATTAAAAAAAAATATCAGCAATATGCTTTAAAATATTTAAGAAATATTTTAAAAATTTAAAATGTAAAATAAAATGAGAAAGTGTATATGAGACAAGTTAGCAATCTCATGCCCAATGTGAACTCATCCTTGTTTCCTACCTACCAGGGCAACCCAATTTCAATTCTGTTTCTTCTGAGATTTCTTCCAAATTTTATAATGTACTCTTCAGTTTAAACATGGAGATATGATCTATTAAGTTCCTTCGGTGGAAGATGAATCTACCATTTACCTCTCTTTAAAGTGTCAAATGGAAAAAACTTGTTTCACACATTTTCACACATTTCTCTCTCAACTCATCCTCTCAATTCAGCTATCGCATAAATTTTGGTAAGATGAAAACAGTGCTTACTTTGTCCTGACGATGCATGTATTATTCACGGCTGAACTGCATAGCACTCTCTGATCATATTTCTTTTTTTCATTTTCAAATTACATGTGAAATGATATTTTCAAATTTCATGTCTATTTCAAGTTACATGAAAACGTAATTTTCCATTTCCCTTGGAGATAGTCAACAATTGTCTTGTATCATTTAGTCATTCCCAACAATTTCTCAGAACTTTGAAAACTTTGATAATCATTCACTCAGGTTTTAATGTGCTCATTTGTTATTTTGTTTGACTTTGTCTTTCAGCTTCCCTCCTGGAGTGTTTTCTCTCTTAGCTCTGATTTGATCTGCCTGTTCTCCTTATTAGATTAGTTTTAGGGCTCCCCTCCCCTCTCATTCTTCAAATTTTCTGCTCCTTTTCTCTTTTTTGAATCTCTTTTTTCATGTTCCATGATTTCTGCTTTCTTGATTTATTCTCTTGTTTTGAGAGAGCAACTTCTGAGAAAGAGTGCATTGGAAGTAACTGTTCAGAGACTTGATATATGTGAAAATACATTTATTTTACTCTCACACATAATTGATTATATGACTAGACATATAATTCTAAGTTAGAAATTAATTTCCCTTAGAATTTTAAATAAATTGCTCCATTTTCTTCTGGCGTCCAAGATCACTGTTATATAAATTTTGTTTTTTAGTGGGATTTTGGCAAGGAGAATTACTATGTTCAATCTCTGATATTTAACTCTTATTATTATGCCACATTGATTTCTTGTTTCCTCAAATTTTTCTATCTGTTCAAGCACATCTGATTGTTTTTCAAAAAGGACAAGAGATAGAGGATTGATTTGTGCTTTCAGGGAGGTCTGACATGAATAATAATTTTTTTTTAATAAAAAAAGTCTTGATAAAAAGGAGTCATAGTACAGGCCAAGAGAATTCCAGAAAATATCAGAGAACTCTGGAGTTACTAAGGAATTTATAGCCTTTTTAATTGAATAGCTTTTGATTTCTTTATGGCTCTTAAATCAAAGAGGGTGGCCTAAAAATTGTTTGGAGACTTCTATACTTTTGTGCCTATGTTACTGGAAATTTCTGGAATTCAAATTCCCTAAAGACTAGTGATAGACTTATTATTATAAGAAGACTTCCATTGTAGGGGCGCCTGGGTGGCACAGCAGTTAAGCGTCTGCCTTCGGCTCAGGGCGTGATCCCAGCGTTCTGGGATCGAGCCCCACATCAGGCTCCTCTGCTAGGAGCCTGCTTCTTCCTCTCCCACTCCCCCTGCTTGTGTTCCCTCTCTCGCTGGCTGTCTCTATCTCTGTCAAATAAATAAATAAAATCTTTAAAAAAAAAAAAGAAGATTTCCATTGTAAATTCCTTAATTACGTTTTACCCAAGAAACACCATTTTCAGTAATATCTTTTTGGCATCTAAAACATGACCTTTAAGTTTATTCTTATGCCTTATACCTGTTCATGTATTCAACCGGCTTAAATCCAATAAGTATCAGATTGAAATTAAAGAGCTATGGCTTCTAGAAGGCCTAGTGATTTCCATCTTTATCTCTAATGTATTAAGTTTATAAAACCTAGGCTTCTTATCTCTAATATTAGCATTTTTCTTTTCATAACTTTCACTTACCTTTGCACAATGATGAGATGAGATGAAGAAAATTCTATTTATAACACATTCTTTGTGAAAAGTAATTGGATTAGGGGGAAAAATGATTCATAAGAGTTTCTAGTTAGATACTGTAGGTTGAATATACCAAAAATCAAATCCAGATGATTAAAACAACTGTTTTATAAACCCAGTGGAATTAAAACAACTATTAATGTGCAGGATAAAGATAGAGAGTCAGCAGATAATTTCAACTATGCTTTAAAACAGAGATGAATCAGTAGAACTTCGTGAGTTGAAACCAGAAGTAGATGGATTGATGCCTCAAGGTCAAAGGACTCAAGGATTGGAGATAGATGCAGATGGAGAGAAAAACAAGGTCTACAGTCAATATTTGGAGTAGTTAATACCCCATCTTTCAAATCCTGCACGGTTGATGGATGCCCCTCCTTTATTCAAGAAGATTAGAAGGTTACTGTCTGGAGAGGTCAAGTAGAGAGACTCTGGACTTATAGCCACCCCCATGCTGAAATGAGGCTTAAAAAAATGTCTACATTCTGAATGTTAAGAACCTAACCCCTCTCCTCCATTAGCTCAGAGATATTGACCAGCAGGATTATTTCTCCAAGATAGGAAAATGGAAGAAGATTCCTTTCTGGAAAACAATTTACTAGTTCTATCCCCTTTCCAAAAACTTACAGACACTGAGAGTCAAAATTCAAACTTAATTTCCTAAATTGATTACCCTGTAACAATGTCTGTAAATTGAGAAGTACTATCCATGCACACTGAACATCTTTTCAGTTTTTTCATTGCCTTGTCCTTAAATATGAATGGCATCAAATTTAGCCACCCTGAAAGCTAGAAAACAAAAGAGAATAGCCTTTAAAAATCTTAGGGAAAATGAACATGAACTTGGAATCCTATCCCTAGCCAAACTGTCAGTTTGATGTAAGGATAGAATATAGAAATCTTCAGATATTCAGTGTCTTCAACTTTTTCTCTTACATGTCCTTTCATAGTAAGTCAGTAGAGGGTATTATTCATGAAAATGAAAACTAATCTAAGAAAGAGGACAACATGGATTTGAAATCAGGAAGTAGAGAAGAAAATGCTCAGGATGCTAGGGAAAGGAAGACCCAGTATGATAACAGTCCAGTCTAAAGAGCAACCATACAGATCAGAGGAGGACAGACTCTAGGAGATTTGTCTCCAAGAATCATAGACTGCTGATATGTTTGAATGATTTGCATTTCTCCTGGAGACTTTAGACATGATAGGTGCGTACAAATCTAAGCAAGCAAATAAGCAAGCAGAGAAAAACACGTGGCATAAACTTCAAACTTAGTGTACAACATGTGTTAGTGTTCACTGTGTATAATGTATCTAATGGCAAATTGGTTTAAATTTGAACATAGCAAAGTTGGAAATTGTTCAGATGAGCTCCAAAGTGTAGTCAAGGTTTAAAGGACATAGTCCGTAGTCTTCTTTTGTTTGGGCCTTATCTTCTGTGTTCTCTCTGCTTGGGGTGGTCGTCCTCAAGACGTTTGATTGGCTCATTATTCTAATCATGCAGGTTTTTGCTCAAACATCACTTCTCTGATCAGTCTACAAAAAATAGCGCTTGCCATCACTTTATATTAACTTCCTTTTTTATTTTCTTCATTGGACATATCGATTCCTGAAATTTTGCTATTTTTGAAATTGTTTATTTTCTATCTGGTTCTCTGCTGTATCCCAGCACTTAAAACATTGTCTAGAATGTGGTAGGTGATCAAAAAAACAAAAAACAATCAAACAAAACTGTGGGATGAGGAACCCATGTGTGGTAAGCTCCTTGGAAGCAGAGATGTCTTGTTGGCCATTTTATCTTCAACCTCTCACCAAATGTGTATTGGTATGAGTATTCCAGAAAGGATGGATGGATGGATGGATGGATGGATGGATGGATGGATGGATGAAATCAATGGTGAGATTTCTCTTAAAATGTTTAATAAAAATAATTGTTTTGGGGGCTTCACACAATTAAAGAATAGTCATTTGTGCAGTAGACTCAGGATGACTAATGAAATAAATTATTTTCTTCTCCTTGGGGGAAGCTCAGAGTCTGAACTGCAAGCTGTGAAGATGTGTGGGATGTTCCCTCACACCTGAGTGAGCAAATCCAAATAAGCACAGTTACTAACATGGTTAAAAGGTGAAAAGTATACTCTAGGGTCAATGTCAGTTCACAGTCTCTTTGGAGTTCTATCCATGGCAGGTAATCTGCCTTGTGCCCCTCCTCTCTGTATTTGGAGAGATTCATAATTCATACATCTGGGGAAAGGAGGGAAATAGTTTTGTACATTATCTGTGAATACTATACACTAGAATTCTACTGACTTCTTAAAGCAATATGACAAGAATTAAATACTGTAAAAAATGGACCATCCCCTGAAAATGTAATGAACAACATAGACAAGCTCTGGAGAATGGACAGTTGTGAAGTAATGAACATCCCCCCATGGGATGGGGGGTTAGCATTCTCACTTCTCTGTCTATAAATGGCCCGTGGTAAGTGAGCTTTATAAATTTCTATTGGCTACATATCGCCATTGTCCTTCTTGATAAAAATATTTATATATATTTTAGAAATCACAAAGAGGAAAAAAATAAACCCAAATCATTTAAATTTAAGAAAGCAACAACTAAAAGAGCACTCCATTGCTCGTTTAGATGTTTTTAAGAGCTGAGAGTGTGTTCTTTCATGGGGGGTTCCTGCTTTCAACAGCAGTGCTGACAAAACAAGGAATGTGGTTGCCCTTAGGCTAAAGACAAGATCCTACCTGTCCTCTCTGTGAGCCTGAACTATGTAGTCTAACTCTGATCCAGAAAAAGTGGAGGGGCGGGCAGGGAGAGAAAGGGAGAGAATTCTAAATTAATTTAATTTAGGTGCATATATCCTCATTTATATCAAAATATTAATCACTCTGGATTACTAGCTGCAGGGAGAAACTTTTTGGACAAATTAATAATTAAGGGTGATTTATACTACTCAAGTGATGTCTTTGTTTTGGTGTTCAATGCCACTCCTGGGGGCTGACTTTAGCCCAGGATACTGGAGGGCAGAGAAAAAGGAACTGCTGGGTTGAACAGCCAGGTCAGCTGAGCTGCAGCAGCTCAGATGCGTTCTGCCAGAGATTGCCCTCATGTTTCCTATGAACAGCGTGTGGTCCACCTGTTATGGAAGTGGGGCTGAAGTCCCTGAGAGAGAGAAGGACACCAGCAATGTGTGCCTGGGTGGGATGGGCCACTCGTGAAGCCAGGCTTTTGCCTGTGTCCTGAGTATCACAGTGAAAGGGGCCTGTAGGGACCCCCAGTATGGTCCTTGAAATCACATAGAAGAGAAGCACTTCTAGGGCAAGAAATTGAAGCGACCCAACCAAGTCCAAGTTCTCATCTTTCCTCCCTTCTTCTGCTTCATCCCTGATGGGGGCGAAAACATCCCCTCGAAAATGAGGGATGGATGCAGGAAGTCAGCACAAAAGCCAACAGCATCCCCTGTACGCAGAGGTTGCCAACTATAGAGGCCTTAGTTGGGAAAGGGGAGAAGACTTAACTTTGAATGAATATTGAGGAGTTGATTCTACTATTTGCTGTATATATACTTTCTTCTTGATATTTTGATTTCTAAACTGGAACGATGCATTTTGTGACTTTGTGAATTAAAGTTCCACTCATCTAAGAATAAGTAAAAAGTTCACAAGAACTACCTCAGTTTCAAAATGAATACATTTTGAAATGATGGTGGGAGACCAAAAATTAAAGGTGTATTTTGATTATACCACAAAACAAAACTGTTTGAACTGTTAATTAATTTTCCTGTACATGGTCCTTTGATTCACCTTAAGGGAATAAACTAAGATAATTATTTTCACAAGAAATCATCATTAAGAAAAGTTATTCAGGGGCACCTGGGTGGCTCAGTCTGTTGGCGTCTGCCTTCGGCTCAGGTCATGGTCTTGGGGTCCTGGGATCGAGCCCCCTGTTAGGCTCCCTGCTTAGCGGGGAGTCTGGAGTCTGCTCCTCCATCTCCCTCCCCGCCCCCCGCTCGTGCTTTCTCTAGTGCATACTCTCTCTTTATCTCAAATAAATAAATAAAAGTTTTTTAAAAAGAAAAGTTATTCAGTCTTCCACAATGGGTAGCATTGTTTGAAATTTGTATTTTGTGCATTTTCTAAATTTATAAGCAATGTGTATATGAAAGTGTCCTTAGACGTGATAGAGGGTAACATCTGCTCTTGTCCAAGAGTTGCCTAACACAGTCAGGCTCAGTGTGGGCCAATGGAATATGAGGATGCTTCTCGATAAAGCAACACCCCAAGAAATGGATGAAAGAACTATGTGCAGCAACCATTAATATAAGAAGGTGATTATTTGGACATAAAGTGAAATATATTCTTGAAGAAAAGCTGGATTGCAAAAACTTGTCTTTTACAAAGCAGTGATAGCAAAGAACAAGGGGTATCCTTGGATATCTCTATTCCTCATATCCCACACCTAATATGTCAGCAAGCCTGATCACTGTTAACCATTTCTCTGGCCTTTCTACTGCTCTCCATCTCCACCACTATCACCCCAGGCCAAACTCCCATTGCTTAACCCTCCGGACTACTCTGGGAGCTTTCTGCTGGTCTCCTTGCTTCTACTATTAAATCCCAATGGTTTATTTTCATTACAGCAATTGGAGTGGCCTCTCAAAATAAAATATATAATCAGATCACACCCTCACACTATTTAAAAACTTCTAATAATAGCATGGAGAAGAAATATGTACATTTGTAAATCCTTATGTGACCCAGCCTCCACTTACCAGTCTGACTTCATTCATATCACTTTCCCTGTCATCCAGTGCTCTCCAGCTACTCTCACTGTTGACATAGCCGGACTAGCTGGCTTCCTCTCATCACTAAGATCTCGGTTCAGATGCCACCTCCTCAAACAGGCCTTCTCTGACCATTCATTCGGGAGACACCAAGTCACACTTCGTGCCCTATTTTGATTGAGAACTCATTTCCACTTGATATTATCCCTGTATATTTATTTACAGGTGTGACAGACAGACTTCAAGGTAGCCCACATCATCCCAGCTCCTGGTATTTATGCCTTTGTATAATCTCCTCACCTTGGGTTTGGGCAGGACCCCTGACTTGCTTCTAACCGACAGAATATGGCAAAGGTGATAGGAGACCATTCCTAGAATTAGGTTACATTTTTTTTTTTCAGAGGTGATGGGATATTACCCCTGTGATTAGGGTACATTATAAAAGACTCCATTTCACTAGCAGACTTGCTCTTGAGACTTTCTCCTTTGCTGGCTTTGGAGAAGCAAGCTGTTAGGTTTTGGGGGCCCCTCATGAAGAAGGTCATGTGACAAGGAACTGCAGATTGCTTCGAGAAGCTGAATAGAACTTTGAGGCTTATAGTTCTGTATCTACAACAACTAAATGCTGCCAGCAACCACATGAGCTTGGAAAAACCCTGAGCCTCAGATAAGAACTCAGGCCTGCTTTATACTTTGATTGTAGCCTTGGGAAACCCTAATCAGAGGGCCCATTGTTTGGACTTCTGATCCACAGAAACTGTGAAACAATAAATGTGTGCTATTTTGAGTTGCTAAGTTCATGGTAATTTGTTACACAGCAAGAGACAACAGATATACCAATTTATTATCTCTCCAGTTAGATTGTAAACTCCAGTGTCCAGAAGAGTGTCTGCCACATAGTGTTTCAGAAATATTTATTGAAGGAATAAATTAGAACAATTAGAATATTAAACATTTTTTTTCCTTAAAACAATTTCTTTTTTATTGAAGTATAATTGACCCACCATGATACATTAGTTTCAGGTGTACAGCATAGTAATTCGACAAGTCTCTCCATTACGCTGCGCTCACCACAAGTGCAGCTCCCGTCTCTCACCACACAAGCTATTATAATACCATTGACTATATTCCTCATGCTGTACTGTTCATCCCTGTGACTTATTCACTCCGTAACTGGAAGCCTGTACCTTCCACTCCTCTTCACCCATTTTGCCTCTCTTCCCAGCCCCCTCTCTGACAACGATCAGTTTGTACTTTGGATGTATGGATGTTTCTGCTTTTTGTTGTTGTTGTTATCTGTTTGTTTTTTTTTTTTAGATTCTATCTATAAGTGAAATTATATAGTATTTTTCTTTCCCGGTCTGACTTACTTCACTTAGAGTAATGCTCCCCAAGTTCATCCATGTTGTAGCAAATGGCAAGAGCTCATTCTTTTTTATGGGTGAGTAATATTCCACATATACTACATCTTCTTTATCCATTCATTTATGGATGGACACTTGGGTTGCTTTCATATCTTGGTTGTTGTAGATAATGCTTCAGTAGACATAAGGATACATATACCTTTTTGAACTAGCGTCACTTTAAATGACAACTAAATTCCCAGGGTAATTTAGTATATGAAAACTGAAAATGCTGTGATTGGTCAATATGGTAGGGAGATGGTATGTATCATAGTGGCCAAAGTATGGGCCTTGATGTTTAGCAAACCAGGAGATGGAAGCAATCCATTAAGCAAAGTCCCTATTTCTGGTCACAGTTCTATTTATCTATTTTTCTGGCACACTCATGTAATTTTACTTTCGTTTTTTAGAGATACACTTTATACATAGATGTTAGGAACATGACAGTGATGGATGGCAGTGTTCAAAGCATATAATTCCATGGCCATCTTAATCATTCTGTAACTCTGTAATTGCAGAGAGTGTGAAGATACTGTCACGTTTCCACTGATCTAATTTATAGCTTGTCATAGATATATATTTCAAATGAAAAAGTGAAATGGTCTCTAAAATAAAAAGATTTTTAACATGTAAAAATCAACTAATAGTGTAACATTATTAAAGGAAATATTCAGGAGAAAAACACTCACTACTTAATATTCTTCCCTTCCTTGATATCCCTCATTTGGTTTATACACAAATATACCTGGAAAATTAGTAATGTTCCTTCAAAGTGTTCGTGTTGGGAAACCACATGAATCAATTATTAAATATTGTTGCCGTATCACACAGAATTTTAGAACTTTGCATCAAAGTTTCTGGCAACAAATTTCTGTCCCTTGAGGTGTCCTTCAAAATTTCTGTTAATAATTTTTTACAATAACCAGAAGTCATTGAGATACAAGTTTCTGTATTAATTCTGTTATTTAACCTGAGTGATGCACTTTTAGATTATAAGCAAACCATTTTAGAACAAAAGTTATAGAGTAAGTCTCTTTTTGTGATTTGTAAATTGGATGTACATTGAAATGAAGTACTTTTTTTTTTTTTAAAGATTTTATTTATTTATGTGACGGAGAGACAGCCAGCGAGAGAGGGAACACAAGCAGGGGGAGTGGGAGAGGAAGAAGCAGGCTCCCAGAGGAGGAGCCTGATGTGGGGCTCGATCCCATAACGCCGGGATCACGCCCTGAGCCAAAGGCAGACGCTTAACCGCTGTGCCACCCAGGCGCCCCCTGAAATGAAGTACTTTAAAAAATGTTCTATGCCATTATTCCAGCTTTCTGGAGCAATTACTTTGATGCACATGTTGGTTAAGTAGTAGATTCTGGGATATCTGTTGAAAAACCTGTAAAATAACTTAATTTGCATGCCCTAAGAAGTGGAAGGGAATCTACAAGTTATGATGCTTGAGTTTTTAATCTCTAGGTCTCCCAGGAAATAACTGTGGTTCTTAAACACACAGCTTAACTTCACGGGACTTTATGTTCTCCATTGTGAAATGATGGTTGTTGGTGTGTAGCTGGGATATGGATTGAGGAAAAAAATCTAAAATAGTTTTTAGTGATATATTTATGACATTTCCATCCTTTGATAAATTCCAACCAGTCCCTGTCATTTGTTAAATAATGGAGATATATTTTATAATTCTACATTAGATATCATTTTCCCAAACCTTTAATTGTTTGATAATTTAGTCAATTCATTTTAAAGTCCAATGAAACAAATTGAATGCTAAAGAAATTAATTGACCATAACATAGCACAAATTTATGTCCAGACTTCTGCTTGACATTTTTTGAATATCTTCCAGAATCATGTTGACTTGTTCACAGTGCTATTTTGCTGAATCATTCAGCATGTGGAAAACTGGGACACCCGTGCTTCTCTCCTCCTCTCCAACCTCTCGGGCTTTAAAACCCAGAGTTTAGAGCCACATTGTTCTAAGTCCCCTAAAATGTGATGTAGTTTCTTTGATTTTTATTGTAGAAACTGATTTTTTTCAATAAATGGTAAAACACCACATGTTATTTGTACAGAAAGGAAAACAAAAACATAACAAAATTTTTCCTTGTTTCTTGCTATTTTTTTTAACCTTACCAATAGTAAGCATAACAGCACCTTTGGGGCCAAATCCCATTTAGGAATTAATGAGATGCAGTTAGTGTCTATATCTGGTGAGTCCAGTTGAATATGAAATGAATAATCATAAATCAGTTTGAGAAATATAACAAGTTAGTGAAAAGTTAGTAACAAGGACTACTGAATTCTAATGGAAAAGTGATTTCTTTGATTATGTACATGGCTTTTGTTTAATGTCTAGAGGACGGTATTGATAATTTAATTGAGAAAAGTAGATCTTTTCTACTGTAATTCTTTGATGGTTTACCTCTTTTTTTTTTTTTTAAGGGTTTTATTTATTTACTTGAGACAGAGACCACAAGCGGGAGAGAGTTGGAGGGAGAGGGAGAAGCAGACTCCCCCCTGAGCAGGGAGCCCGATGCGTGGCTTCATCCCAGGACACTGAGATCATGATCTGAGCCAAAGGGAGACACTTAACCAACTGAGCCACCCAGGCGCCCCAATGGTTTACCTCTTAATGATGTTTTAATGATCTCATTAAAAAAATAAGGCAAAACAATGGTCTATGACTTCAGGGACCTTAGTTTTACTTTATTGATATGACTCCTTCATTCCTAGGACTGAAGTTCTTCAAATTTCCTTATGTCATTTATTGTAACTATCAATGCAAATAGCAGATATCCTGGGGCTCCAAGCAAGTCTGTGACTTGTGGAATAGACAGATAGAAATAGAGGAGACTATAGTTTTCTAAAGGAAATCCAAGACAAACTTCTTAGATTTCCTTCCAGCTGATGATAGAGAGGGAATAATTTTTAATTGAGATTTGTAAATTGTAGAATTATCCATTGATACAGAATTCTAATTTTGATTAATTGAACTCTGAATTTTTGAAAATATTTTTTAGGTATTGCCTTGGTTCCATCATTTTTGAATTTTCTGAATTTATATCGAGAACCTTATCTATAGATATTTCTGTTCCAGTTGTGAGAACTAAATCTGACCTCAATTGAAAAGGATTGAAGAAATTGCTTTTAAATAATTTTTGCTGTTTCTCTTGTGCTCAAGTAGGAAAATTGGACTTCTGCTTTGCTCCCATGATAAAGCAGCCTGTCTGGTATCTTTTGCATCCTCTTTTTCTGGAACCATTTTCCCAACCCCACCCTACACATTTCATTCTGAAGCCCAGCTCTGTGATGGTACAAGTCACTTAAAGAACATATGTGACCAAAAATTCCTGGCATCATCTGAATCCCTTCTTGTACTAAATAGCAGGTTTATCTCACCAGACACCATTTTTTTTTGCTGCATCAATAGATTATTCAGTGTGTGAATGATGACCTCTATTTATACACATCTTAACATATTCCCAGGCTCATCGCTGATAAAGTGGTATCTTTCGAATGATATTGAGATATATATAGTGGCACGGCTTCAGATAGACATTTTTGGTAAACAAGCATAACTTTCTAACACCATACCATCGCCTAGCATACACACACATGCACACAAACACACCTCAAATACATGTATTAAAATTTAATACTTAGAGTGAATAATGAACAATGATATGATCCATTCATTTGGCTTTACAAAGTATGAGCTGTCATAATGATGGTAATTTGCATGACCTATACCACTGATGATAATGTCTGAGGGAAAGCTGAAATGAGATAATGTGCAAAAGATGCACTGGTATTTGTTATTATTGTTATCAGTATTAGTTATCATGCTTCTATCTTAGAGGACATGATTTGAAAGAGAAATAAAGCTATGAGAGTTTGTAGGAACTTACATACTGTTGGAGGTTTCAGTTGACATTTTTTTGGATGAAGTATCATTGACCCACAATGTTACATTAGTTTCAGGTATACAACATAGTGATTCAACAACTCTATACATTATGCTGTGCTCACAAGTATAGCTACCATCTGTCACCATACAATGCTATTACAATACGATTGGTCTATATTCTCCATGCTGAGTCTTTCATTCTCATGACTTATACATTTCATAACTAGAGGTCTGTACCTCCCATTTGGCCACAGCCCCTCCCCACTTCCCTTCCCTCTGGCAAACTTCAGTTTGTTCTCTGTGTTTATGCATCTGTTTCTGCTTTTTATTTGTTTGTTCATTTGTTTTGTTTTTTAAATTCACATGTAAGTGAAATCATATGGTATTTATCTTTCTCTGACTTATTTCACTTAGCCTAATACTCTCTAGGTCCATCCCTATTGTCACAAATATCAACCTCATTCTTTCTTATGGCCAAGTAATGTTCTATTATATTTATATGCTACATCTTTATCCACTCATCTATGGATGAATATTTGGGTGCTTCCATATCTTGGCAAGTAATTGCAAATAATGCGGCAATGAACATCAGGGTGCATATATCTTTTTGAATTAATGTTTTCATTTTCTTGTAAATACCGAGTAGTGGAATTACTGGATCATATGGTTTTATATTTCTAATTTTTTGAGGAGAATTTATACTGTTTCCCATCATGGCTGCACCAATTTGCATTCCCACCAACAGTGCATGGGTTTCTTTTTCTCTGCTTCCTCACCAACACTTGTTCTTTCCTTTCTTTTTGATACTAGCCATTCTGACAGGTGTATGGTAATATCTCATTATTGTTTTGATCTGCATTTCCCTGATGATGAGTGAGGTTGAACATCTTTTCCTGTGACTGCTGGCCATCTGTATGTCTTCTTTGGAAAAATGTCTATTCAGGTCCTCTTCCCATTTTTAAATTGGATTATTGTTTTTCTGGGGTTGAATTATAAGTTCTTTATATATTTTGGATATTAACCTTTTATCAGATATATCATTTCTAAATATATTCTCCCAGTCCCTAGGTTGCCTTTTCATTTGTTGATGGTTTCCTCTGCTGAGCAAAAGCTTTTTGTTTGGTGTAGTCCCAATAGTTTATTTTTGCTTTTATTTCTCTTGCCAGAGAAGACATGTCTAGAAAAATGTTGCTGAGACCAGTGTTAAAGAGATTACTGCCTGCCTATGGTTTCTTCTAGTTTTATGGTTTCTGATCTCACACTAGGTCTTTAACCCATTTCAGTTTATTTTTGTTTATCATGCAAGAAAGGGGTCCAGTTTCATTCTTTTGCATGTTGCTTTCCAGTTTTCCCAGCACCATTTATGAAAGAGACTGTCTTTTTAAAAATTATATATTCTTGCCTCCTTTGTCATAGATTACTTGATGATAATAAGGGTGGGTTATATTCTGTTCCATTGAACAGTATGTATTTCTGTGTCAGTACCATACTGTTTTGATTATTATAGCTTTGTAGTATATCTGGAAATCTGGGATTGTGATACCTCCAGGTTTGCTCATCTTTGTCAAGATTGCTTTGGCTATTCATGGTCTTTGGGGTTCCAAACAAATTTTAGGATTCCTTGTTTTAGTTCTATGAAAAATACTGCTAGTACGTTGATGGGGATTGCATTAAGTCTATAGATTGCTTTGGGTAGTTTGAACATTTTAACAGTATTAATTCTTCCGGTCCATGCTCATAGAGTATCTTTCCATTTGTTTGTGTTGTCTTCATTTCTTTCATCAGTGTTTGGAGTTTTAAAAGTACAGGTCTTTCACCTCCTTAGTTAAGTTTACTCCTAGGTATTTTATTCTTTTTGGTGCAATTGTAAATGGAATTGTTTTCTTAATTTCTCTTTCTGCTACTTTGCTATTAGTATATAGAAACACAACAGATGTCCATATATTAATTTTGCAACTGCATCAGTTAACATTTTGAAGGAGCAGGTGCTCATTTGTAATGCATTGTTCATATTGCTAGAGAATGTTTAAAGTATATTGAAGTGCTAACCAGGTTAACATTTTGATTTTGCATGTTTTCTTCAGCAGGAATGAGTATCAACTATTTCTGTCTTAAAAATGGGAGAACAATAATAGCTGACACATATACAATCCCCTTTACCACATTGCCATTATGAGAACAAATGAGTGTTTAACTGAATAAAACAGCAGTGGAAGTAAGCTTAGAAATGTATATGACCACCAGCTATATATATAAATCCTCATAGAATTTGATGTGTTTGTTAGTAAAGGAGGTCTCATGGCATCATTTGTTGTACTTACTCTTTATGGGAGAGGAAAACAGTGAGAAAGGTGTTTACAATATGTGGCTTCCCAGAGCTCACTATGAGGACACTATCTCTGGTATGTGAAGTCACTTCTCACCTGCAGGGTTGGTTTGTCTTCACACCCATGAAATCTCATTTTCTCTGCTGACACCGCCAATTTAAATTTATTTTATGTGTGATGTAGACAGATGTCTGCAAGGAGCTGGACTGAGTCCATTAACCCTTCACAGAAGGAGGTGGTTTAACACTTAAGTGGTAGTTAGCAGTTCTGACTCTTCGTCCTAGCTTTACCACTTCCTGTAAACTTGACTAGTATTTGATGCATAGGATAAAAATTAAGCAGTCATATAAATAAAATAAACATAAGCTAAAGGTTCACTAAGGCCAAAAGATGCATGTGCTCAGCCCCCTTTTTTGGTTAGTAGGATCTGCTGTTGTGCCAAAGTCAAAGTGTAAAGAAGAAAATGAAAGTATCGTCACACAGGCTGTGTGGGCATGCGCAAACTCGGAGAAAGAGCTTCCCACTGTCTCCTCAGGGAGGAGTGAGGCCCCCAAATTTGACTTCCCCTGTCCTCTGCTACTGTATTAAGAAGTTTTCAAAAATAATGCATTGCTGTTTCAGATTGAGTCCTAGAAAAGCAGAGACATTAGTTTACTGAGGAAAGTTAGTGTATTTGATTTTAAAATGTTAAGCCATAATTTTTTAAAGGCATAATTCTTATGTCCTAGGCTGACTAATATTTACTTTTAATAATTTTTTAAAAATCCTTCTTACCTTATGCAAATATGCATTTTTCAGACTGCTGAGGGAAGGATAGTTAATTTATAGCCATAAAAATGTTTTCTAGACTAACAGAACAAAATGAAAGCCATGCTTTATATCTGAATGTTTGGTTTTTGTTTCTCTGTATTTTTCAAAACTTCTATCATAGCAAATTTACTTTCTCTTCAGTGTGAAATAAAATAGTGTTTGTTTTTTAAAGTGCTTTCTGGCAACTTTTAGGGACTTTTATCAATAATGATAAAAACCAAAGCCAGGTCGTTTTTGTTTTTGTTTTTGTTTTTGTTTTTTTTACTCTCAACATAGATTTCTTTTTAAAAATTTGCTTTAGGTGAGTTCCTGTTTTGGTCTTCATTCAGTCCTTCACTAATTGGCTCATAGCTCATTTCACTCCAAACCTTGCTTGCTTGCTTGCTTGCTTGCTTTTATTTTTAAGTAATTTCTACACCCAACGTGGGGCTTAAACCCACACTCCAAGATCAAGAGTTGCAGCTCCACTGACCGAGCCTGTCAGGAGCCCACTAAACATGTCTTTTTTGTGTTTATGGTTTCAACATTCTTTTTTTTTTTTTTAGATTTATTTATGTATTTATTTGAGAGAGAGTGAGAAACAGAGCATGAGCGGAGGGGGAGGGGCAGAGGCAGAGGGAGAAGCGGACTCCGTGCTGAGCAGGGAGCATGATGGGGGCCTCGATCCCAGGACCCTGGGATCATGACCCAAGCCAAAGGCAGATGCCACCCACGCACCCCTCAACATTCCTTTTAACGACACAGAGGGCCGTAGAAAATGTTGTGCTTCGTTAGGCAGAATGGATTAAGGAAGGGAGTGTTGGAGATGTTGGCAGTGAAGACTGTCATTGTTCGCAAACCCAAAGCTATAAGAGACTCATCAGTTTTCTTTCCAGTTTAAAAAGCTGCATTGTAAAAGACAAGTCAAAGCATGAATACAAGAGCGATGAGAGATTTGTGTAAGAAAATAAGTGTACATTAGAGACGTATGACCAAGAGACTCTCTTTTTGTCATTTGTTGAAGAGTCTGTTGTGAGATAGACCATTTCCCAGAATGCAACACTTCTCTGTTTTTGTCTCGTGTCAGATATTATTGCATCCCAGGCCTTTACAGATTATACTGCTGCTTGTATACACCAAATTGCGTGTGTTGGTGGCCTTCCGAAATGTGGTTCCTGGGTCTGTTCATTGTTCCACTTCCTACTGCTCTCAGTTCCGCCATATTACTTCAGTCACAAGACTAGCCAAAAGCTAGCTGAGATCATGAGGTTCATGAGGCTCAGGGTATGGCTGCCTTTCTTTGCTGGAATAGCTTTCTCAGGAACGTTGGTCTGATTACCTCTCTTTCCAGTTCTTTTCTAAAGCTCATATCATGAAAGCCAGAGTGCTGACTTCCAATAAGCTATTTTTAGGCCAGTCCTGTGTTCTGACTCTGATAAGTGTCCCAAGTGTAATATGCAAGAGAATGCCAGTGTGTGTTCAAGCCTTCTAATTGTGCAGGGCTTTGACTCTTATGGAGTATTTTCATATCCAAATTGTGTCTCGTTTAACTCTCACAGAAACCTCTAAGCGTTGGATAGTATCCCCCATGTAACAGAGACTTAGCCAGATTCAGCACTGATAGATGACAATCTTAAACCCATATTTTTAGATTTCATTCCAGTGCAAAAGGGCTTCATATTTTGTTTTTCTTTGTTTTCCAGAGTAAACTTATCTTGCCACATGCCTCAAAGGTCAAGAAAAAATGGAAGGAAGAGTGGAAAAAGGGCTTTTCTGATAAATGACAAGTTTAGAGCGCTAGTAGTATGAAAATATATTTGATTTAAAAATACATTCACCGTACCTTTTGGAAGTATTCTTGGAAGGCTTTCTTGTACCTTGAAAATGCCTGCTTTTCATGGCCAATCTCTTTGATGTGGGAAGAGGGTATGCCCAAAGCACATAGCTCACTACTCAGGGGACAGTGTGATCAACTATTTCCGTCCTGTGGTTGGGTGATTGCAGCACTGTTCTTAGCCCTGAAAGCTGGCTGTATTTTGTGGGATTTCCCCTTTCCTGCCTTCCTTGGGCAGGTGTACAGTCTTAAATATAACCAATGATCCCATCGGCTATTCATGACCATGCTTTATCTGCCAAGTTGAAATAAGGAAGATTTACCTGGGTAACAATAATGCCCCGTGTATAGTATTCATACCCCTCTGAGATCACAGACCAAGTCTAGCTTCCAGTTTACTAGATTCTATTGGAAGTTAGTTATCAGAATCAATGAGTTTTAATAATTTGGGCTTATCAAATGAATTCAAGTTAAGGTAATCAGATATTTTAGAAGTCAAGTCAGCGCATTGGCTTACTGGGCAAGGATGGTATGACTATCGGGAAAACTTTGAGTGGTTTTTAACACAAATTGCTAAGTGTCTCACACTTAGAGACAACTGAAATATACGTGTGTGTGTGTGTGTGTGTGTGTGTGTGTGTGTGTGTGTGTATTATTATCTGCTGCCCTCCAGCTCTGGTTGTATATTCCTGGCGTCTGCTACAATCTCCTGTGGAACATTTAAAACCTGTACTAGGAAAGTCCTCCACCCTTGATTCTGATAATCAGGATCTCCTTTCAAGAAAGCCTGTTGATTTCTATTTGGAGGAAAAGGAGAAATTAAATACAAAAATGAAAACTAGGGACATTTTAGAAGAGTTAACTCTTTATATATTCCTTTCCCTTGTAGTACTGTCTGCATAGCAGTTATTACTGATTATTTACTTGTTTATTCCCACCCATTCATCCATCGTATATACTCCATGAGAGCAGAAACACTCTGTTTTACTTTGCATTAACTAAAGATTGTTATTCTGAATAAATAAAAATAACTTCTGAGAGTGCCTTTATCCACCCTACTCATTGTGCATTAAAACAGTAAGACTTGGTACTTGAAATGATTTTAAAAATCTCAAAACTTGCAATGAACGAATGAGGGAAGCACCCAGGTCTCCTTGCAGCTCCTCTTGTCCGTGTGTTGGTTACTCTCAAGCGGTCACCTGCTCAAATACATTCATCCAAATAGTATTCATCAACTGCCAATGTGTCAGGCACCTCAACAGGTGTTGTGATGAATACAGAAAGTACAATAACACTGTTCTTGACAAAAGGAATTTATTATCTAGTAAGAACAATAAAACATCTCTACTGAAACTACTTCCCCAAATGATTAATCCTTGGATATGAATAAAACCAGTGAACTTTGGCATAATCATCAGTGATGCAGCAGTTTGGCACAACACATTTTGCTAAAAAGTTATATTGCACAGCAGATAAATATCCATTGCCAAATTCATCGACCTATGTGTCTGTGATTTAAGGTACTGTTTCAGTCACCGTGGACATATGGTTAGAGAGTCTATGGATCTTTGGATGGAATTCTTGGGTGCAACTTCTTCTAGGTCCTGACAATACACCATCCTTTGTCACACAATTCACTAATCCTCTAATGGTCTGAGGAGAGGGTAAGAGGGGGACTAGAATGAGTTAAGTTTTCATTTTTAGGCTTTAACCAAGGTGTGGGTTTATCTGTCTAATGACCGGAGGAGTTTACTTGTTAACATAAGACAGGCAAAAATCCCACGTTGTCAGCAAAACTCCGATGGTATCAAAATAAATGAGTCATGTAATTTCAGCTTTTGAAGGTGGGGTTTGAGAAACCAGAAAGGAGGCTTTCCCGGCTGATGGGAGCTGAGAAGGCAGCAGCCTAGTGGCTACAAATAGAGGCTCCCTCCCACCACACAGCACCGTGGCTGAGACCACACCACCAGGGTGCCTAAGTCTGGCTCACTGATGCAAAGGAAGAATTTTTTTCTGGATAATATTCAGAAGCACCATGAAACACACTTCTCTGTTGTGATCCCTGCAGTCTCAGGCAGATCACAGATTTCAAGAGATTTCTTTATGTTGCTGGACAGTTTCATTGCTCAGGGCTAATTATTCATAGGAGGATCCACCCAAGAAAGTTGCTAAGCTGGTTTGCTGGCTGTTTGGTAGAGACTTTTAAAGAGACATCGCCACATTTGAATAGAGAATTCTGTTTTACGTGAAGATCAAGCATAGAGAGAACAGTGAAGAGGCAAGTACCAATGGCAGAGTAAATGGGACTTTTCTTAATTTCTGCCCTTGAAAATTATATTTAAGAGTGAACTGAAGAGCATGACAACTGTTCATGAAACATCCTGCTCAAAAGGCAGATTTGAAGTTTCTTTCTGTGAAGCATTTTACGGCTACAAATGAATGGAGATGAGTTGAAATATGCCATATATTTCTATGGGAAAATCGTGATAAAATATTTCTCAATAGGGTCAGTTTAGAGACTCTACACAACATGTACACACCTACACACAATTACAATCTTTCTTATATTGTAAAAACCAAAGAATATGCATACTTGGGTCCTTAATTATTATTAACTTTTGAATGAAATTGTCTTGAGTAAAAAAGAAGAAACACATCCTTTTACAACCACTATTTTCACAGTGTTTTCTGGAAGCTTCGATTGGGCAGAAATTCCGTGCTCCCAAGTCTTCCCCAAATCTTAAAGGGAGAGATATAATTTTTTAAAAAAAAATGCAACTAAGTTAACAGTTTGACATGCTTTATTCTCTGTATGTCTCCACAGGTCTTGCTGTCTTCTTCGTCCGTACCAACAGTGGAGCACCATGCCTAAACCAGGCATCTGGTAAACAGCTTGTTGAATGAATCCCTAACCACATCTAAAGCTGTTTTCTATTGTAATGCAGCACATCTTGAGTGGGATTTAGCGCATGATTTTTTTTTAAAGATTGTATTTATTTATTTGTCAGAGAGAGAGAGAACGTACAACCAGGGGGAGGGGCAAAAGGCAGAGGGAGAGAGAGAGAGAGAAAGAGAAGCAGGCTCCCCGCTGAGCAGGAGCTCGATGTGGGGCCGGATCCCAGAACCCTGGAATCATGATCTGAGCCAAAGACAGACACTTAAGACTGAGCCACCCAGGTGCCCCAGAGCACGATTATCTCTCTACGTTTATGTTTATAATATATATGTTTTATGAAAACCTGTTCTACTGAATATCGCTATAAGGCCTACGGTAGAGTGAGAAGTAGAATGATTTGACTGCTGTAATAAGGACTGCCACACTTCATTTTAAAACACTGCCAACTTGCTATTCAGGAATGTAAAAAAAATTTCTTCTTTAGCATGTTTAAATATTGTCATAGGCTCAGGTGGGAGGGTAAATAACATTTATTAGTAATCCAGGATGTCCAGTCACCACTTTGCATAAATATTATCACATTTAATTGTCACAACAAGCCTATCAGGTGTTATTCTGACTGTTTTATAGAGAGAAAGAAACTGAGGTGCAGAGAAACTCTCTAGTGAGTAAATGGGAGAAAAGACACGGTTCAAGCTAAGGTCTGTCTGACAGTGCCCTTTACACATACCTATTAGGATTTTCAGTCATTCGTATCTTAGTATGAATTATGTTTATTCTGATTTACTTTCTGCTGAATATAACATATCAGTCTTCCCGAGAAAGGGGAGGTTTGAGGAGAAGGAAGGGGGTGGAAAGTTTAAAGGAGACAAAAGTAGAAATCTGGGGTACTTTGGTGATGGTGTATAAACAAAGCATGAGGTTTAACGATGCTTAATGTGTTTGTACTTCCACTGAAGTCAAGGAGGGCATCTTGTGGGAAAGAAAGGAAACAGTAAAGAAAGGATGGCAAAGGCATTCTCTTCGAATTTTGACATATTCAGTTTTAATGATAGGAAAGAAGCAGCATATCTTTAAATAGTGAAGTGATGCTGAATGCATCCTTATTTGGCAAATTCTAATTTCGATGGGTTAGAGAAGTATATCTTTACCTCTTTAAGATTCATTTCATCTGGTAGAACTTATAAACAATGGTTAAGAATGATATGAGTGGCAGAAGCACATAACTCTGGATCTCAGGGTCGTGAGTTTGAGCCCCACTTTGGATATAGAGATTACTTAAACAAATAAAGAAACTTTAAAAAAAAAGAGCAACATGAGTGGCAAAAATGTCCAGTTCACAACAGAGGATTGGAATTTTCTCTACATGAGGCCAAGGGCAAGCTGTAGCCCTCCTCTTCAGCCCAGAGCTTGGGTTTTGGACACAGGAAAGGCAGCTTCCCTCACTCATACGATCGGCCCCCGGGGGTGTCGTGCCTAGATCTCTTGTGTGCACATCTGTTCTTTTTTTTTTTTTTTAGTAATTTTTATTTTGTTATATTAGTCACCATACAGTACATCCCCAGTTTTTGATGCAATGTTAAATGATTCATTATTTGCATATAACACCCAGTGCACCATGCAATATGTGCCCTCCTTAATACCCATCACTGGCCTATCCCAATCCCCCACCCCCTCCCCTCTGAAGCCCTCAGTTCGTTTCCCAGAGTCCATAGTCTCTCATGCTTCATTCCCCCTTCTGATTACCCCCCACTTCATTCTTCCCTTTCTTCTCCTACCGATCTTCCTACTTCTTATGTTCCATAGATGAGAGAAATCATATGATAATTGTCTTTCTCTGCTTGACTTATTTCACTTAGCATTATCTCCTCCAGTGCCATCCAGTTTGCAGCAAATGTTGTGTAATCGTTCTTTCTGATAGCTGAGTAATATTCCATTGTATATATGGACCACAGCTTCTTAATCCAGTCATCTGTTGAAGGGCATCTCGGCTCCTTCCACGATTTAGCTATTGTAGACTATGCTGCTATGAACATTGGGGTGCATATGACCCTACTCTTCACTACGTCTGTATCTTTGGGGTAAATACCCAGTAGTGCAATGGCTGGATCATAGGGTAGCTCAATTTTTAACTTTTTAAGGGACCTCCACACTGTTTTCCAAAGTGGCTGTACCAACTTGCATTCCCACCAACAATGTGGGAGGGATCCCCTTTCTCCACATCCTCTCCAACATTTGTTGTTTCCTGCCTTGTCCATTTTTGCCATTCTAACTGGCGTAAGGTGGTATCTCAGTGTGGTTTTGATTTGAATTTCCCTGATGGCTAATGATTTTGAACATTTTTTCATGTGTCTGTTAGCCATTTGTATGTCTTCATTGGAAAAGTGCCTGTTCATATCTTCTGCTCATTTTTTGATTTGATTATTTGTTTCACGTGTATTGAGTTTGAGAAGTTCTTTGTAGATCTTGGATACTAGTCTTTTTTTTTTTTTTAAGATTTTATTTATTTATTCGACAGAGATAGAGACAGCCAGCGGGAGAGGGAACACAAGCAGGGGGAGTGGGAGAGGAAGAAGCAGGCTCATAGCGGAAGAGCCTGATGTGGGGCTCGATCCCATAACGCCAGGATCATGCCCTGAGCCGAAGGCAGACGCCCAACCGCTGTGCCACCCAGGCGCCCCTGGATACTAGTCTTTTATCTGTAGTGTCATTTGCAAATATCTTCTCCCATTCCGTGGGCTGCCCCTTAGTTTTTTTGACTGTTTCCTTGGCTGTGCAGAAGCTTTTTATCTTGATGAAGTCCCACAAGTTCATTTTTTCTTTTGTTTCTCTCGCCTTTGGAGATGTGTCATGAAAAAAGTTGCTGTGGCTGATGTCAAAGAGGTTGCAGCCTATGTTCTCCTCTAGGATTTTGATGGATTCCTGTCTCACATTGAGGTCTTTCAACCATTTGGAGTTTATCTTTGTGTATTGTTGTGCACATCTGTTCTTGAAGAAGCAGTTGTGTCTCGTTACTCAGTAAGCTCTGTTCTGCTTCTGCTGCACAAGTCATAATATAATAACTAAAGATTTTTGCTACATGATAACAAATTAAGCTCTTTTCCTACAACCTTTCCTTGAGAAGCTCAAGTGTCAATGTGCCCAAAGAATGGATGTATTTGAAAACAGCCCATCAATGGTCATGAGCATTGATGGTGAAGAATACCATTGGTTCAGAAATCCTGGAAGAAGAGTTCACCTTGTGTTCAAATAAGGCTCTGCCACTTGCTGGTTGTATGACTTTGAGTGAGTTACTCCATATATCCAACATTCCAGTATCTCATCTATAATGTGGAATAGTAATTTTACCAAACTCAGGAGATTGTTATGAAGATTAAAGAGGATAATCTGTGGAACATGCTCAGTGCAGTGCTTAACATGGAGTAAGATCTCAGTAAATATTAACAACCACCCCCTTCCTAGCCCCGGAAATGAATTTTGAGATTCCAACTGCTCTTCAGCTCATATTCTAGTTAATTCTCCTTGGTAAGAGGTCTTTTGTATTTCCATTTCTTCCCTATAATCCAGAGTTTAACCCAAAGCCGATACAAACTAGGACAAATCTGACAACAAAACATGAAAAGTTAAGGTTGGAAATAAATAAGTCTGGCAGATTGAAATCACTTTCCAACCTTATATGCTTCTGGAGATGTGCTTGCTTGCTCTGTAGATCTTTAGGAAGAGAAGAGAATAAGACAAATTTTGTTTATGGAGTTAGGCTTAAATTTACTTCATCCCAAATGATGGAAGATTGGCAAATTCTAATAAAGGGAGGAAATTATTCTCCAGAGATATCGCAGTTGACCTTAGTAGAGGCTCCTATTAATAAAATGTGTATGAGTTTTTTAATACACAGGGAACATGAAAATCTCCCTCCCATATTTACTCTTCTAAAATACCTAAGAAGTTCTTTGGCCTGGAGCCCTCTGCACATGTACCCCTGGCATGAGAAGGCCTCCCCCAAAAAGGAGGGGAGCTGTAGACACATCTTCATGCTCAGCTGAAGATTTTTATAATCTCCAGTCCAGTCTTTAGGTGTCATTCATAGTCCTGGCAAACTTTAAATGGGCCTGCTTCTCCACTGTTTGTGCCATTTAAATGGAGTATTTACAGGTGTTAGCCAACTGTTAAAAAATTTTTAATAGAGTAATTTTGTCATGTGATGCCAAGTATATTATTTCAAGTGCCGCTGCTAGATTGGAATTTAATGTTTTATTTATTTTTGCTGCCTCTCTCTAATTGTCATGTATATTATTCATGCATGCTTCTTTGCTTACACACCCAAGCCATGGTGATCTCCCTGCCATTTACGGGAGCACATCACTATTTGCACTAAGGGAAGTAAGAAGATGGCAAATCCAAAAGTCTTTACTAGATGACATTGGATCACAATATTATGGTAGATTTTACTTTCTAAATAAAGATGATTTATGCCAATATTAAATTATTATATAGTCTTCTACCAGGCTTTGGTAAAATAATGGAGGAAGATAGTGGGGAGTTTGAGCAGAGGGGTAGAACGTATATGTGAATCTGTATGTGTGTGGAGGGGCTGTGTCTGAATACCAGGAATAATCCTCAATGAGCTATTTTGTTGAAAAAAAAATACCACTGTATGTATTTTACACACATTAAATATAATGTGACTCTTCTGAGTTATACCATTATCAGATATCACCACTTCCTTTTTTTTCTCACAAACTAAGGTAAAGTAGATGCCAAGTAATTTTTAATATTTGATAGCCATTGAGTACTCTTCTCAGAAAAAAAAAAAGTCTTGTAAAATTAGAAATTGATAAGAAAAAGCCCAGAAAAATAAAAATGTATCAGGTTTTACTTTCTCTTTCCAGGTTTTCAAAATAATCTGTTTCCAAAAAAAGAGGTTAAACGAAAGCCAAATGGAAATTACTATTTAGAAATGAGAAGTAATTGGTCACTACATAAGCCTTGGGGAATAACGGTATAAAAATATATAAACTCAGATTATTAGAAAGCAAAAAGAGGGGCTCCTGGATGGCTCAGGCAGTTAAGCATCTGTCTCTTGGTTTCAGCTCAGGTCATATCAGAGTCCTAGGATCAAGCCCTGTGTCAGACTCCAAACTCAGCAGGAAGTCTGCTTGAAGATTGCTCTCCATCTCTGCCCTTCCCCCTGCCTTCTCTCTCTCTCTCTCAAATAAATAAATAAATCTTTTTTAGAAAATTAGAAAACTAAAAAAGAAAAAGAAAACAAAAGTATAAAAAGCACCAAACTCAAAGTATTATTTTTTAAAAGCATAATGAAAATAGAAGTCAATTTGATTAATAAAATAATTACTAAAAACTAGCTTATATTTCACAATAATTTCAGAATGTTAGTCAATGTAAGAACTCAGACCAGTACTCTAACGCATCCACCATCAACATAGGCTGTGATGCTGGGATTAATGAAGGATACAGAGAGGTACTTAATTAAAATTCTAGAGTACTTAATGAGGGTGGGGAAAGATTTAAGAAAAACAACAAAAAACTTCACTTTGTTTGGTAATATAGACATTTTCATAATTTGATCCATCGCGACTTAAAAGAAATCTGCATTTAGTTAACAAGTCTGCTCGCAAATACTCGCTAACCGTGCAGGCTCCCAGAAGCCCTGACTGAAAAGTGCCTGGGACATGTTTCAGTCCTTTAATAGTGTTTGTTCAATGAACATATAAATGAATGAGCTGCCAATTACACAGGTAAAGACTGAGCTAAGTTTTTGGAAGCAATGAAAAAATTAGCAGTAAACTAGAATTAGAAGTGTTGTATATATCACTTTTACTTTATTATTGACCATGATTTAGTTCATCTAGCAACAGTTTTGAAATCAAGCAGAATTTAACATGGTTCATATTTTTCCTATATTGCCATTGAAAACATCTCTTTTCTCCTAATAATCATTCCTATTTTAATAATGCTTGTTTGGAAATATATTTAGACAGAAATTTTCATTTTGGATATTTTAAATCAATGGATGCTCAGTCAGGACAAACGACCAAAATCCCTTTGCAAATATTTCTATAAACCAGATGAGGCTCATTATTTAAGTACTTATATTACATTTGTGTAATTTAAATCATTTAATAATTTCAAAATATTAATTCAACATTTTCACCAAATTAAAATAAGGTTTTTCACATATCCCTGTTTACAAAAGTTTATCGTTTTTCAGCAACTAGACTCCTAGGTTTAGAAAAGACCTTTTCTTCTTTTTCCTGAATATCTGATTTGTTAGTGGAGAAGAACATTGTCCTGTTTATTTTAGTGATGGTTGAAATAAATACAAATATTTGCTAACATAAGGTAGTTTATTTATGGGATAGTTGGAACTAACCACGACATTAAGTATACCCTTTATGAGTTTCAATGATCAAAACTGCACCACTGTATTTACTGGATAAAACCTGGAGAAATAGTTTTTATTTTCAGAAAATAGCCCTCAGACTGTATTACTTAAGGAATTTAATGCCTGAACTTTTGTCCAAAGGTTTCTTTTAAAAAAGTTTCATGACCAATGAATAATATTTGTGAATGCATAATCAGATGAAAAAACTGAAAAACTAGATGCTAGTTCTAGACCAATACGCCTGTATTTACAAATTGCACTGGTTCACTCTGATCAAAAACGGTTCATCCTTCTTTTTAAAAATCCGTATGGAAACAGAGAGCAAATGAAAAATAAAGCCAAATGAGATGTGTCACACTGATAGGCAATTGCTTGGGCTCAGTCCCCGCCCTCCCGCTCACCTCTCCCTTCATGTCTCCTGGAACTATCATGCAAGCTGGTGGCGTCAACTGTCACTTCTATGCCAAAGGTTCACAAAGACACCCCCTTGCAAGTCCTCTTATCTTGCTGCTATTCTTGTGTTTCCATCCTTCTACTGAATGGGACATTTTCACCCCCAACACTCTTTGTTCCAATCCAAGGTCAACCATACTCAGAAGAAAAAGCCACATTTGTACCTCCAGCTCCTCTGGTGGCCGTGAGACCCCAGCATGCACATGCAGGTGGGATGGCCCCAGATAGCCATCTGTTTGGAAATATATTTGATCCATTGATTTAAAATATCCAAAATGAAAATTTCTGTCTAAATATATTTCCAAACAAGCATCTAAGCCTCTGTTAAGGACTCAGTGACCTCACTGCTTTTCTAGCCATTGCTTGCATGAAACTGCAGAATCATTCTGATCCCTTTTTATCTTTGCTTCATTTCCAAGCTTTATCAAAAGTTTTCCTTATGTCAAGCTCTTTCTCTTTATTCCCACTGCTCCAATCCAACACGCAATCTCCATGGTTTCCCTGCTATATTACACATTACTTATTACCCCAGCTCCTCTCCAATTCAGTCCATCCTAGGAAATACTGTCAGACTTGTGCCGAGAAAATCATTTTTCTGCCATATCCAGACTAGACTAAGCAGTAAATAGAATATACAAAGGCAGGTCCGCAAAAATGTGACTGTTATGTTCTAATAATTGCAGTCTGAAGTCCATACCACTTGAGAGCAGGAAAAAAAATTTTTTTGATCTAGACACTTGAAGGTAAAAGTATTCAAATTCCACAATTTTTCAATTAATTCAGGATTAAAATTCCAATATATGAAAGATGAACCCCCTCTCCTCATGCTTTTTCTTCTTCCTGGGTGGTGTGTGCAAGGAAGGGAGAACTTTGAGGTGTCTTGTGTGCCTGGGGTGGTTTGTGTGTTTTCTAGCAGGGTCTGTGCACACTGATTTCCAAGGACACAATGCTTCTTGTCGGATCCCTGGGCCAATACATCTCCACAAGGACAGTGACAAAAGGTCTCTATAGGAGGGGCTGAGGTAGGATAGCAGGCTGGTAGGAAAATGAGCGTAGGAGAATTAGCTTATAGCAAGAATACTACTTCTGCTTAAAAACGTATATTTATTTGAGGTGGCTTGAAGTTACTTTGCAAAACAAATAAACTTTCTGCTTATGTTAAATTTCATTAAACTCTCTGCCATAGATTCTTACGGTCCTTATCAAAAGATTCTGCCCTATTTTTAGCAACTGATTTCCATACCTTTCTCAGGAACACGCACATTTCATGGCTTTCTCTCTGAACTATTATCTGAACCATTCAAAGGTAATCAGAGGGTAATAAAAAAAATATTTAGCAAACTGAGGGTTGATGGAGGGAGGTGGGCAGGGGATGGGCTAAATGAGCAGTGGGTATTAAGGAGGGCACTTGTGATGAGCACTGGGTGGTATATGCCCGCGGTGAATCCCTACAATTTACACCTGAAACCAATTTTACCAAATACGTTAACTAACTAGAATTTCAATAAAAACTTGAAATAAAAAATAAAGACATAAAAATTAAAAAATGAAAAATATTTAGCAACCCAGTGGACACAAGCACCAAGCGGTCAGCATGCATGCCAGGCGGGGCAGACTTTGTTGACTGTCCTGCACCTCCTGGCTGCATGTCAGCCTGGGGCTGTGTGACGCGGGAACACTGCACTCAGGCTCAGAGGACCTGCTACATGACCATCTGGTGCCACATTAAGTGTGGGACTTCTCTGCTCCTGCTACAGTTTGCTCAGGCATGGGATTCGGACATTCTAGGGATGTGGCTCAGGAATCCGGATTTTAACAAACTCTGCTGATGACTCTGATGTACGCCCAAGTCTGAGAACCAATGGCCTAAGCTATGTGGGTCGTCTTTCCTTTTTTTAAAAAAATATTTTTATTGAGATATTATCGACATATGACATTGCGTAAGTTTAAGGTGTACAGTGTGTTGATTAGATATATTTATATTATCAAATGTGATTACTTCTATAGCATTAGCTAAAACCTCTATGACACTACATAATTAGCATTTCTTTCTTGTTGTGAGAGCAGGTAAGACCTAGTCTCTTCGCAGCTTTGAGTTTATCATACAATATTGTTGTCTATAATCACTATGCTGAGCATATCTCCAGGAGCTATTTATTTACTGGTTGCAAGTTTGAACCCGGAACATCTCCCCAGTCCCCCCTCCCCCCGCCCTGCTCTTCAGCCCCGGGTAACCACTATTCTACTCTCTGTTTTTACCAGTTCAGTTTGTTTTTTTTTTTTAGATTCTACATATAAGTGATACCATATAGTCTTTTTTTTTTCTGACTTCTCTTACTTAGCAGAATGCCTTCAAGGTCTACCATGTTGTCATAAATGGCAGGAATGTCTCCTTTCTCATGGCTGAACAATATTCCATTATATATATAATCACATCTTTTATCCATGTGTGGATGGACACTTAGGTTATTTCCACATCTTAGCTATTGTGCATAATGCTGTCATAAACATGGGAGTCTGTGTATCTCTTAGAGAGCCTGTTTTCATTTCCTTTGGGTATAGACCCAGGAATGGGATTACTGGATCATATAATAGTTCTATTTTTAATTCTTTGTGGAACCTCCATATTGTTTTACATAATGGCTGAACCAATATGCATTCCCATCAACAATGTACAAGGGCTCTTTTTTCTCCACATTCTAGCCCACACTTTTTAACTCTTGTTTTCTTGATGACAGCCATTCTATCAGTTGTGAGGTGATATATCACTGTGGTTTTTATTTGCATTTCCTGATTATTTGTTATGTTGAACATTTTTTATGTACATGTTGGTCAGTTAGATGTCCTCTTTGGAAAAATATCTATTTTTAGTTCCTCCACCTATTTTTAAATTGTTTCATTTGTTTGTTATTGACTTATATGGGGGTTTTAAATATATATTTTGTATATTAACCCCTTATCCAACATATGGTTGGAAATATTTTCTCTTGTTCTATAGGTTGCCTTTATGGATCATTTCTTTTGCTATACAGAAGCCTTTTAATTTTATATAGTCCCAGTTGTTGATCTTTGTTTTTGTTTCTTGTGCTTTTGGTGTCATATCTAAAAATTTATTGTCAAGACCAATGTCAAGGAGATTCTCTCCTGTGTTTTCTTCTAGGACTTTTACAGTGTAAGTCTTTAATCCATTTTGAGTTAATTTTTGTGAGTGGTGTAAAATAGGGGTGCAGTTTCATTTTTCTGCGTGTGATTGTCCAGTTTTCCCATCACTATTTGTTGAAGAGATCTTTTGCTCCCATTGGATATTCTTGGTTCCCTTGCAAATGTTAGTTGACCATAAATTCAAGGGTTTATTTCTGGTGTTTCAATTCTTTTCCATTTGTATATGTGTCTATTTGTATGCAAGTATGATACTGTTTTAAATAATAACTTTGTAGCATAGCTTGAAGTGATGAAGTGTGATGTCTCTGGGTTTGATCTTCTTTCTCATGATTGCTTTGACAATTTGGGGTCTTTTGTGATTCACAAATTTTAGCATCGTTTTTTTTCTATTTCTGTGAAAAATTCCATTGGAATTTTTATAGGGATTGCATTGAACTTACAGATGGCTTTGGATAGTAAGGACATTTTAATAATATTAATTCTTTGAATCCATGAACACAAGATATCTTTCCATTTGTTTGTGTGATCATCAATGTCTTCCATCAAAGTCTTATAGTTTCATTGTGCAGATTTTTCACTTTCTTGGGTAAATTTTTGATGTTATTGTGAATTGGGATAGTTTTCTTTATTTCTTTTTCAGATGTGTTTTTGTTAGTGTATAGTAACAGAAGTAATTTCCATATGTTGACTTTATACCCTACAACTGTACTGAATTTGTTGATTAGGTCCAGTAGTGTTTTGGTTGGATTTTTATGGGTTTTTTATATATAAAGATCATGTCATCTGCAAATAAGGACAATTTTATCTGATGCGGATGCCTTTTATTTCTTTGTCTTGCCGAATTTCTCTGGCTAGGGCTTCCAGTACTATGTTGAGTAAGAGTGGTGAGAGTGGACACCCTTGTCTTGTTTCTTGATCTTAGAGAAGAAGTTTTCAATTTTTCACCATTGAGTATATGGATTTGTTGTATATGGCCTTTACTAAGTTGAAGTATGTTCCTTCTATAGTCAAGGTTGGAGGTTTCCATCATGAAAGGATGTTATATTTTGTCAAGTGCTTTTTCTGCATCTACTGTATGATTTTAATCTTTCATTCTATCAATGTGATGTATCACATTTATTGGTTTATGTATATTTAACCATCCTTGCATTCCAGGGATAAATGCCACTTGATTGTGGTATATAATCTTTTTAAGATGTTGTTGAATTCAGTTTGCTACTATTCTGTTGAGAGTTTTTGCATCCAAATTTGTCAGAGATATTGGTCTATAGTTTTCTTTTCTCATAGTATATATATCTGGCTTTGGTATATAGGTAATGCTGGCCTCATAAAATGAGTTTAGAAGAATTCCATCTTCTATAATTTTTTAGAGGAGTTTGAGAAGGATTGGTGCTAATTCTTAAAATGTTTGGTTAAGTTTGCCAGTGAAGTCATCTGGTCCTGGGGTTTTCTGTGTTGAAAAGTTTTTTTATTACTGATTTAGTTTCCTTACTCATTATTGGTCTGTTTAGATTTCCTATTTCTTCCTGACTCAGTCTTGGAAGACTGTATGTTTCTAAGAATTTTTCCACTTTTTCTGGGTTATCCAATTTGTTGGCATGTAACTGTTCATAGTAGTCTCTTATGATCCTTTATATTTTTGTATTAGTTATAATGACCTCTCGTTGATTTCTAACTTTATTTATTTGAGTCTTCTCTCTTTTTTCTTAGTCTAGGTAAAGTTTTGTTAATTTCATTTATCTTTTTGAAAAACCAGTTCTTAGTTTGGTTGATTTCATCTATTGTTTTTCTGATTTGATTTCATTTATTTCTGCTCTGATAGTTGTTATTTCTTTTCTTCTGCTAACTCTGGGCTTAGTTTGTTCTTCTTTTTCTACTTCTTGAGGTGCAAAATTAGTTTTTTTGAGATCTTTCTATTTTCTTAATATAAGCATTTACCACTATACATTTCCCTATCAGAACAGCTTTGGTAGCATTCTGTAGGTGTTGGTATGTTGTGTTTGTTCATATGTTGTGTTTCCATTTTCATCTGTTTTGAGATTTTTCTTTAAATTTCCCTTTCGATTTCTCTTTTGATCCATTGGTTGTTCAGGAGTGTGTTGTTTAACTTCCACATATTGGTAGATTTTATAGCTTTCCTTTTGTTGTTGATTTCTAGTTTCATATCATTGTGGACAGTAAAAATTATTGGTAGGATTTCAATATTCTTAAATTTGCTAACACTTGTTTTGTGTCTTATCCTATGGTCCATCCTGTAAAATAATGTATGCACTTGAGAAGAATGTGCATTCTGCTTTTGTTGGATGGAGCGCTCTATACATACTTATTAGGTTCATTTGGTATAATGCATGATTTAAATCCATACATTATAATGTATAATGTATTGATATTTTTCTGTATAATCTATCCATTGTTGAAAGTGGGGTATTGAAATCCTGTACTATTATTGTGTTGTTGTCTATTTCTGCCTTCAGATCTGTTAGTAACTGCTTAATAAATTTAGGTGCTCCAATGTTGGGTGCATATATATTTATTACTGTTATGTCTGCTGGGTGAATTACCCTTTTATCACTATTTATTGACCTTCTTTGTCTCTTGTTACCATTTTTAGTTTAAAGCCTATTTTGTCTATGTGTTTTTTTCTCATTCACTCTCCTTTATTTTCATAATTCCACCTAAGGGATTAGGGGGTTGGGAAGCAGGCAGTTAGCAGAGGACCTTTACTCTATCTTTTAACCTTCAGTGGTTTCTTTTATGAGAAGAATGGAGATAAATTAGGGGCTCCTGGGTGGGCTCAGTTGGTTGAGTGTCCAACTCTTGGTTTTGGCTCAGGTCATGATCTCAGGGTCATGAGATGGAGCCCTGCTTTGGGCTCTGAGCTGAGAGTGGAGCCTTCTTGGGATTCTCTCTGTCCTGCTGCCCCCTGTCCCACTTGTGTACTCTCCCTCTAAAATAAATAAATAAATCTTTAGAAGAAGAAGAAGAAGAAGGAGGAGGAGGAGGAGGAGGAGGAGGAGGAGGAGGAGGAGGAGGAGGAGAATGGGGATAAATCCCTAACAACACCTCGTGAAAACAACAATGAAAATTCAATTACTCTGATTGGTTTCAATAATATAGTCCTAACATCCATTGTTAAACACTTTACTTGTTGTACATCTATATTCTGTATGGTAACAGCTTAATTGTAGAACTTTAGGTCCACAACTGACATTCTAGGTTTCAGTTTTTTAATTCATTGCGTGATTATAGTAAGGAAAACTTCTTATATTTTGTTTGTAAAATTTCGACAATTCGATTATTTGCAGGAGAGAATTATTTAACAAGGATGTATATGAAAAGAACATGTTTTAGTCAGGGTCAATTTCCATTTAGAAATCAGAAATTCAAACTTAAAATATTATATGAAAATCTTGGATAAGGTGCATTGCACTCTCCCTCTCTTCATGACGTTATTTCTTTTTTTGTTAGTGATTCAAAATCAACATTATGAACAATAATTGTTCTATTTATATGTCCTTGACTCTCCTACTTGGCTGTTTCTAATCATCATGAGATTTGAAATCAAATTAATAAAGTTTATTTATAAGTGTGTAAAGTAAAAATAAACAATTTCTGACAGAGGATCCAAAGGAATCTTCAATGCATATAGTGCATGAACTATAAATTCGTTGATTTTATGGCATCCGTTCAACAGCCTCCTTATCGATCGTCTCACCAATTATTGTTAAGTAAGGATTCTGATAGAAAAAAGGTACTAAATGATAATATAAGGAAAGTGAATCTCTTTGGAAAGTAATTCTGTAAAAAAAAAAGTCTTTCCCTGATTTTCAAAACAACTTTACTTATATTATAATCTGGCATTTCTTAAGAGTTATAAGTCTGTGAATCACTATAAATTTGATATTGTTTCAAGTTGGACTCACCAGAATAAGACCATTTATGTAGTTAGAAAATAAACCACCAAATGTATTTTGAACAACTTTGTATTCATTTGGCAACTAGATGTTTCACTTAATCCAAAACTTATTTAGCTAACGAACATAGGTTGTCTTTTCCTTTCTCAGAGAAGTGAGACAAAGCCTGTATTATTCCCACATACTCATTGTGTCGTTCTGGCATGTCTTTGGTTAGGTTTGACTCACTAAACAGAAAAGGCCATCTTTCACTACTGAAAAGAAAAGGCTTGTTTAAACAGAGCACTGTTAACCCTATTTAGTTGAAACAGGAGGCTACCTGATGACTATTATGCTATTTTTTTTAGCATGCATTTATGCCTATGAATCATACCTAGGAGTTACAGCATGGGGTCATTATACAATCAAAAATGTATAAATAAGTAAATAAATAAATAAATAAATAAATAAATAAATAAATAAATAACGGAAATAATTTACAATGATAAAAATATATAATATTTTAAGCAATCCATTTTTATTTATTATGGGATATATTGTAAGGGTATTTTAATTCTCATAAATTTATGAGCAGTACAGTGTTCTCTAATGTTTAGCAAGTGAGTTAAGTGAGTCTTGGAGTTAGTTTTGTCTCATAACCAAACTGTATATTTTGGTTAAGATATTTGAGTTTAGAAGATCTTTTCCATACATCTTTGTTATCATTATGGTTTAATACATCTCCAGGTTTTGTTTCTCTTTTTGGCCAGATGGTAATACTGTAATATTTGTTTGTCTTGTTCCAGGGAATTCTTAGAAAGAGGATCATAGATTTCTCACATGTGGTGACTCACCAAACAGGCCAATAGGTAGACCCTATTTTAACAAAGCAAAGAAACTGATAAGAACAGCAGAGTTACCATTGATTTGTCTATATATTTGACATGTAAGATAGCTTTATTTCTATTCCTCAGGTGCAGCATGGTCTGCCTTCTGGTATTACAGTTGGGCAGAGCACATGGGTTTGAATTGCACAGGTCCTTTTATGTGGATTTTCTTTTGATGAATACAGTACAGTGCTGCAAACATATTTTCTCTTCCTTATAATTTTATTAATGATAGTTTCTTTTCTCTAGCTTAGTTTAAGAGCACAGTATATGATACATATAACATACAAACTATGTGTTAATTAGTTTTATATTATTGGTTAGGCTTTCAGTCAACAATAAGCTATTATAGTTAAGTTTTGGGGGACTCAAAAGTCATATGCTGATTTTCAACTACATTGGCTCCCCAACCTTCTCATTCTTTAAGGTTCAACTATATTGTGATCAATAATCAAAAACAAAATAAATCAACACAATAAAGCAATAACCAAAGAACCATAGAAGAAATCAATTTATGGATCTTTTTCCAATAGCATACAAAATGTCACTCAGAATTAATGCAAGAAAAATATTCATAGGGCATATTACAAAAGTATCATAGACTTTACAATTTAAAATCAGGGGGGAAAAAAGGAATAAACATTCTCAACTTCTTCTGGAGCTTAAGATGGGCAGGCACACATAAAGTTAGAAACTGCCTGGTTGTGATCATGTGACTGATTTCACCAGTAGATTGTGAATAGAAGTAATGTGTAAAATTTCTGCCATAATTTAAAGAAAAATTGCCTGCCTTGATTTTCCTATTCCTGCAAGCTGACTATAAACATGTTCTTATACCATTTTTGGCTATAAAGTTATGAATAAAATCTGTGCTTTGGCAAAATAACAAAACAGAAGGAACCTGGGTGCTTGGAGAGTTATGTGGAGCAGAATCATCTTGGAAACTCGAATTGCTCATTTGGGGGCTGGTGTGTATACAAGAAATAAATGTGTATTTTAATAAAGGTTCTGTATTTTTGGATCTCTTACTAATAGCTTAGCTTTTGCCATAACATTGGAGAAATTAGTACTAGAAGTGGGATACAGCCATCACAAAACCAGAGATGTGATGTTGGCTTGAAGATCAAGTAATATATAGCAAGGATGAAGATATAGTAATAGACCAAAAGATGGTTACCCTCATTCAAGTGTTTACCAAATGAAAACATTTGGTAAAAATATTACTTGTGATGATTTGCAAGACAAACAAATTTCTCACTGAGCTTGTGCCTCTAGCTGAAGTAGTTGGAAATTTTCAGACCCATAAAGAAGGATGGTTATAACACAGAAGTCTTAAGAGAGATATGCTCAAGACTAACTACACACACACACACACACACACACACACACGCACACACACACACATATATTTGGGTGTAGTTATTGGAACATTCACCAGACTCTAAACAAATAAACCTGCAGATTAGTGTTTTTAAGGGATCATGTTACCAAATTAGCCATCGGCATAGTCTACAAAAACAAAATTGTGAGGCCTGAAGAAATCCTTAAGGAATGCATACTGATAATCACTTAAGAGTTGTCATGGAGTGAGTATAAGAGACTAGAAACAGTTCCCAGAAGGCAACAAGTGTCATGGACAAAGGAGTTCCTCTCAAAGAGCAGAATCAGGGACAGCCAAATGGACCAACCAAGACCTACTCCACTGCCAGCACAAACAGATAAACAACTCCTGCCCAGCAGAGTGAAATTGCTCTAAATCATTCTCTCCAATGTGTTTCTCATGCTTTCCTTCAACAAACTGGAGTTTCTGTTGCTATTGCAGTTACCCTGGTCCTACTTAAAAAGTGCTGGGACCAATTCCAATGCGTGGGTGTGGGGATTTCCTCCACACCACCAAGCAATGTTCAGGACACTAGCTGGGTTTCCTCCAATTCAACCCAATTCTGAGACTACATGGAGATACCATCAGATTCCACAGGTTAAGGGCTCAGTCCTACAAGACTGCCTCCTCCCCCTTCAGATGCCAGTCTCATGCCCAGGTTATCATCTGTGCTTCTGACCAACCAGCTAGAGATCAGAGCTCCCAATGACCCAATTCCTTGGGCTTGATTGATTTGCTAGAGTGGCTCACAGAACTCAGAGAAATATTTTACTTCCTAGATCATCAGTTTATTATGAGAGGATGTAATTCAGGAATAGCCAGATGGAAGAGATGCATAAGATAAGGGATGTGGAAAGAGACACTGAGCTATAATATTCTGTCAAGGCATGCCACTCCCCCCAAATCTCCATGTGTTCACCAGCGCAGAAGCTTTCTGAATTTGGTCCTTTTGGGTTTTTATGGAGCCTTCCTTAGGCAATCTTCCATAGGCAGATTGATTAAATCATTGACCATTGACAATGAATTTAACCTCCAGCTCCTCCTTGCTCCCCACCAAGGTCGGGGGTGGGACTAAAGGAGATTCCCCTGGCAATGAGCCCTGTCCTTAGATGCTTTCCAAAAGTAACCTCATTGACATAAACCCAGTTGTGGAAGGGGTTTGTTTATTTTGTTGTTGTTGTTGTTTGGTTGGTTTGCTTTATTTTTTTAGTTAACATATATTGCAATATTTGTTTCTGGAGTAGAATTCAGTAATTCATCACTTATATACAACACCCAGTGCTCATAACAACAAATGCCCTCTTTAATACCCATTAACCATCTAGCCCATCCCTCACCTACCTTCCACAGGAAAGGGGCTTGTTATGATTAACAAGATACCCATCTCACCTTTATGGCTCTGAAATGATTCCAAGAACTGAGTACAAGAAACCCAATATTATGACAAAGGATGTTCCTATTGCTCTTATTGCTCAGGAAATTCCAAGGGTTTTGGGAGCTATGAGCCAGGAACCATGGACAAACCAAATACATAAGCTAATGGAGTTGTATGATATAAATCACAATATCATGCAACTCCACTCCTATTTATTTAGAAAAGGCAATGTGGGAAGCAGATAACATATCGACTTGATGAAGAAGACTATGCTTCAACTAGAGATCCTGAACTTTGAGCTGGATGAAATAACCGAAATGGATTTTGGATTATCTCCCTTGGAAAGGGGACCAGTATGTTCTATTTTTGGAAAGAAATTTCCACCTAAATACATGGCTAGAGCCATGTGTTGTGTCAGTGGTTGTTAATTGTCCCACCAAATTCCATTCCCCCTTCATATAGTAATGCATCGTAAGTTGAGCATATCGTTTCCTTGGCCAAGATTCCACTTCTCAGACTCTTCACAGATAATAATGTGATATGACTGTATTCTTGTCAATGCCATGTGAGTAAAATTGCTAAGGACAATTTCTCACTGTTTAAAGATAAGTGATTGCTCTGATCACCTGTCTTTTTTTCCCACTCCCATGAGCTGGAATACAGATGTGCCCATGACCCAGTTTCAACTGTGTAGGAGAAAACATTGTACTAGAGGGTAGCAGAAGAAACTGGGATTTCTCAAAGACCACACAGAGCAGAGATACCCTCATGAATCTGGACGTCTCTTCCCAGTACTATTAGGTGATACAGAGAAAAATGTCTGTGTCTAAGCTACTGTATTTTTCAGGTCTCTTTGTAATGGCAACGTAGCCTTTACTCTACCTAATGTAAGTGGATAGTCAAGACAAAATAGCCAAAAAAAAAAAAAAAAAAGGAAACAATAACAACAAAAAACATAGTAAGTAATAACAGCACATTTCCTGGACAAAATCAAGTATATCTGTTATTTCACTCAATATGAAAGTACTGGCCTCAACTGGTAAAAAGCAGAAGTAGCCAGATATTAATTAAACAACAAAATCTAAGAAAAATAAAAACAAAAATTCAAATCAAAACCACACTAAGATACCAACCTTACTCCAGTTAGAATGGCAAAAATGGACAAGGCAAGAAACAACAGTTGCTGGAGAGGATGTGGAGAAAGGGGATCCCTCCTACATTGTTGATGGGAATGCAAGTTGGTACAGCCACTCTGGAAAACAGTGTGGAGGTCCCTTAAAAAGTTAAAAATTGAGCTACCCTATGATCCAGCCATTGCACTACTGGGTATTTACCCCAAAGATATAGACGTAGTGAAGAGAAGGGCCATATGCACCCCAATGTTCATAGCAGCATTGTCCACAATAGCTAAATCGTGGAAGGAACCGAGATGCCCTTCAACAGATGACTGGATTAAGAAGTTGTGGTTCATATATACAATGGAATATTACTCAGCTATCAGAAAGAACGAGTTCTCAACATTTGCTGCAACATGGATGGCACTGGAGGAGATAATGCTAAGTGAAATAAGTCAAGCAGAGAAAGACAATTATCATATGATTTCTCTCATCTATGGAACATAAGAACTAGGAAGATCGGTAGGGGAAGAAAGGGGGATAATCAGAAGGGAGAATGAAGCATGAGAGACTATGGACTCTGAGAAACAAACTGAAGGCTTCAGAGGGGAGAGGGTGGGGGAATGGGATAGACTGGTGATGGGTAGTAAGGAGGGCACGTATTGCATGGTGCACTGGGTGTTATACGCAACTAATGAATCATCGAACTTTACATCAGAAACCAGGGATGTACTGTACGGTGACTAACATAATATAATAAAAAAAATTAAAAAAACAAAAAAAAAATAACAAAAAAAAAACAATGATCTCTCTGTCAACTTTTACAGAATTAGATGGAAACATACAGTTTTTGTACTGTATGGTGACTAACATAATATAATAAAAAAATTAATAAAAAAATTAGAAGAAAAAAATGAAAGGAAAAATAACTCAATATAATGGACAAATGATATGAATAGACAACTCATCAAAGAAATACAAATTACTAATAAATATGTGGGCAATATCTCAACCTCCATAGTAGTTAAGGAAACTAAGAATTAACAATTTCAGTTAAAAAAATTTTTAAAGCCATGAGAAAAAAATTAAAACAACAATGAGATATCATCTTTTATCTTTCAGTTGGGCAAAACTTTTAAAGAAGAATTATTTCCTGTCTTGGCAGCTTTTTAGAAGACTGGTAGATTTATGGAATGCTACCTTCTCTTTGGAAAGTATCTTGAGAATACCTATTAAAATTTCTGAAATGCATGATCCTTTGACACAGGAATCTAACTTCTCAAAAGTGTATTTGTTAAGAAAGAGTAGGTTATACCACATATACAAAAATTCTGAAATCTCTATAGCTTAAGGCAATATTTGTGCTACATACCGACATAGGCAGACTGGGGGATTGCTCACTGTAATCACTTAAGGAGCCAGGCTGAGAGAGGACCCATCTCCACCATGACTCCCACAGTCACTATAAAAGGGGAATGGGATGTGGCAAGTCCTGCACTGGACCTTAGAATAGCTCTCAGAAGTGACACACATCACTTCCACTCACATTTCATCAACCAAAGCGTGCCTCAGAGCCATACCTAACCTCAAGAGATTCAGAAAGGACAGTGCTACTACATGCCTAGAAGAAGAGAACATCAACCATAATACTGTAAGGATCTACTTTATAGAAATAAAAGCGCCAGTATATGAGGATGTAAATACAATGATGTATCACAATATTATTTTTAGTCACAAAAAAACCTAGTAACAATCTGAATACCCACCAAAAAAGAAATAATTTTATAAAGCCAGTGAAGACTCCATCCTCTGAGTGAGTTCCCTAATCTGAAGAGGAAGAAGGTGAGTTCAGCTGGTTTTCTACCAAAAATGGCGGGCTGAAGGCTGGTGATGGATCCTTGTTCCTCTCCTGGTCTCCCTCTGGCCGCTCACCTCTGTCCCCTTACGGGGAGGGCTGCCCCTGCCTTAGTCCTAGGGCAACCAGACAGATAGCGGGCTTCTCACCCACTGCAGTGTTGGAGCAATAAAATGTGATGCTTGGGGGTCCCCCCAGGGAGCTGCCTGTGGCTTTATTTATGAATCTGGTTTTTGGGGAGTGAGGGGAGGAGATGTCTCCATGTCAGTGCAAATCCCCTCTTCCAGGAACTATGACTCAAAAGAAGAGGGTGCTTGGACTTTGCTATACACATTTGCTTTGTGTAAATAAATGTTTACAATTTCATATTAAACAGGAAATAAGTGTTAGAGTTTCTGACTGTGTATTTTTTACTTTTATAGGCTTTGAAACTATGATCCTTTATATGTGTGTTTTGGGGGAGCTATGATAATTTTTATGGCAAACAGTTGGTATTGTTAACTTTTTATTGTCATTAAAGTACATAAAAATCCCATTAATCTCCTTATTCTTCTATTTCCCTTAACGCTGGTATACACCAAAAAGAAATCTTTGCTTTCCTTCTTTTATCATTATAATCTAATAAAAATATTTTGCTAGCATAAAAAAATGATTATATACATATTATAGGCTTTAATCCAGCTATTTAACATACTGATTTAATATATTTGTATTGGGTGCTTGTTCGAGATGTATTATATGACAAAAAACACTTGATATAGAATGTGCACAGTATGATACTACTTTTGTAAAGACATACAACAATGACAAAAAGCTCTATATAGCTGTATATGTTTTTTAAATATTTATTTATTTATTTATTTATTTATTTATTTATTTATTATTTGGGAGAGAGAGAGGGTGAGTTTTAGAGAGAGAGAGAAGATGAGAGAGAGAGAGAGAACCCCAAACAGACTCCCCACTGAGCATGGATCCTGACTCGGGGCTGGATCTCATGACCCTGAGATCATGACCTAAGCCAAAAACCAAGAGTTGGAGGCTTAACCGACTGCAGTACTCAGGTGCCCTTAGCTTTATATATGTTTATGTGTGCGTGGAGAAAGCTGTGGAAGAATAGATACCATATAACCTTAATTTATATGCATATACATAAAGCATACCTGTATGTATGTTTGTATAAACTTGTATGTATATTTGTATAAACTCATGTGTGCATACATGACATATGTGTTAACTTTTAGGAATATCACTTGGGGCGCCTGGGTGGCACAGCGGTTGGGCGTCTGCCTTCGGCTCAGGGCCTGATCCCGACGTGATGGGATCAAGCCCCACATCAGGCTCTTCTGCTATGAGCATGCTTCTTCCTCTCCCACTCCCCCTGCTTGTGTTCCCTCTCTCGCTGGCTGTCTCTATCTCTGTCAAATAAATAAATAATATCTTAAAAAAAAAAAAAAGGAATATCACTTAACTTTCTATTTATTCATCTTCAGATTTTTAAATAATTAGCATGTAATATTTTGTCATTTTAAAATTAATAAATTTTACTAATTCCTAAGAATTAAATAGGTACATCGTAAGTAGAAAAATGCTCACTTACTTTAAACAAATACAGAGACATTTAGGTACATAATTCCTTCAATATAATTCTGATACATGCAATTCATTCTTCTATTTATGCTTTTCATGCAATTTATTCTTGTACTTATGCTTTTTAATTATCAATACATATTAAATATCTACTAAGTGTCGCATATTAGGGCTAGAACCATGAATAAGCTAGAGAAAAATTCCTGCACTTTTGAGCTTGTATTATAGGAAGGAGTCAGACAACAATAAAATAACGAACCAGCATATAATGCAAACTTAAGTACTGAAAAATATTTTAAAGGAAAATAACAATATAGAGAATGTGTTTTGGAAGTCAACACCATAAATAACGTGGTCAAAAACATTCAGGAAGACTTTCTCAGTAGGGCTGTGTTATGATAAGATTTAATTTATATTTTATAAAAGAGAACTGACCATATGGGAGCAGGGAGAACATTTCAGGAGTTATTGCAACAGCCCAGATGAGAGATAAAGGGGGCTTTGTCTAGGATAGTGGCATTGAAGGAAGGTCAGTCAGTTCATATTCAGGATATATCTTGAATTTTGAACCCCATAGGACATGGGGGTATATTAGATGTGAGTGAAAGGGAGCAGTGTCAACTCAGCTGATTCCAAGTTTGGGGCCAGAAAAATTGGGTGGATGGAAGAATTGTGGAGGAGCAGGTTGGGGGCGTGGTCAGAAAGCAAGAGTTTTGTTTTAGATCTGTTCTAACTCTCTACTCAATATCCAAGTAGAAATGTCAAATAAGTGTCTGCACTGGGGCTCATTAGTTTGAAGATGATATTTAAGCCTGAGAGACTGAATGAGACCACCAAATATGTCAGTGTGCTGATGAATAGAAGAAAGTTGAAAACTTAGCCCAGGGACACACAAAGTTCAGAGGCCAGGAGTAGAGAAAGAATAACCAGTGAAGTAACAGAAGAGGAAGTATTCTGGAGGTTAAGTAAAGAAAGTGTTTTTGGAATGAGACCAGAGATGGTATTGAGTGCTGTTGTTTATCTGGGTGGTTGTATGCCCGCTGCTCTTTTATTATTTGTAAAAAGAAAAAAGAAAAAATATGGCTCACATAACCAAGAGCATACCAGAAATACTTCTAGGGTATTGTTGTTAGAAAAGAAAAAAAATAATATTATAATCCCTAACTGCCTTTTATGAAGGTTTGATCCTGTTAAATAAAGAGCCCTTTATCCTGCTGTGTATCCTGAAGGGTTTGGTTAGATAAATTTCCATCTCAGTGTTATAGAAAGTTGAACTGATCACATGATAGAGGGAAAAGAGACAGGACTTCCAGCCATATGGGATTGAAGAGATTGACAAATCCTGTCTTCCCAAAGCAACTAGAAAACTGCAAAAGTGTTGGGGGGGAGGGGAAAGTCATTTCAGGGCTCTGGAAATCTACCAAATACAAACCACAACTGACATATATTCAGGGAAAAAAAAAAAAAAACGACTGAACTGTGGGAAAAACAGTGGGAGTCTATAGCATTCTTGCCTGGGCTAGCCACCTGATCCCGCACCAGTTCAGATGATACAGTAGTTCTGCTCTCAGGGCTGGCTGGCCATGAAAACCAGCACTTTCACTGTGGGAGAGGGTGGACTTTACTGGGAGTGGAGGCTGGACAAATCTCACCCAGCAGAAAACAGGAAAAGCCTGGGGCTCTACTGGTCTAAGGTTGCAGTTCCTGTAGGGACAAGTAGCACAAGAAGACTAGGAAAATATTTAGCAGTGAGACAGTAATTGAGGGACTTGATAAGCATTCCACACATCTCTGACTGTCCAGGGGCCTGTGTGCATGTGTGGTGGGGACCTGAGAAAGCCCAGCAGAAAGTAAAAGCCAGGCTAACCTGAAAAAACTGCCCAAACTTTGAATGTGTGCCTCAAACCAGACACAAATTCACCAGCAGAGGAAGAGGGAAGCCTTATGGGCCTAAGGTGTTTGACCACATCTTTGTTTAATTTATTGACTGTCTATTAAGTTTTGCAAACTTAGGGGTCACTCCTAGGAAGCCTGGTTTTAAAAAACGTGTAGGGCAGGAAGAATTTTTCCTCTACCCTTTTTGCTGGTCTATTAGTTAAATTGATTTAAGACAGATTAATAGGAGGAAAAACAAATTTAATTACATACATATGGGAGCCCCATTAGACTATGAGACCCACAGGCATTCAGGTCATTGAGGCTTATATGTCATCCTGAGCTAAGGAGAAGAGGCTGGGGTCTGGAACTTCAAAGAGAAGGAAGACAGTTTACAGGAAGGTAGGAAGAGCAAATGTTTGGTAAACAAATGTTTGGCATGCCACGCAGAGACAATGGGATACAGAGAGGAATTTTATCTCCATGCCCTACCGAGCTTTCCCCAGCTCACCACACCTAGCCCATATTCTTTGTAGTTATCTCTGGTGATGGTTCTCTTCCTGGGCCAGGTCTTCATCTAAATTCTTTCAGGCAGTTAAGGGGGAGGTAAAACCTCTTCTAAGTCTTTCAGGCCTTGATTGACTTCATCTCAACGTAATCCACATGCCAAGATGGCACATGTTGGGGAAGCTTGTTCTGGACCCCTTCAAATATAAATAATAATAAAAAACATAAGCAGATATGAACAGCCTCACACCACATGGGTGATAAATTCCTTGGATTAAATCCAGGTAAATTACTTAAAACAACCACACCAACAATCTAACAACAAAAAATATCAAGAAAAAACCTTCAGAGAAAATGAAGAAAAGAAGGTCATAATCTAGAGTTGCTAGAATATATTATCTAAAATGTTTAGTTTTCTACAAATGAAACAAAACCAGGAAAGTATGAACCATACTTAGGTAAGAAGTAATAAGAAACTTCTTCTGGCTTGGCCCACAGGTTGGGTTTAGCGAAGACTTTTACATCAGATATTATAAATATGTTTGAAGAATTGAAGGTATCGGAACATATATTTAAGAACAAAGGGAAAATATGTTGACAGTGGTTCAAAATGGGGAATAAAAGAAAAAGAATAGAAAGAACTAAAGAAAGAACTAAATGGAGATTCTAGAGTTGAAAACAATGCAAATGTCATCGGAACATTTTTTGTATTAGCCAAAAAAGCTGGAAGCAATCCAATTATCCATCAATTGGTGAATCATTAAACAAAATGTGGTATAGCCATACAATTGAATATTATTCAGCAATAAAAGGGAGTAAACTTCTGAAAACCACTACAACAAAGATGAACCTTAACAACATTATGCCAAGCCAAAAAAGCCGGACACAAAGATAATATATTTTGTAATTCCTTTTATATGAAATACAGAGAAAATTAATATCTATAGAGACAGAAAGAGAAGCAATGGCTGCCTGGGACTGGGGTTGTGAGGGGGTTGACTGCAGATAAGAAAGAGAGAATTTTTTCTGAGTGATGGAAATGTTTTAAAATTGTATTGGGGTGATGGTTGCACAACCTTATAAATTTACTAGAAGAACCATTGAATTCTATACTTACAATGACCAAATGTTTTAGTATGTAAATTATCTGTTTAAAATAAATCTGTTTAAAAGTAGAGGGAAAATAGGCCAGTATACAGATCCTGGGGGGATCTGGTGGGTGGTGCCGAGGAAAGGCCATCACACAGGTGGTATACAGCTACGTGCTCCATGTGACTTCTCTTCATCATCTGGCCGATGAAATGTAGCTGAAGTGATGTGTGGCTCTTCCAGGTAAATGTTTAAGAATCATCATTTGACATCATTTGATTTGCCCTGTCACTTTTTCTTTTGCCTCAGTGACTCGCCTACAATACAGTCAGGGGCTGCTCTGTTAGCCTTGGTCTTAGAGAAAGACCAAAACACGGAACAGAGTCATAGCTCATCTGCAATAAATGTGCAGCACGAACAAGAAATAAATCCTATTTTTTTTAATTATTGGTATTTGGGGATGGTTTCTTACTACAGCATAATGTCACCCATCCTGATGTGTCCATGTTCCTTAAAAGAGATTACAAACCCACAATTAACTCTTTTGCCTCTATTCACTCATCCCTATGGGGTACTATCTACAAGTGTATTGTCAGTCGTTTTCCTTTTCTAAGGGTAAGCTTTTAAAAATGCTTTTTATCTGTGATACATCATTGAGTGACTGGTGGTGAATTGATGTCTTATCAGTTCTCAGACTATCTTCATTCATCTGTAACGGACTACCTGGGATTAGCAGAGTCTGGAAGTGGAGCCACCTGCTTGGGTGTGGTAGATATTAGGAAACAGACACAGTTGTAGGTACTGGAAGAAGGTCTAGTCTAGTAGCAGAACATGTCCACTGAAGCAAATTTCTTAATTGGTACAAGTGATGAGTTGTAGATGATTAACTTAGCATGCCTGGCTTTTGGGTCAGGCCTCAGGAGGCTGGAGATTCTGGCCTAAGTGTGTCTGTTCAGAAGCAATTTCATCCACCTGCCCTATTTTTCTGTTCAAATATGACCACTTTGGATGTGTGCTGTGATGTGAAAAAGATTGGGAAACACAGTTGTAAAGGGTAAAAATAATCATATATTAATCAAGTCGTTTTGAGGAGAGAACAGAAGCAGAGGAAAATAGGGGAAGGTATTAATTAAGGAAACAGGGTCTCTATACATGAATCCTGTTAGACAATGAATTGGTAGTGATTGAGCACCTGCTACCAGTCTTAGCGTTTCAGTTAATTCATAATCATATTTAGTCTCTACTGTGTGTGAGGAAATTGTTGCTGGCAACATTTTAAAGATGAGGAACCCAGAGCTTAGAAAGAATAAAATAACTGGGCCAGAATTGTGAGTTTGCAAATGTGGAGAATGAAATTTGAGTCAAGTTTTGGACTGGAAATCTCAGTCATGAGATCTAGGAGCAGGTGATTATATGGACAGCATAGAGGCAGGTTGGTTGCTAAAATCTGTGAAATCTGTCTTCTGGCAACAAGACCCCATCACTGGGTTTGGGTTTGTATGAGTTCCTAATAGGGGATGAGAAGAATTGGCATGAATCAAATAGGATTACCAATTCTGAGGGGACTGTGGCATTAAATTGGAGCTTAGTCACAAGGGAAAACTTTTGACTGTATAAATCAAGTTTAGTCTACAAGTTAACGAATAAAGTAGGTGTTTAAGGCCAATATGTTGTTTAAGGCTAATGTACTGAAGGGTAAGTGCTATAATCTTAATTAAATGCGCGGGATGACTCAAAAAAGATAGGAAAACTTCAGGTTTTCTCATGGGTGTCAACAGTGAGAAGAGCATCACTTTCACCCTTACAACGACACAAAAAGTCAAACTATAAATTCATCACTTTACTTTGAATCCATGAAAGGGCTAAGGTCTTAGGGCAACTAACTAACCTGAACAACAAGAAAAGAAAAACACCTTCAGAGAGAGAGGGATGTGAGCATTTGTTGACCTGGGGCAGATGCAACCACATACACTAATCAAAGTCCAGCTAAGGAGTTCAGTTAAGCAATTGATGGAAGCTGAGAGTGAGCTGGTGAGACTGTAGAGCTTCTGGGGTCTATAGATGTAAGGAAAGTTCGCACCCTCTTGCAGGCTCGTCTCCAGGGATCTCACCCAGTTCTCACAAAAAATATTGGTGAAATCCTGAGAGAGCAACATAGTGGTTGGGGGGAGGGGAATAGCAGTCTCCATAGGAAGGTATGAAGCTATGTGTAGATCATTCTTGCTTATCTGCCCTATAGAATAAGAGTCTGAAACTGTAGGCAGAGGGACAACAAACACTATGGCACTTGTGGCACTGGGGAAAACTACTCCAGCTGTGTATACAGAACAGAAAAGCTCTCTAGTCTTGGGGAAAAGGCAGCCCAGAACTACAGCTTGTACATGGGGCAGGAGGCCACATTTTCAAGATCCAGGGACAGAGTGCTTGCATAGGACCAGCATTTAACCATAATAACAGAGAATCCCCCACTTGCTGCCCTCCCCCAAGCCAACAGCATTGAGCAATGGGTAACTGTGGAATCATGCTGGGAAAGCTGCAGGAGTATGGAGAGAGAGACTCTCTCTGAGGCACAGCAGAAAGGGATGACCTCGAGCAAAAGGTAAAGCAGATATTCAGGAAAAAAACTCTTTGCAAACACAGGGTACCTAAATACAAGTTTTCTCTGGAAGAATTTTAATGTTGTGGTATACTGACTTTAACCAACAACAACAAAAAAACCCAGACCCAACTCAACCCCTTCCTAGACTGACTTAATTCTCCAAAATAAATGTCTAGCATAATGAAAGGCATATGCAAACAAAGAAGCTGTTTGCCTAAGTTTCTATTCCTATGCAAGATGTCCAACTTTCAACAAAAAATTACAACGTCTACAGAGAAGCAAGAAAAAATAGCAAACTACCAAGAGAAAAGCAATCAATACAACCAAATTAAAAAATGACAGAGATGACAGAACTATCAGAAAAGGAATTTAAAATAACTATGATTACTATTTGAAAGCTCTAAAGGAAGAAGATTGACAACATTTACGAACAGACAAGCAATTAAAGCAGAGAGATGGAAACTATAAATAGAAATATTAGAAATTAAAAGTGTAGTAACAAAGATAAAGAATGACACTATAAGGCTCTTTAGAAGATTTGATACACTGAGGAAGTAGTCACTAGGTCAACAGGCATTACCCAAAACGAAGCACAAAGAGATCCAACTGTATTTCTCATTAATTGCTAGTGAAAATGAGAAAGGGAACAACGACTTTAGAAAACAGTTTGATCATTTCTTATGAAGTTAAGCATATATTTACCATATGATCCAAGAATCCCACTCTGAGTAATTACCCAGGAGAAATAAAAATGTATGTTCACACAAAAACCTGTACGTAAATATTTATAATTGCTTTGTTCATTATTGCTAAAAATTGGACAGAACTCGACTATCTTTCAATGGGTAATTGGATAAACAATCTATGATCCATCCATACCGTACAATACTACTCAGCCATAAAAAGGAATAGACCTGATACACCTAAACATGATTGAATCTTGAAAGTACTTGCTAAGTGAAAGAAGTCAAACCCAAAAAACTACATACCATAGGATTCCATTTATGTGACATTCTGAAAAAGGCAAAACTATAGACTTGGAGAATTTGTCAGTGGTTGATAAGGGTTGGAAGGGGGAAGAGGACCTTACTGTGTAGGGACAACATGAGCAAATTTTGGGGGGTGATGGAACTATTCTCTGTGATAATTTTGATGGTGGATATATGACTCATTGTATTTTTCAAAATGCTTAGAACTCAACCACAAAGAATAAATTTTGCTGGGTTTAAGTTTAAAAATAAAATTTCTAAAAAGAGGTGAATTGTTTGTGTTTCCACACTCAGAATTTGAAGTTGGAGTAGTTTTTAGGGCTAGTGATGTTTGTCAAACATAACTATAACTCAGATTTGTTCTTACTCCTTTAAGTGTCTGAATGATTCCAGGGTGAAATCTGAAGATACTCTTTCTCAAACAGTTCTTCCTTACAGAGAACACTAAATTTGAGCTTAAATGAGCTTCTCCTTGTCTTTGGCTCAGTCAGATTCAACATCATGTGCATTATAATATTTACTGATTTAAAAAATAATTGTTTCTTAACTACTTAACATTTTGATTAATCCTTCTGTTCTTCCTCACAAATATCCGTTGTTACTCTCTCTACATTATCTTAGGAGGCATCAGTTTGTTCACTCACTAAAGAATGCTCGTGGGTGTGCTAAAGAACCGTGCGGAATGTTAGAGACATGCTGCCTTTACATAGGTATGTTGTGAGGACTGCCTTCTGCTAAATAATTTGCATAAATTACATGGTTTAGCTATTCAATTTATATTGCCTTGCTCTCTGAAGGAACAATGATGGTGATTTGTAATTATCATCAGCTTTACTTACAATTCTTAAAATCCTTTGAAATGCTTCCTCAGTTATTTAAATAATTGTACATGCACACAAAAGAATAAAATGATGGACATTTAAAGGACTGTAGGACCTGTTTTAGGACTCACTACTCATAAATAGAGTTACCCTACCATCACCATCAATAGCCTTGAAATAATTTTATTGTTGAACTCAGCTAAGTTCAACAAAAATATTCATGTAAGGGTTCAATTCAAAGTATGGAGAAGGTTCATAACAGGGGTGGTAAAAGGGATTCTCTTTCTTTCCCAATTTATAACCTACTATTGTTACCAATAAGCTTTGGGAGAAAACCCCTACTATCTGAAGCCAAGGGAAATCCTAGAAATAACTGCAAAGAGGAATTCTAAGGGTGCCAATGAGTTGCTGACTGATTAGAGCATAATATAGTTCTCTTTGTAATACAAAATTTAATGTCTAATATTGAGAATAAACATACACTTTTAAAAATTGAGATGATTCTTGGATGATTAAGGTGAATTTATAGTTGCTTAGTGCCTTTTGGTGGGTATAAGAGGTCATGTCAGTGGCACCAAAAGTTCATCATCCCAAGAGTAAGGATAAATTAGGTTAGAGCTGTATGTCCAAAGCAGAATTTCTATCTTTCTAGATCAAATGTTCTCTTTTCTGTTTTCTCTTTGTGTTACAGGTACCTTCTAGTTCACTTAGACTCAAAGCCATCCTGTCTTTGACTCTCGTTTCCCTACTTCCTTCACCACCACCCCTATTTGTGATTAATTTGCACCAGTCCTGTATCTGCAGTATCCTCTGAATGAACTTCACCACTCCTTCTGAATGCTCTTCCTGCCACTATAATATTTCTGTCTCACAGTACTTGTCACTTCTCCACATGGAGCTTTGCCTTGGTTTCCTGCAAATCAAGTGTGTCTTCTTCTGGAATCAAGGTCTTGCTAGACTTCTCAGTTCTGATCTTACAACTGTTTGTGTGATTGCTCTCTGTTCCCAGCACTCCACTGTGATATTTATTCTATGACCACTTAAGATAAATATGACAACACATAAACCAGATCTCATTTTCTAGAGTTTCTTTGAATGCTAAGGTGAGAGGTCTCCCTTACTTGAGTAGCAGTGAAAGGATATTGGTTTTTTGTTTGGTTTAAGTAGGAAGAATATGCAGCAGTATGATGGCTGGATTTGGACAGAGAGAGAGAGAGAATTACCAATCAGAAGGGCATTGTGATATTTTAGGGGAAAGGTAATGAAGACCTGAACTAGGGTGGCTGCAGCGGAAAGGGAAAAAAGAGACAGACTGAAAAAAAGTGTTAAATAGATAAAATCTACAAGATGCTAGCAGGGACCTGTTTAAGGAGAATGATGGATAAGGAGGGGCCGCCAATGACTCTGAGGTTTCCAGTCTTTGTGATGAAGAGGCTGGAAGTGCTAGTAACAGATGGAGGGAAGAGCAGAGCATGGGGGCATCGGGAAGCAGAGGCAGGCTTTACATTTCGAGAGACCGGCTTTGGATCGATTTCTGGTCCTTAATTCCGTATGATAGCAAACAAGCATCTTCCTTTCTTTCTGCCTCAGTTTGCACAACTATCCACCGGCGCAAAAATACCTACCTAAAGAGGATGGTTATGAGGACTGGGTGAGCAACTACATGAAGGTCACCAGCCTCATGGCGAGTTTTGGACCAATAAATAGAAGTTATTGTTCTTGTTATTATTGTAATTACTGTAAGGAAATAAGTGCCATCCTAACTGTTAACCAGTAGTTAGTGATATCTGTCTACACTAGAATGGACACCATGCAGCATTTCCATGACGCACTGCCTGACTAATTAAGAGTCTAGCAATCCCTTCATGGCAGATGATCTGTCTTTGGCAAGAGACTCCCAGGAGGTTTCCTCAGGCAATCTGGTTTGTGATTTGAAGTAATTTGGAAAGGATCCATAAAAGGAGAAGGGAAATGCCAGAAGACAGGCCAAGCAACCTAGCTGGGAGCTGTCTGTGGAGGAGCCAGGAAAGGCACATGAATGGGAGGCTTCCTCAAGGTAGAAGCTGGGAGTTGAGGGTCAGGAGAGAGCGAGAGAGCAGGTGGCGGGGGAGGGGGAGACCACTGGAGCCAGAGCTGGTACAGTAGACAAGGTGTGGTATGTGAGCTGTTAGCTGAAGAGGTGCAGTCGCCATAAAAAGAGGGAGGTGCCTGGGAAGGGCAGGCGGCAGGAGGGTGGACACTGGGAGGGGCAGGATTGGGAAGGGACAAATGGGAAATTGCTGGGCTTCCTGGGGCGGACCTCTCCCAATAAATCATTTGCAGTTGCTGGAACTGCCCTGAGTGTCTTCCTTTATGTTGCAGCGCTATTAAAAGGGCACTGCTCCCTTTTTGCGTTGGCTTTAAGTCACTCCATTACTCACCCGGGGCAGCTTGAAGGCTCCATGCCGCCCAGCGAGTGAGGCACGGAGCGGTTGAGTCTGTTTCGCTTGAGCAAGCACAAGCAGGATTGCACATCTCTGGAACATGGAAGATAGTATCAGAAATGGGACAAGCGTAATATCAGGGTGGAACAGAATTATTACTTGAATTAATTATATTGCAAAAATGTGTTGCTCATGAAATTATGCACATGATACATACTTATGTACGTATTTAGGTTTTTGTGATTAAAAATATTTTTTATTCAGTATTTTAAATTATAATCTATAGCACTGTGTGGTTGATATGTAACAAATAGGAAGAAAGAGAAGAGAGGGCCACTAGGAGTGAAGGGCATGGCTTAGGTATGCGCTAGAACTGAGTTCAGATCCCAGCTCTGCCACTTAGCTGTGTGCCTTTCAGCAGGTTGCTTACCCGATCTCTTTAGGCTCTATTTTCCTTACCTGTAGAGAGTGAAAAGTACACCTATCAAAGGGGTGTTATGAGGATTAAATCAAGTGTACAGTGTAGCCAGGCATACTGCATACTCAGCAAATGACAGCTGTTCCTATATGTTCCGTTTTACTTTAGGCAGATGGGTTTTTTGGTTGTTGTGTTGTTTTGTTTTATAGTTATCTCACGTATCCTTCCAAAGCCATCACAAGGCAGGAGTGAGATTCTAGTCTCACAGAGGAAGGGAGTGAGGCTACACCAGGTAAGCTATTTGCTGGAATCACAGAACTGCTAGGTAGCAAAGCTAGCATTAAAGTTCAAGTCTTCTGACTTCCAGGCTCAATGCCTTTCCCAAAAATGACACAGAGACACAATGAAGTAGGAATTGAGACCAGTGTTCAGCATTTGTTCAGCCAAGGGCTTTGTTTCACAGTGCAAGGTGAACAGCACCACATCTTCTACTTCTATGAAAAGAAGCTACTGAGGTTGTGTTGGGAAGTAGTTATTTTCACTTGAGAAGTTTTTTTTTTAAGAGTTTATTTATGTATTTGAAAGAGAGAGAGTGCGAGTGAGAGAGAGCACTAGCAGGTGGGGCAGGGCGGAGCAGAGGGAGAGGGAGAAGCAGATTTCCCACTGAGCCAGGAGTCCAATGCCGGGCTGGATTCCAGGACCCTGAGATCATGACTTGAGCCGAAGGCAGATGCTTAACCGACTGAGCCACCCGGGCACCCTGGCCTGAGAAGCTTTTCATAGATCCTCTCAACCCTGGAGCACTGAACATCCAGAATGATTCTCCCACTTCACTCACACAGAGGGGGGTGCCTCAGCAGACAGGTGTATGGTAGATATGGCTGAAGACAAGCAACAGTGGGAGGAAGTCTGGGTGGGTTGAAGGTGGTGGCCGATAACTGGTTTGAAAGCAGATGGCTGCCTACAAATATGCTATTCATTTTTCTCTATGAAATGGTGGCATTGACCATAACCCATGTATTCTAACCAAGAGATCCAACCTGGAAGGGTGCCAGGCAATTTTGTGAGGCCTCTACATCCATAGAAGCATAATCTGGCCTAAGAAATTGGACATCAAAGTGGACATCAATGGTTTCTACACCCCTACCATGTTGCTATACTGGTTGGAACCCCTTGCCCATAGAAGAAAGTCCAAATGTTTGAGTACTGCTAGAAAAACCCTGCAAAAGCTGACTCTTCTTTAGCTTTTCATCCTCATCTCTTGGTACTGTGCACCTCACACTCTGCTCGGGCCAGATCAAAGTTCTCTTAGGTTCTTGTATGTCTCTCAGGCTCTCTCTTGGAGATCTTCACACATGCTGTTTCCCCCACTCTTCCCCTTTAGTCAGTAATTCTTATCCTTCAGAGAGTAGCTTGATTCCCACCAGCTTAGCCTTCCCAAACAGGGCCCACTCCCCTTTCCCTGGCTTGGCCTCCTTCACACATATAGCAGTGCTGTTTACTTAACTATCATCCCCATGAGACCCCCACTCCCAAGGCCAGAGCTCACGGCTGTCTTGCTCATCGCTGTATCTGCACGACTTAAACTTAACTCTGCCTGACACATGACAGAGCAAGTTCTCCTTATGTATTCTCTGAATGAATAAATGCATGCGTAAAAGTATATTTCTGCAGGAAATATACTTCTCAGGAAGTAATGGAGTTTATGAGCAGAGCTTTCCAGCAAACTGTATTTAGTCATAATACTACATACATGCATATATATTATTTCCACATTTCTTCTTTTTCAGTGGTAATTATTTCTGCTCCAATTTATGGGAATGAGCAATATTAATTTAATCATGACAGTAGATGGCTCCTGTTTAAAAGTTATGACAGTTTTCATTCTAGAATTAAAGGGCTCAAGTGGGAACTTCTGTTTTAAAAACAATATAATGTGGAACATGCAAGGAATTATTTTACCTTAAAAATAAAGAGCATATGTTCATCTTCTAAGTATAAAAATTAAATGAATATTGTGTTTGGTCCATAGATGATTACATTTAGAAATAATCATAAGAGATATTATGATTAATATTATTACATATTACATTGATATATATAATTATATATTACATAACATATACTTAACATATGACATATTATTATTACATATGTCAAGAAATTGATAAAATGCCAGCTAGGTAAACTTAGGGGATGTGGCTTTTCTGGTTATAAAATATGCTTTTCCCCAAAATACTTATAATTTGTCTTATAAGTAGATAATTTCCATTGAGAAAAGTATATTTTTTAAGTCAGTGTGGCTGAAATACTACATTCTTACAATATCTGAGATGCAAATCAGTTAAGCAAGTGTCTTACCTAATTCACAAATCAGCTACCTGCGGCCTTTAGAATAGAGGGACGAAGGGATACCAGCATGCATTGATAGAATGACGATGTTGGGGGAATTTCGTATCTAATTTATCCTCTTGACAACCTTGCAGAGAGTGCCATGTTCGTTTTTTATTTTGCGGAAAAGAACACTGACACACAGAACAGATAAGCCTCTTACTCAAGATCACACTGTGAGTTTGCAAAAATCAGGTTGGTGTAAGCACTTAGCTCTAACATACCAAGGGTACAGCCATTGCCTCCCCGTGGGCTGAGCCCAGGTTCCTGAGCGCCAGCTTATTATCCCACACAACAGACTGTGCTTCATTCACGCAAGTACCGATGGCTACCAGCAACATTTATCAAAATAGTATATTTCTGAGGGCAAAATTCTCTGTCTGAATTCTGGCTCCATTTTTTTATTAACTGTGTGAACCGAGCAAGTCATGTAACCTCTCTCTGTGCTTCAGTTCCCTCACTGTTAAATAGGGGTTCATCAACTCATTGGGTTCATCTGGGGATTAAACACGGTAATGCATGGAAATTGTAAAACCCAGGATGAAGCACAGAGTAAATGCACCTCCAAATCGGGTATTTTTCATATTAAGCTTGATCACAGGTTTTATTTATCCATCATCAATAGTTTATTATAATTGCATTCAAATAATTAATTTGAATTGCATTCAAATTTTACTAAAGAAATAAAGAATAACTTAGATATATACATGCAGTTGACTTACTAAATTACATAGCATGAAGTGGAAACTCTGGGCTCTTGATTCAGAATCATTGATTGGTTACTGACACTTTAGAAGCTGCAATATACACATAAATACACTTGCCATCTTTACAATTTAGAAGAGTTTTCATGTGAGGAATAGGATGATTAATATACTGTTTAAGAATATGATATTCTACTTATAGTATCTTCTTTTCTTTTTTTTTCAAGATTTATTTACTTGAGAGAGAGAGGGAGAGAGCATGAGGTGGTGGGAGGGGCAGAGGGAGAGGGAGAAGCAGACACCCCGCTGAGCAGCCAGACTCCAGCCTGGATCCCAGGACTCTTGAGTCTGAGATCATGACCTGAGCCGAAAGCAGACGCTTAACAGACTGAGCCACTGAGCCACCCAGGCACCCCTATAGTATCTTGGATTCCTTTCATCTTTGATTCCTATTTTCTAATGGAATCAAATAGTAACAAATGTTATCTCATCTTCCTTAGCTACTTTTTTCTTTTAACTGTGCATGCTTTGACACTTTTAATTCTGTGACCACAAAACACAGCTATTAACTTGAGCCTAAATCGTAGTCATTCCTGTGGCTGGTTCTACTTCTCCAAGTTTGCATACTCATCACGAACCTCTTCCTTTGAGATGCTGCTTATCAGGAAATGTGAAGTAAAAGATAGAGGACTTTTTCCATTACTCTCAAGTCGAATTCTGTATATAATCTCATTACAGTCGACTTAAAGCCACTCAAAGAAATCCTATTTTATGGTCGAACACATAACTGAAGGCGGATAAGCATAGTTAGAAATACTTCTCCTCCTTCCCACAGCATCTGCAAAATCGAGTTTGTTCTAGAAATGCAAAGTTGGAGATTTTAAATAACTGTAGTCTAGTTTCATTTTTAAGAGAAGTAAACTTCTGTAGTTCCATGCCTACTTTTGTCACAGATAAGGTAGAAAGAGGGCTGAGTGAATTTGCTATCCATTTATAAATTAAATTACACCATACCCCATTCTCAGATTCTAAAACGATTTGTATCTGATCCTAGTAAGACACTGAGGATTGACTCCTGGTCCCTTTGCCTCACTTTTCCACCTGGGGGAAGTCTAGCCACTGCTAGAGGTTTCATTCAAGCTTCCAACTTCTTTCGTTAACAACTGTCGGAATGAGGGCAGCACACATATTCATAAGCTAGGACAGCTCCGCGAATTTAAAATGAGAACAACCACGATGACAAAAACTTGCCGAAGTAAAAATAATACAGAGGCCTGGTTTTCCTTTTAATTTTCATTTTAAATTGAGAAAAAAAAGTTTGCATGTGTATACTCCTTTAATAGGACAGAAACTTCCAGCACACAGATAACTCACAGCATAAAGGCCCAGAAATTTCTTCAGGTGGTGGAAGAGTCACAAATGGAAGTGGCTTCCTTGTGAGCTTTCCTTGCTGTATACTTTTTGTTTCAATATCAAGCATTCTCACATAGGGTTTGTTTCCTCCAGGAGGCAATGAAGGAAATTTTCTCTGCTAAACTTGATGAAAGCCAGTGTAAACAGAGCTGTCCAAGTCTCATGCTACGAGACTTCCTTAAGTTTGCAGAGTTTAAACTTCCAAGACAAAATCAATAGTGTCAAGGTAAACTGGAGGGCTTTTGATATGGATTCCAAACTCTAGGAAGGCTTTATGGGATTTCTCAATTATAATGATTAAACCACCGCCACCCAGCAGAGAACTTGCAAAATGCAATCCAGTTATTCCAGATTAATCCAGTTACTCCAGATTATCTCAGCCAGCAATCAGAACTTTCACCCGGATTTAGTCTGACCTCAGAAGGCAAATGGGGCAAGCCTCAACAGGGAGGAGCTGTGGATTGGGTGCAAGGGTGGAGAATTTTACAGACATGGCTTCCCGGAAACCACCATTAGCAGGACACCTGGAGAGACCTGGAGTAGAAGTGATTGCTGCTTTATTCTTCAGAAAATGGACGTGGGCAGCAGGCCAGAAATATAACCTGCATTTCTCCTCTTAAATATTAATCGCGTACCCAAGGCTTGCATTTTATTTTCAAACTTTGGCACATGCACTGTATACATGCGTCAGATATTTTTTCACGCAGTCTAAATGTTATGCTTCTGGAAGGATTTTTACCATGTGAGGTATATTTAGTAAATGTGCATATTAATTCTGACCAGACTACTAGCTTCATACCTCAAAATGGGTTTTATTGGGCCAATGGAATAGTTTTTGCTAGGTAAGAGACGTGGGCCATTTTGCTGACCCTGCAACCCTGGTTTTGTCACCACTTCTTAAGCTTCGTAATGAAGTAATCATTGACAAAAGGAACACCAGAAGTCAGCTGGAGTCTTGGAAGAAAATCAGGTTTTATCTGCTTGTATAAATCTAAAAGCCAGTGTCAGATTTCTGAGCTCTTCAGAACAGGCAGATATTTGGGCTTGAAGAATAAAGACCCAAGAGACAAAAAAAGGAGATGGTGATACTAGAGTTGCTGTGATGTCACCAGAGGAAATCTTAGACCCGTACAGCAGGATCGATGGGCAGGAAAGAGCATTTTTAATGTGATTATCTTATTGAAGGCAGTTTATTGCCAAAGTCCAAAGTTAAATTTGCAGTGGGGAATGTGAAACTCATTGCATGACTCAAGAGAAGTGACTTCGACTCTCACTCAAAGCAAATGAAAAGCAGAGGCAACATAACCAACACATTGTAGTATTTACTTTGATAAAGCTAATTTACCTTAAATAAAACACATGGCTATTTCTCTTCTTTCTTCCCCATTGTGGGATTGGTATGTGTATAATAACATCAATTAGGATAAAAATGACAGTATAGTACTGCTGTGAGTTATTAAGGGTGCAAGAAACAGTAAAGACAAAACCAATCTCAAAGTCTTAGGAAATGATTTATAATATCACCACATGAAATAGCAATCACTATTTAATATTTAATATAAAACCCTTTCCCAATTGGACAATTTATGAACATAAGAGAGCAATACAAAATTTACAAAATTATGGTACAATTTAAGAACATAAGAGAGCAATACAAAATTTACAGCCTTTTATCGCAGGTAGTATTTTTAGGTTGAAGACAGTCCAACCAATACAAGGTTCTGGGAAATTAGATGTGCTTCCAAAATGGGATCCTTCTTTTGAGAATATCTTAATTTATGGTTTTGACTTTTATCTTTTCCCATGATGATAACTGAGGGAGAGACCAATGAAAGAAAAGCAAATGTATGTTTCAGTTGAGAGTGTGCCAAATACACAGTGACTCACAGCGTCCTAATCAGATAGGCGTGACATCTCACTAAAAAAAAAAAAAAGAAAAAAAAGGGTCACCCCACCCACCTTGGAAACTGTTCTTTGCCAAAGCTCAGCATACTGACAGCTACTTTCTAGACATGTCACTCTGCTTATTGTGGTTCAGCAAGGAAATTATATGAAAAATGACCAAGGCAGGTTAAATCATTATGTGACTCTGATGCTGGCCTCTTAGATTCAGCTATGAGTACGGATTTTTTTTTTTAATTCAAGAACTAATCTCATTTACTTATGGCTTTTGATTTGTTCTCAATTTTCCAGCATTTTATGTAACCCATATATTTTTGAGGAAAATTGTAATAAATATTTCTACTCACATTTCTTTTTCACATCTAATTCTGTAGGATTACAGAGGTTAAATAAATGTATGGCTTAAAGGAACTTTAAAAATCATCTCATCTAAAACCCTCATTTTATAGATGAGCAAAATAGAGGCCTTTTCTACTGTCACATAGGATTCGGTTTTTGCCAGGATGAAAATCCAGTCTTTAGAGCAGTATTAGAGATACTCTGATTTTTAAGAACAGAATTATTTCATGAGTTATATAAATGAGTGCTCTTTACAAATTATTGCTAATGTAATCTGCAGGGAGATTAGGCATTTGAGTTTAAATTCATGTTTTCCCAAAGTGACAGTGCTTCCGAATCACCTAGAAAATTAAAAAAAGAAACCAACAAAATAAAATACTTAAGGGAACCAACACAGATCTACTGGCTCAAAATCTGGTAAAGTTGGACCCAGGCGTTAATATATTAAGTCTTTACGGGTGTTTCTAAAGTCATAAGTGTGGATCAATGTTTAAGAAGTAGTAGATATTAAATGGGCATAAGTTTACTGTCCAAGATGGTTCAACAGAAGGTAGGCTATAATATCCAGCTAAAGTAGGAAAGTATCCAGCTATTTAAAGAATGCAACTGTAAAATTTTAACTTGGGGAAATCTCAATAATTTTCAATTTCATGTTGTTTCTTTCCAAGATCTTTGTTGTCACTATTTCATATGACATGGCATATGTAAGAAAACCTCTGAGTTTCATTAAAAGGCATGATCGCTTAATTTTTGTGTAGAAACAATTGACTCCATGGTCAAAGTTAATGTTCGAAGATTTACAAAGGAGAGTCCGTTGTCTTGATTAAATCCTGAACAAATACCCAATAAGAATTAATGAAGGCTACTTTTTTTTTAGTAGTAGTAGTAGTTGTTGTAGAAAGATGTCTGTAGTTGATTGATATCCAAGAATAACATAAAAAAAAAACCATAAAAACCCAGAAGCCACAGCACCTTAGGCCATGTTATTGATCATCTGTAGGCATTATGGTGTCAGGCAAAATCACAGACCAAGTTTGATATATACAGTATACATTTCATATGGGATTTTATAAACGCCAGTATTACAAGATCTTTTCATTCATTCTCTTCCTAATTGTGCCTTCCTCATCACTTCAACAAGCTATATAATTAAAGGACCAAGAAAGATGTTTCTGATGGTGTCATATTTTGATATTCCAAATAGGCCAGAGCCAGGCTCCCTCACCTGCATTAGGGCAGCTATTCGTTATAGAGGACAACTATAGCATGCCCTCCTTAGCACTCCCCCCTTCCCCTGGGAGCAGCGCTCCCATTCCTCTGGGAATCAATCTCCCTTTCCTCTTGTGCCCATATTCTCAGAGGGAAATCTTCATCGCGATACCCCTTGAACCTGGCCACGCAGGTGGACACATGACTCAAGAACAACATCTCAAGGTCTTCTTGGGATTCACTCAGGTGGCAGTTAAAAGGGAAAAAAACCCTCTCATCTCTGCAGGCGAAGGCACAAGACAATCTTCTGTAGAAAAGAGAGAGGGCAAACAGAGGGACAAAACACAGGGCAAGATAGTCTCGGCAGTGCTGGAGTCCCTGTTTCAGAATCCCATGAGCTTCCCACGCCTCCTCCCTGCCTGCAATTCTTTGTTTTTGTGAATCAATAAGATTTTCTTTTTGGCCTCAAAACCCAGTTTGAACTGGGTTTCTATAACTTGCAACCAAAAGAGTTTTAATTCGATAATTCAAGATCTCTTAGATTTTTATATACTATTAAGGGAAAGTACACGTTACTTGACTTTCTCATATAATACACTTGTTGAGGAGAAGGGATGGCAGAGGCAAGTTTATTGTTGGCTATTCTTTGGAAAAGAGAAAGCTAAAATAACAAGAGCTTCTTAGAAAAACATAGGATTAAGCCAAGAGAGGGACAATAGATATGAGAGCAGATTTCAACAGTTATTACTAAATATATTTTATATGTATTATTTTACATAAGTGCAAATATTTGCACACCCAATTTCTTATAGACTAAATTTAATACTGTATTTTAAGTTCAAAATACAAGGGATTTTGCTTTCATGTGTGTTTTTTGTTGTTTTTCTTTGTCTTTTTTAAGTAGGCTCCACATGCAGCTTTGGGGCTTGACCTCACAACCCCGAGATCAAGAGTCGCACCCTCTAGGGACTGAGCCAGCCACCTGCCCCCAAATACCAGTGATTTTGGAAAAAGCTTCCCAATTAAGCTAAATTTATTACTCATACATTTGTAAGTTCTGAGAGTATATTAGATGTTTTTTTCCAATTTTAATAGATTTTATCTATTGGTTAATTATATTATTTTAACAAAATCTAGGTGATTTGAAATGATCGATGTTCTTGCCAAAATCTGTCACTTTCATTTCATCTTAACTATATAACCTTAGTTGTGGTTTATATTTGACCTAACATATTATTTTCAGACTTTCCAACAATAAAGTATCCCAAGATGTCTTATGTTCCAAACAGCAATTATAATTATTTTTCATGTACTTGTATTTTTTATTAGTTGATCAGGCTTCCTTAGTAGTTACCATAATGTTCAAGTATATCTTGTGTTCATCATTAGCCTGTTGACACAGCCTTTTGTAGTTTCAATCTCCAGAGTCAAACGTTTGAGTCATAATCAAAGGGCCATTCCATTTCTAGAGTTTGCTGAATGCCATGTTTCTTGCCTCCTGTGAAGACATGAAAAATAGTTGTATGGCCACAGGTGATGCTGACTACAGTGTCAATCTTTATTATTGGCAAATATGGGGAAATCTCTGTGGAAATGTGTCTGCATTTCTAGTCAGTAAGTACTAGTTGACTAGTACTTGTTGACTTGTTCAATGCTCAGCATTTGAGATAAAAATTATGAAAGAGTCAAAATGAGTGGAGGGCGTGGTGCCTTTGAATTAATATACTTAACGACAACAGAAAACAACAAGGACTAAATTATATATCTCTTGGAAAATATAGAAACTCTATAGTACTAAGATGAGTGACATGCATAGACAGAAACAAGGGAGGAGACATTCCCAGTACTGAGTTAACTCTCTCTGAGGTAAAAACCTCCTGCATCATATCCCAATCAAATGATTAACCCACCCTTTTTGGTGTATTTGTTCTCCTTATTGGCAAGACATTCTGTACCTTGTGGGGATCCTGATTCCATTTTAGTTTAATTAGAAGTTTCTTTCTTATGTTTGATTGAGTTTAATCTGAACGGAAAGTTTTGGCCCCATGTAGCAGCTGGCTCCCTACCACCTGCAGGCTGGTCATACAATCTGACCCCATGTCAGGAGGGACTGACCTTCTGTCTTCTCACCTTAAATTCCTCCCAAAGAGGAGTGTTAGGGATCTTGAGGATTCTGGAATCATGATGATTTTTGTGCCCCTGAGGACTATATAAGGTGAAAAAAGGTGCTGTATTTCTTTGAACAGAATCCATCTTAGACTTCTCTCTTGGTGTGATAAAGGATAAAGAGAAATGAATGGATTGAGACTTGAACTCCTTGAGAATTTAGCGTGGCTCTTTGAGGATGTGTGTGTGGTGGGGGGAGAGGGTACTTGATTATCACATTTAGTCCTCAGAACAACACTGTGAATGGATATCATTATTCAAATGCCTTATGAGAAATTGAGGCTTAGGGAGAATGAGCAGAGGCGAGCAGTCTCTCTTTACACACTGTGGCTTTCTATTGCTTTCTTTTCAAGAGAGGTCTTTAAGTACAGAACAATGCTCTTAAGGTGATCTTAGTGATCATATATATATATCCTCACCCCATCTAGAACACTTTTGAGATTGACAGGGATCAACGTTATAATTACATCCCAACCAAAAGCAGAAATTGGGATTGTCTGGGCAAAGCTTGACCCTTGGTCACTAGAACTTAAGGTCACTCCTAAGCCCCCAGGAGGTCTTGGCTAGGAGCACTGTAGCTTAGCTTAGGGGCTTGATAATAGTAATTGCACCCTTGGGCCCCTGTCTATCCATAGTATGAGAAAGTATCTTCTTACATCAACATCCACTCAAAAAGTTTTCTCGCCTTTATAAGGGTTATATTTTCAGCTAAACTCACTTGAGCTTTTGACAAAATTCCAAACAAAGAAGGACTTCTCTAACTCTCCCAGCACAAAAGTTGAGTCAGAGCACTGTCTTTCATAGCATTGTGCCTGCTACTGATAGGAACCGGCTCACCTTGGGCCTCCCATCCACTCAGTTTCTTAAGGCCTGAGCAGGTTGGAGCTGTTCTCCTCCTCTTTGCTCAGTGCTGTGGAATTGCTATCCCTAGACATCACAGGAAGAGGTGAAATTAGTATTGTAGAATCCCTTTGAGATCCTTGATAAAAGATGATTTGATAGGGGCGCCTGGGTGGCTCAGTCGTTAAGCGTCTGCCTTCGGCTCAGGGCGTGATCCCGGCGTTCTGGGATCGAGCCCAACATCAGGCTCCTCCGCTGGGAGACTGCTTCTCCCTCTCCCACTCCCTCTACCTGTGTTCCCTCTCTCGCTGGCTGTCTGTCTCTCAAATAAATAAATAAAATCTTTAAAAAAAAAAAGATGATTTGATAGTATAAGACATTATTATGATAAACAGACCCGGGATTGTGTCCTTGGTGTTGTAAATGATCCTCTCTTAACATGAACCTATGAAGAGATGAATTTCAAGCATCCACTTGGTAGCATCTTTTAATGATTCCCATTATTTTGAATCAGCAAATGTCTAGTCAATACATAGTGAGAAATGCTCTGTGTGATCGTTACTTAACAAGAAACTTAAACTTGTTCGACATGCACAGATAGACTGACTCACGTTTTGAGTTGGGATAAGCACCACAGGTAGAAACTTGTTCAATTATGTGCCTTGGAAGAGCCAACTACCTCACAGAAGAAACTAAATGTGTCAGCATTATCCAAAATGATTCAAGATTGGATAAAGCCAAATTAATAGAATCTTGTCCAGTTTTGCGTTACTATCTCAAAACTTGCAAATCTTAAAAGCAACGCTAAAAGCTTACTTCAAAAACAAAATACTTGGTTTCAAGGATGTACAGTAAGATGCTGACACCAACATTTCTCAAATGAGTGAAGAGAGATACTTTAGAGCACCTAGAAATACTAGCAGAAGCTATTGTAAGGGGAGACTAATGGATTTTTTATTTTATAAAGTTGTCTGCCTGTGGATTTATTAGTGTTAGGTTAGTTACACCAACCTTTTTGAGGTTTAGCTTTGGCTCTCTTTCACAGGAAAAGAGATTTTTGCATTTTGCAATCTGTTGGCCACATCAAAGGAAAAATGGAGCTGTCGGGTAAACAAGCTCATTATTTATGTTGGTGTCTGGTCCTCAGGACCACAGAACCAGGTAAAGAGAATGGCTTTGCAGTCATCTCAGGACCACAGGACAGCACCAAAAATGCACGTGCAGAAACGTTGTCCGGCAGCAGTTTGCAGACTTCAGTGGGCGCGGACACTACCTGCGGTTCTCGCTAAACGTGCGTTTTCCTTGATCCCGTCCTTCCCCCAGCCCAGGACAGATTCATCTAGACTGGAATGAGATCCTGAATTTCAGGTTTGCCAAGCACTTGGGTGTTTGTTTTCCAGTGCTTGTAATCCAGACGCCACTCTGAGAACGCTTATCCAGATTCTCGGGACTAGCACAACGGCTGGAAAGTGAAGCCGGGTGGGGGAGAGGGAGCCGTAGAATGCTTCCTATAGCCCGGTCCAGGCGGTCGCAAGGCGTGGATAGAAGCAAAATTGTAAAATTGTATTTTCTCCCATTTCACTTTCTTTCTTATCAGTTCCTCCCCCAAATCCACTCTTCACCCTGTACACCCTTCAGACTAGACCCTGTTTCTCTGAATCTTTCTAGGAGGATAACTAAGATGCTCTTACAGCGAGTCCCCTTCAAAGGGGATGGTTTCACTCTAGTAGTGTACTTTAGAAAGATCTTTCTCATCCACTGCTCCTCTATTTATTAGAGAAGAAATTTAGTGCAGTGGTTAAAGCCAGGCTACCTGGATTCAAAGTTCATCTCTATCATGTCGTCACCATGTGCTTTTAGACAGTCGCTTAATGCTTAGGTTGTGCTATCCTTAAAAGGGGGATAATAATCGCATCTAGGTCATAGGATTATTGTGAGGAGTAAATAAACGACCAGATATAAAACACTTAAAACAGCATGAGGAAATGTTAAAGCTATATAAATATCGTAAAACTTGGGTTTAAATAGTCTTCAGGAACCATTGGCTTCTCCATATGAACAGAAATGAATACAGAAGTAGGCATAGTAACCAACATAAAGAAAGCAGGAGAGAACTGTGAAAACAAGAAAGGGGATTTTTGTGAATGAAGCTGAATCTCTCCTATCAGTGTGTGCATCAGTCATAAAGAATTGTTTTCGAAGTCACTCAGAAGGCCATTTGACAGTTTGGCAGCTATCCCTAATAACATTATGGTCATTACTATTATTTTGTTAATCTAGGAAGAGAGGCACACTGTCTTAACATCAGCAAAGTTCTCCCAGCCGAATCGACAAGCTCCTACCTGTCTGATCGCCTGATCAGGGTCCCTACGGGTGTTTGACGGTTGTGATGAGGTTACCTTAGTACCTGACACCAGAACTTTGCCTGAAGAGAAAAATGTCCTTGGTTAGGGAAATACCATGATATTGTGGGTGATAAACTGAGGACTTAAAGCAAAGATGGGAACGAGATGAGGAAACCAAGACATGGATAAGGCATGCTACGTTAGAAATAGAGACAAATTTAAAGGAGCAGAGAGAAGAAGGCAGAGACTAGGAGAGGAAAGAATGAGAAAAGAGAGGGAATTTAAATGGCACAGCACAGGCCAGAGCCCGGGTGTCCAAGGCTACTAGGAAATTCCTGTCACGTGGTTAGGTAGATTACAGCTACAGCAGGAGTATTAATAGGAGGTGTTTCTAATATTACGATGTTTTGTTTTGTTTTATTGTTTTTGCTTCCTAGTTTCTGCCACCCACTCTCTCATCTCTGTAAAGCTTCGGTGAAGCCCCGTATGCTTATGCATTTCCGTGGGGCTGGGTTGTGGTCCGTAAAGCCTGGGATGATAAAGGAAACTGTGGCTGGCTGGACGTTCCAGCGTGGAGGAAGAGCGGTCAGGGATCTCCACGCGGTGAATTTCAGGCAAGACAGTGACCGGTCATGGCCAAACTGAGAGTGGTATAGAAAAGCAATTGCAGGGTAGCCCTAACTCGGAAGAGGGCAGGGCCACCTTCTCCCTTCCCAATTTAGTAAATATTATTACGTATTAAGCATATACTACACGCCATGCACTAATTATGAGCTCAACCCACGGTACCACTTAGGCCTCACATGAACCTTTCAGGTAGGGAGCACTGTGCCTTCTATGCAGACAAGAAAACGGAGTCAGAGCTGGGCTAATTCTCTTGTCCAGGATCACCCAGCTAGTCACTAGCAGAGCCAGGATGTGAAAAATGCCGCCAGATCTAGAGCAGAGCTCTGTTAACCTTGGTAACACTTTGATTGACTTCAGAGCTGGAGAGATGAGAGCTGGGTTCTGCCTGAGAGCCACAAAGTCAAAAGTTCAATGGGATGACCTGGGGGTGGAAACCTAAGTACCAGGTGTCAGCAGGAGGGCCTCGCTGGGGCTGAGAGCTGGTGGTAGTTGTAGACAGCTAGGGCAACAACTCTGGGAGCGCCAGAGACACTACCCTGGCTCACAGCTCGGATTCTGCGGCTCCCTGTAGCATGAGGGGTGCCAAGGCCAGCTCCACTTAAAGCATGTGTTCGTAGAGTAGAAAAGACCTCACAGTGATGCAGGACTTTTCCAATGAATTCATAAATGAAAGAGAAATGCTTTATCTATTACTCAACATGATGCTGACAAGTGTGGTACAATAGAAAAAGAAAATTGGAAGGGTTTAGAAGAAAGTAGAGAAAAATGGTTGCTGTTTGCATATAAATTTTTTTAAAAGATTTTAAAAATTTATTTGTCAGAGAAAGGGAGAGAGAGAGAAAGAGCATAAGCAGGGGGAGTGGCAGACAGAGGGACAAGGGGGCTCCCCACAGGGCAAGGAGCCCAATGCAGGACTTGATCCCAGGACCCTGGGATCATGACCTGAGCCAAAGGCAGATGCTTAACCAACTGAGCCACCCAGGCCTCCCTGCACATAACATTTTAATCAACACATTACCGGGCTTGAATTTAGTAAACAACTAAGAGAGGGCTGTTTATTGGTTCTTCTGGGAACCTTTGTGAAACACATCCTTATAATTTATTTTACAGAAACATGTATGGTAAGCTGACTACAGTTCCCATTACAGAATATAGGTTGAGTTAGTCGACTCTCAACTGAGTCACTCTTATAAATTTTTTTGCCTTCTTTATATGTTTTTGAGTTTAACCCTTAAGATATTCTTAACTATACACACAAGGTCTTGACAAGTCAAAGTACTGGTGCTCAGAAACTAAGCAACACCAACTAGTATTTCTGTCCCCGTGGGCTTTTGTTCAGAGCAAGTGGGCTAGGTTTCAGTGGAAAAATACTTAAAAATAATGTGAAATATGGTTAATTGAAGTGGATGAAAAAGTAAAGAAATCTGTAAAAATCAACATATTTTAAAATATAAAGATGACCACATTAAAGCCCCTTCCTCTCTCCCTCTCTGCCTGTCTCTGTCTCTCTGTCTCTCTGCCACACACACACACACACACACACACACACACACACACACACAGGACATGGACATTAGGAGGTAACTTTCCAGGAAATAGAAAAGGCAGCTCTTTCTTCTAGGACACACAGCTTTGTGCCAGAGCTCACAGCTGATGGGAATGGGCTGTGGCCAAATCTCATCTCTTGCTCACCCTTCCCTAGAGACCCTTCCTCAGGATACAAATAAACGTATGCACTTAGATTTTTTGGGAAAAAAACTTATTAGCAGTAACGATATCATATCATGTCATATCATATCATAAAGTTAGGAATGACCTGAATAAGATATATGCATAATCTATATGAAGAAAATTGTGAACATTTACTGATAAATAGAAGACAATAAATTAAGAGTCATAGCTTGTGAATATCAAGCATTTTAAAGACATCAACTATCAGCTCAAATATTTACAGGCTTTGGAAACTTTTGTGTTTGGAAAATAATGTGTTCTAGAGCAAAGGCCGGGGGGGACCCAAGGGGTGTTGCTTAGATCAGAAAACTCATTCCGGAACACAGCATAACCGCATAGAAATGTATGTCCTCTTCAACTCTCCATGTTTGCATAAACGACACTGGCTCCCCAATGGAGAAATCCTTTTTTTTTTTTTAAGATTTTATCTATTTATTTGAGAGAGAGAGAGAGAGAGAGAGAGCGCGCATGAGCGGGGGGGGAGGGGCAGAGGCAGAAGGAGAGGGAGACTCCCCTCTAGACAGGGTGCCCGTGGCAGCGGATCCCAGGACCCTGAGATCATGACCTGAGCTGATTAACTGACTGAGCCACCCAGGCACCTTCCCCTCCCCACCCCCTGCCCCATGGAGAAATCTTAAAGGCAATAAGCAAAGAGGGAAGAAAGCTGGAAGGCTGGGCACTTAATACAAATAGATTGCTACTGTTCAGAAGATGGAACTAACAGTTGCAGGTGAGTCTAAGAATCACTATTTTTACCACAAGTATCACCATCCCCACTACGCTTCATCTCGAATTTCCTCAATCTTTTACTCTTATTTCTTTGAGGACTTTGACCAGTCAGCCTGGCCATTCGTCACTGACAGGGATTATGAATCACTATAATTCAGGCCACTTCTTCCTTCATACAACATAAGAAAACAAGTATACTCTTCTTGGCTTTACCCATTGGGAGAACTTCCCTTCACTGTCAGGGCCACCCCTGAGTGGGGCTGTAATATGGCAGCAGTCCACTAACAATTAACCTCAACTATAGTGTTGACCCATTCAAGAGCCAGGAACAGGTGTAGTTTCTGTTTTGTTTTTCCCTACTTCATCAGTCCATCATAATTGCCCCTTGTGAGGTAACATGTGTTAGTTGGGGAAGAGACATGAATATAAAAGAAATAGGTACCACAGGAATCTGGGCTGTCTGGTAATGTAATTGACTTGTGCCTTCTGGGCCTTCTTGGACCCGATTCCAAATATATAATATCTATCATCTAATGAATTTTTTCATGCTCTCACAAGTGAGACCAAGGTCTTACGTCTTGGAATATTTTATAATATCCAGAACATGAGGGAAAAACAGTTGCATTACAGGGCCCTTCCTCAGGGAGAGCCCATTTTCCCTTCAATCCATGGATTCTGCATCTGTAAGCTCACTTACGTCTGGAAACTGGACAGAGAACCGTAAATCTTCTGTTATGGTGGCTATCAGACTTTTACTTTTTGGTAAAGCGGTACCCTGATGGGTGGTCATATATCTCTACTCTTAGAACACTATAAACTGTTATCCATCACCATGGATATTACTGTGTCCAGGACTTTAATTGCCACTCCAGCCTTGCTGCTCATTATAATAACTATGTCAAACTTACATCTGGCCTCTGCCATCCGGGAATCTCATCATCCCCATCACCAGTAGGAAGTTGTGGCATCATTGTTTACTATGAACTCCAGCCCTGTAGAGGATGGTCATATCCATTTCCTCAAAGTGCCAGTGTTCCTGTGCTGGTATGTTCCTCATTTCTTTAGTTTAAGTAGTACCCGCTAGGCCCTCTCAAGAAACATAATCAGATGATGGCTTCTACCATCTCACATAATAAATTCATTAAAATATTCCCACTTCACAAACCTTGTGGCCACCAAATTTCAACTTCTCCACTTCATGTACTGTAGACCATTTCCACATCCAAATTTCAAGGAACATTCTCAGCAGCATATTAGGATCAGCTCCAAAGGTGCTTGCTGAGCATTAAATCCTTAGTCAAAGAAGAATGCTCTCATATCAGAAACTTCTTCCTTATCTAGTTTTATATTCTCCTTTCTGTAGTTCAACACCAGTTTCCATGTGTGACCTCATAGTTCATGCCAGGCCGAATGGATCAGCTCTCTCAATTCCTTTGGTGTATAAACTATTTTTCTCCAGAACAGAGATTTTATGTCCCCATAAGGCTATGTTGAGATTTGTGGTGCTTAATCTTATGTGTCAACTTGGTAGGCTATCGTGTCAGTTGTTTGGTCAAATCCCAGTCTAGATGTTACTGTGAAGGCATTTTTTTTAGATGTGATTAGTCAATAGACTTTAAGTAAAACGGATTGTCCTCCATAATATGAGTGGGCCTCATCCAATCAAGTGAAGGCCTTAAGAGCAAAGACAGAGTTTTCCTGAAATAGAAGAATTCTCCTCAAGAGTACAACATAAAAACTCTGAGTTTCTAGACCATTGATCTGCAGAATTTGGATTCAAGATATCAACTCTTGAGTTTCCAGCCTGCTAGTCTGTTGAATGGATTTCAAACTTGTCACCCCCAACCCCCCAATTGCATGATTCAGTTCCTTAAAATAAATCTCTCTATCTTGCTCTCTCTTCACACACACACACACACACACACACACACACACACACACACACAGGCACACACACACACACACACACACACATTCTATTGGATGTATATTGGTTCTATTCATTCTGATTCTCTGAAGAACTCTGGCTAACACAAGACCTCAACTTAATTATAGTCCTGAAAGCAATGAGAAGAAGCAGGGGTAGATCTTGAAAGAGGCTGCTCACTTCCAGCAAGAAGCATTCATCCTGAAGGTTTGTCTTCTAAGGCCACTTCCTATTGTTTTGGTGAGGGTTTTCCAGAGTAGAGCCTAAGACAAGGTAATGACTTGAGTGCAGGTTGTTTATTTAGGAAAAAAATCTCAAGGAGGAGGAGTGGAGGGCAGGGGAGAGAAACATGAGAGGAGGAAAAGCCAATACACAGGTACATTACTGAGTCTGTCACCAACACAGGTGACTGATGCACAGGGAGCCTTATGAAATGTCTCCCAGAACTTTCTGGCTAGAGGATGAAAGGAAGAATTATTTATCTCTCAGCTTGCATCTTCACTGTTCAAGATTATGCTCCATATTGTGCATACATGGGCACCATGTGGATTCATCACTTCCATAAGGAACCTTGAAACTTGTCACCCAGAAATACGTGAGGGGTAAGATAGTAAACTCAAACATTCTATTCTCTGATCAAATCTCCTTTAATTCAATCCTCTCACTTTGTTACTATTATTTTATGTGCTTTCCAATTCTTAATCTTTGATCCCTGCATTTTATCCCATTTACAGTGTCCTACTGGTTTCAAGTAGGTTCAGATTCTTCTCCACCAAGTGCTAGTTCTTTGACCTTGGGGAAGTTACTTAAACTCTCTAGGCCTCAGTTTTCTTGTCTATAAAGTGTCATAATAACAGTACCATCTTTCTGGAGTTGCTATGAGCATGATTTGAGATAATGCATGTAAAACATTTAACAGTGTCTGATACATAGGAACCAGTCAATAAACAGTATCTGTTATGACTCTAATGGTGATTATAATAATGATGATATTTCCAGCTCAGATACTGCAGTTCATCACTATAGCTACCATCTTCACCTTTGACCCTTGGGTTTCTGCTGGCCCTGACCAATAAGCTTCAAACCTGATTCATAGTCTCTTCGTCTCAATTGGACTACTGGAATGTCTTGCAGTTGCTCAACCTGAAGAGGAGAGATCATAAACAAAGCAGTCATGGCAAGGGAAGAGAACAGGAGGAAAGGGAAGAGTCAAGGACAATTTTGGCTTTAGCATTACTCACTAAGACAGTACAGGGATGTGAGCTGATTCGGGTGAGGAAGATGATATAGTCAGTTTATCCAGGCCATATAATGACAATTTCTATTATAGCGTTGAGAAGTAATTTTCTATCTCCTTTCCCTCTACGTCTATTAATTAGAGTTCATATGTAAGAAGAATTGTCTATTTACCCCCATTTATTTATATAGCTAGTTACTTACATCAGTATGAGCTTGTAATGTTTATTTTATCCTTTGGGTTATAGTCCAGTAATATGTAATTATTTTGTTGCTCAGGTTGTTCTAACTTTAGCCATTGGGAACTCTTTTAGGTTGGCTTCTGTGTTCTTTTGGCATGCCACCATCCCTTTCTTTTTTGAGCATTTCCCTACTTTCTGACATTATGAGATGTGCTAGGTTTGTCTGGTATTTTTCCTGCCTCAAACCTGCAGTCAATCTGTTTTAAAGGATTTCTGGATTTTTTTAATTGGAGATTTATTTATTTATTTATTTAAGATTTATTTATTTTAGAAAGAGATAGAAGGAGCAAGCAGGGGAAAGGGAGGGGGAGAGGGAGAAAGAGAATCCTCTAGCAGATTCCCTGCTGAGCATGGAGACCGACATGAGGCTCAATCCCAGCAGATCAAGATCATGACCAGAAATCAAGAGTAAGATGCTTAACCAACTGAGCCACCTAGGTCCCTTTAACTGGAGATTTAGAAACCAAGATCTGAGCACTGCGTGTGCTCATTGCTACTGGGGCATCAAAAATTACAGGAAAAAAGGGTGTCTGCGTGGCTCAATCATTGGGCATCTGCTTTCAGCTCAGGTGATGGTCCCAAAGTCCTGGAATCAATACCCACATTGGGCTCCCTGATCAGCAGGAAGTCTTCTCCCTCTGACCCTCATCCCACTTGCGCTCTCTCTCTCTCTTAAATAAATAAATAAAATCTTTCTTAAAAATTACAGGAAAAAATATAGAAAAGAGACAAAACTTGACAAAGGAAATTTCTGCAATGATATTGATGAGCAGTCTCAGGAAATCAGCTGAGCGGAAGGCCTAGAGCTCCACGAGGCCATTTGGGACAGGACAGAAATTTTTAGGAAGAATTCCTGCAAAACATAAATGGAATTGAACAACTGCTAGATATGTCTAACCTAATCAGCAGTCATAATGAGGTAGAAACTGGACATTGATTTAATCTAAATTTATGAAGGAAGTTGGATGAGAGGTTGAGAATTGTGGATGGGGGGATGTAAGAGAGATAAACACATATGGAAACCATTGTAGAAAGTTAATGGTCTAAATTTGGAAAATAATAGTTTCTGTACAAACATGGTATTTAGCAAAGTGATGGCAAATAACAGAACAAATAGCTTAAAAAATTGAATGTACTTGCTTTTAACAGTGAGAATTGGGACTTGGGAGGAATAAGGCAACAAACTGCAATATTTTCTGAGCAACATGTTTGAGATTTACATACTTTGTTGCTATAAATAAAATATCAAATTTAAAAAGGAAAAAAGATGGGGCGCCTGGGTGGCTCAGTCATTAAGCATCTGCCTTCGGCTCAGGGCGTGATCCCAGAGTCCTGGGATTGAGCCCCACATCAGGCTCATCCACTGGGAGCCTGCTTCTTCCTCTCCCGCTCCCCCTGCCTGTGTTCCCTCTCTCACTGGTTATCTCTCTCTCTCTGTCAAATAAATAAATAAAATCTTAAAAAAAAAAAAAAAAGACAAGAACAACTCTGAAGTGTGTGGTCCTATGTAGACAAAGTTATTTCTCAATACTTAATCTTGTTCTTTTTCATTCAACAAATACTTACTTTTTTCCCTCTATGTGGGAGGCATAATTCCAGCCACTGAGAATACATGGTCCCTGAACATAAAGAATTTATCATCCAGGAAGAAATACTTATGAGTCCATTGGAGGTGAACTACTGATGAGTGAGGAGGCCTCTTATCAGAAGAGTAGCTAACACAAATTTGGATGGGGAATAACAGAACCAGGAAAGATTTGCCTACAAAGTGATGTCTAAGCAGATATGTGGACTTATATGGAGTTATATGTAACAAACAGTGCATGAAAATACATGGGGCATAACTGGTTTGGTTTGGTTTTGTTTTTTCCATCAGATCAAGAAAGTTGAATAAATGACTTCAACATTGTTATGGGTGGAATTGTGTGCCCCCAAAATTCATATGCTAAAGTCTGAACTCCCGATACATCAGAATGTGACCTTATTCGGAAACAGATATTATTAGTTAAGATGAGGTCGTGAGACTGAACACTAATTCAATATGACTGGTATTTCTAAAAAGGCAAAATTTGGACACAGATACACATGTAGATGAAAGACAAGGTAAGGAGACATGTAAGGAAATGTAAGGACAAGACAGCACTCTGTAAGTGAAGGAGCAAGGACTGGAACAGATCCTTCTCTCAGAAGGAACCAACCCTGCTAACATCTTGTGAACTCTGAGATAATAAATACCTGTTGTTTAAGTCACCCAGTTTGTGATACTTTGCTACGGTAGCTCTAGCAAACTAATACAAATATAAACTTGGAATTACCTACAATATTTATTAAATGAAATAAATATGCAGAAGTGCATACCCCCACCTATAACGTGGCACGGTATCACAAGCACACACAGAAACACACACGCACCTACACATAAACATTATGGCCTGGGGAGAAAATATTTGCAAAAGGTATATCTGACAAAAGACTGTTATCCAAAATATGCAAAGAACTCTTAAAATTCAACAGTAAGAAAACAAAGAAGTCAACGAAAAAATGGGCCAAAGAACTTAAGGGACCTCACCAAGATAGATGGCAAATAAGCATATGAAAGCATGCTCCACGTCAAATGCCATCGGGGAGATACAAACTAAAATAACAATGAGAAATCATTACACACCTATGAGAACGACCAAAACCCAGAACACTGACACCACCAAATGCTGTTGAGAATGTGGAGCAAAAGGAACTCCCATTCATTACTTGTGGGAATGAAAAATGGCACAGCCCTGTTGAAGACAGATTGGCAATTTCTTACAAAACTAAACCTACACCTATCATGTAATCCATCAAGGGAACTGAAAACTTAGTCCACATGAAAACCTGTACACAGCTGTTTATATCAGCTTTATTAATTATAATGAATTTTATATATAGTTATAATTAGTAATCGCCAAAACTTGGAAGTGACCAAGCTGTCCTTCAGTAGGTGAAGAGATAAACTGTGATACATCCAAACAATGGAATATTATTTAGCACTGAAAATAAATGAGCTATCAAGCCATGAAAAGACATGGAGAAACTTGAACGTATACTACCAAATGAAAGAAACCCATCTGAAGAGGCTGCATACAGTATGTAATTCCAATTATAATGACACTCTGCGAAAGGCAAAACTGTGGAGGCAATCAAGAGATCAGTGGTTGTCAGGAGTTAGGAGGGAAGGGGATGAATAGGCAGAGCCCAGAGGATATTTAGGGCAGCGAACCTACTCTGTCTGATACCATAATGATAGATGTATGTCCTTGTACATTTGCCCACATCTGTGCAATGTACGCCACTAGGAGTAAACTCGAATGTAAACTATGAACTTTGGGTGATCACGATGTGTCAATGTGTCCTCACTTGTAAGGAACGTCACACTCTCATGGGGGATATTGATAATGCGGGTATATGAAAAGGGGGTGTATGAAAAATCTCTGTACTTTGTTCTCAGGATTGCCGTGAACCTAAAACTTCTCTAAAAATTAAAGCTTCTTTAAAAATGCAAGAGCTTGTTTTGCAAGGCCGTTTATGTAGAATATACCAGAAAGTATGTGAAAGTGAAATAAATCCTTCTAATTTGGTAAATGTGAAGTATGACATGTCTGTCTGTTCAAAAAAATCTATTTATTGGTAAATATGCCAGCTTTGTAAGTTGTACTTGATAATTAATTCTATATTTTATTGCATAAGTGACAATGGTGTTCAGTCACTCTGAACTGAAAATAAAACAATCTTTTTTTAAAAGATAAGGTTTTCTCCAATAACATTAATCCTAGCCATGTCCTAACTGCCCAATTTGCTGCCCTTTGCTGGATTTGCCAATTGTGAAGATGGGAGCAACTTCCTTGGGACCTTGATTATATCCTTATTTAGACATTTATTGGAATTTATTAAAATTGAAGGAGTGTATTTTCTCTACAAGATTGGATAATGAAAATAAAAAGAAGTTCTTAACAAGTAGACATCCATATAAATAGGATAGACTCACGTTTAAATTGCTAAGGGGAGTGGGTGAGATGTCCTTAGAGATTTTATTTTATATTATTTTATTTTATTATTTTTTTATTATCAGATTATGCTGAGAGTTCTCCCGCTTTATTTCTTCCCTTCCTGCCAATTCTCTGTCCAAAAATGCATACATGAAATGACAAGAGGAAGAGATTCACCTCTGTGGTCATCAGAACATCTAGAAATGCCCCAAATTTGCTACTTTTTCCCTAAATATCTGTAGTATCCACAGATTGGACAATAGGTGTTTCCTCATTATGATTTCAGTGATTCCCTTTTTAGGGTAGTATTCTGTCAGCTTCCTATTAAGGTAAGGCCAGTGATTCTCACTCTTGGTAGCACAATAAAATCACCAGGAAGTTTTGTGGTGTTTTATTTGTTTGTTTTGTTTCGTTTTAATGAATGTGCCTGAGCTCCAATCTCAGACGTTCTGATTTAATTGGTCTGAGGTGGTGCTGGGACATCAGTATATATATTTTCTTAACTCTCCAACTGATTGAAGTGTGTAGCCAAGGTTGGAAATCCCTGATCTGGGCTGTTTCTCGTCCTGGCTCCTCATCCAGATCACCTGGGGCATTTGTTAAATAGGCAGATTCCTAGGCCACGCCCTCAGAACCTGATGCCATAAGTCTGAGGTGGACCAAGGGAATCTGCACCTTAATAGGAACCCTACCCGCGTCTGATAACTAGCCAAGTTTGAGAAACACTGGAGACAGCCAATAAAAACGCAAAACAAGCTAGACTGGTCTGTTTTTTGCTTTATGACAAAATTTCCTCAAACTTATCTTACCGCAGCCTCTCATTGAAAAAAATTTCCTTTCAAAATATTCTACTTTTTTCTATGTTTGTGTTTGTGTACGTGTATTTGGTTTAGCTATCCATCAATGCCTTTCAGAGCATCCAAGAACCAATTTGCAATATTTATTTTATACATACACATTCACACATGCACCCAACATATGAAAACAACAAACTAAACGGTGGTAAAATATTTGTGTATATATAATCACTCTAAACACCAAAAACACTTTTCTAAGTGATATTTTTCTTTGGGGAGCATTTCTTTCTCTACAATCAGAGCCTTCTTTCCTTACCAGTTCTGAATCATCATGTTCTATGCAAACAAATTGGAGATTCTTAATTGACGTTCTTAGAGTCTGACAACACTGGGTCTAGGATGCATATAACCAAGCACATTTTCCTTCAATTTTCAAATCTTCTGCACCAGAACACCTTATGCTCATCCTCATTTTAGAGATAATACCACTAATTGGGGGTGGGAAGGGAGTTCCATTCTGCTGACCAGTCTTTCCAAGTGGCTCTGCCCAATGAGACTGTCTACAAAGCTGCTTTGTTAGACAGGCGTCTTTCAACCAGGGATCAGATTGCAACTACCAAGTCCAAGTGGGTGGAGCAGGGATGGAAGAACTCCTATATTTTCATAGTTTAAATATTACACAGAGCATTTTAATTTACAGTATCTGCTATGTACATTTGTACTTCTCAAATCAGCGTGGAGTTCTAGAAATACATATTTGACCTAGAAGGAACACTTTGCAACTTGTGTTCAGTAAATATCAAGTTGTTGCTCCAGACACAGGAGGATTTCCACCTTTAGCAAACAAAGAAAACAAACACAAATGAATAAAACAGCATCATTATCAACAATAAGAAGAAAAAATACATTTTGAGACAATAACAAAAAGTTTTCTTGGGGCGCCTGGGTGGCATAGCGGTTAAGCGTCTGCCTTTGGCTCAGGGCGTGATCCCGGTGTTATGGGATCGAGCCCCACATCAGGCTCCTCTGATGTGAGCCTGCTTCTTCCTCTCCCACTCCCCCTGCCTGTGTTCCCTCTCTTGCTGGCTGTCTCTATCTCATAAATAAATTTAAAAAAAAAATTTATTTTCTTTCTTTCTTTCTTTCTTTCTTTCTTTCTTTCTTTCTTTCTTTCTTTCTTCCTTCCTTCCTTCCTTCCTTCCTTCCTTCCTTCCTTCCTTCCTTTCTTCCTTTCCCTTCTTCATTATATTCTTTCCTTTTTACCTATGGATATTTCACTCAGATCTTCAAACTCTCTGCAGTTAGATTTTTTACTTAGGCTTAATATTTTTATTTTGCTTTAATTCCTCTTTGAGAAAATGAAATGTATTGATATACTGTCTTTTTCTTTTTTCTTTTTTTAATTTACAGTTGGAAATAGAATGAGATTGTCTAGGTGTAAAACCAAAACAGAACATACAGAATAGACAATCAATGCTTTACTTGTTGGTTGCTTAACAATGAACTCTCCAGAAAAAAAAAAAAATTAAAAAGAAAAGCCCTCTGATTTAGAACATGTGATGATTGCCATGGTGTAAATATTGCCACCATAGCTGATTTCGAACTACCAACACGATGCCTCTTAGTGCAGATGTTAGAAGAGATATTCATTGTTGGCTCTAGAGAACCAGGACATGCGGCACACCCCTGGCAGGAACTTTACTGGCATTTGCTCATTTGATATCCATCATAGCCAGATGAAATAGAAGAAGAAACACGTAATTTAAAATCAGAATAATTGGGTCTGAGTCTTGGTCTAGCTATTTATTGGCCACATGAACTCAGGTAAGTAATTTCATTCTCTCTGACCCTCAGTTCTTGGAAATAATGTACTTAAATCTTGCTTTTTAATGACATTCTTCAGAATATTTTCTACTTCTTAGCATGTTTCAAATTTATTATAAGTCATGTTGATAGTATGTACCCTTGATAGCATGTAATGAAAATGGCACTTTACCCCAATCTGATCATGAGAAAAACATCAGACAAATCCAAACAGGACACACAATACCAGCTCTCCTTAAAACAGTCAAGGTCATCAAAAATCGGGACAGCCTGAGAGACTGTTACAGTCAAGAGGAACTTAAGAAAACATAATGACCAGACGCAATGTGTTATCCTTGGAATACCTGGAGCAGAAAAGGCACATTAGGTAAAAACTAAGGGAATCTGAATGAACTATAAACTTTAGTTTATAATGATGTATCAATTGTGGGGTGCCTGGGTGGTTCAGTCCATTGAGTGTTCGGCTTTTGGTGTCAGCTCAGGTTGTGAGATTGACCCTGGCATTGGGCTCCATACTCAGTGGGAGTCTGCTTGAAAATTCTCTCCCTCTGCCCCTCCCCCAACTTGCACCCCCCCCCCAAAAAGAAATAAATCTTAAAAAAAAATAATGTATCAATCGTGGTTCATTAATTATAACAAATTGTACCATACTAATGATATTAATAACTAATGATACTGATAATGATTAATATCATATTAATAACAGGGAAAGTAAGTGCAAAGTATATGAGAACTCTGTACTGTCTTTGCAATTTTACTGTAAATCTGAAACTGTTCTAAAGCATAAAAACAAGAACAGACAAACCAAGTGTAAAATTTCCCCTCTGTGATCATTGAAAACAAGTATTATATACTATCACCCCTGTCCTTTTCTGTAGGATGAAAGTTCCCCTCTTCCTTAACCATTCTTTGCATGATACAACTTGAAATTTTGTCTCTGCCTAGGAGTTTCTCATCATTTCCTGAATAAGCATTGTTCTTTCATGCTTTTTTGATTTTGATTATACAATTCTCTGGCGACTGTCTTTCCTCTGGACCCTTCTTTCTGGTTAAGAGCCACTAAAAAGTACCTCCTTCCTTGCAATACACCAAATCTAATAAACTTCCCTTCCTTATCTGCCATGCTGAGTGACTTTCTTCTCTATATTCATGGCATTTGTTCATAGCTGTATTTCATCATGCTCTGTTGTAATATTTTTCTGTTTCTCTTATTACACTGTGAGGAGAGGCCATGCCTGTCTGCTGAAAACCTAGGAAAGCACTAGACACATAGAAGGGGCATGCTGAATATCAGTTGATAAAGTTGGTCCTACTTGGACTATATTTCCTCCTTCTTCTCCTTTTCCTCCTCCTCCTCCTCTTTCTTCTTCTTCTTTTTTAAGATTTGATTGATTGATTGATTGATTGATTGATTTGACAGCGAGAGAACACAAGCAGGCAGAATGGCAGTCAAAGGGAAAGGGAGAATCATGCTCCCCGCAAAGCAGAGAGCCCGAATCAGGACTTGATCCCAGGACCCCAGGACCATGACCAGAGCTGAAGGCAGACATTTAACCGGCTGAGCCACGCAGGCACCCCTAGCTTTTCCTTCTGGTCCATTTTGGTCAGTTCTCCTGCACCTCTCTCGTTTCAGGTGTTCTCCATCGTCCTTCTACTTATCAAATCTCTATCTGCCTTTCTCATCTCCATTTATGGGATATGCTCATCTCTCTCTGAACCTCAGTTTCATTTATAGTTAGCAAGACACCATTAATTTGCCTCTCCTCGTTTTAATGTACTTTCAGTTTGTCTGAGCTCAGGACCCTTGTCTTATGCTATGCTTGTATTCCTCACAGGTCACCTTACTAGGATAACTAATTTGGCTAACTAGTATGTGCTGATGGTTTGGTTTTCTGATTATCCTATTCTTCACTGAATGTCCTTTCTCTAAATGCTGGGAACACTTCAATTCTGTACCAATACTTAGCCTGTGATTACATATTTGTTGTTCCATTTTCCCTTTGATACATATACATTTTGTCTGCTTAGCAACATTGTAAGCCTTTTTAGGGCATAATTGTTCTTCCCTATTAGCCACATAACAGATACTTAATAAATAGTGGACTTATTCTAGACTCACACTGTCTGAGGACCTGCTAAAATATTGGGTCCAAATCCGAACTCCATGAATGGAATCTGGGAGTTCCTATACTCTGCATTTTCTAGACTAACTTTTCATGAATTATTCCATGGCAGGGGAATGGTCTGTTACCAATTGATTGAAGAAGCATTTATAATGCAATAATAATTTGAGCCCAGTGGCTAATTGAGGCTAATTCTTAAAGGGAGTGTGCTTTAAAGGGTGTAGTTTCTTTTGTTTAATGATACTCGCTCTTAATCCATTTACACTAAGGAAACCACAGTTAACATAAATCTAAAATATAGAAGTGTATTTTTAATGTAGTTTAGTCTAAAAATATTCATGGGCTACTACTGTCTCTTTCTCCATCTCTATTTATATAGTCTACACTAAATCTGTAAGGTAAAAGTTCTTATATACTTTATTAATGAAAATAGAAATGTAGATGTCCAAGCAAAGATTTATGTCCATTCTATATTTTGTCTATTTGTTTTATGATGCAACTAATAATATTAAAGATTTTCCCGAATATTTGCCATTTCTTTTAACTGAAATTCACTAAGAGGTTTACAAAAGTTAAAAATGTGAAAGATATGCTATCATATGCTATCATATGATATTTTAATACTTTAAAGAAAATACTTAGCCTAAATGATAAAATTTGAAGATAAAAAGAGTAAAATCTGAATAACCTTAGGAGCTCCCTTCTTCATAGCCTTTAGCATCGAGGACCTAGAAAATCAATTTAACAAAGTCTCCTGTCCTTTTTGGCGAAGGCAGTTGTACATTCTATCAGACTTTCACAGGTAGGTCAGGACACATATAAGGTGCACAAAGAATTATTCCAAGCCAATTTATAATATTTTTTCTGAATCAGCTCTGAAATAGACATCTGTTTTGTTATGCTTTCTTTTGTTTTAGCCATGCAGAGTGCTTTGATCATGTTGCAAATCTTGAGCTCTCTCTCCTTTGCGTCATGGTTTATTGTCCTGTTGATATAGAATACCTTTCTCTCTTTCCTTTTTTATTGATAAATTCCTATACCTCCTTCAAGACTCATTTCAAATGCCATGTTTCTGGAAAGATCTCCCTGCTCCTTCTGCTCTAGGTTGATTAATTATGACTCCTTTGTGCCTCATCAGACAGTGAGCTTATTGTAGCCATGTCACTTTGCCCTTTTCTTTGAGCAAATCCTGATCTAGTGTGTGCTACGTAATAGGCACTCAGTACAGCTAGTTGAATCGATCATTCTCTCCTCTTCTATCTTTTCTCATGTCTTGTCTCTTTTTCTTTACTCCTGGTCTTTCTGACTCTAATTCATTTTTAATAGTTTTGTCAAGCATATTATTTTAAAATTTATAAACTTGGGTATTTTCTATCATTTTTTACTACTACTACTATCTTTAAATTTGTGCCACAGAATTTAAAAATCCTAGATGTTGTGGTTTTACTTCAATACATTGAAATATATGCAATTATACATTTAAAAAAGACCAGAGTCATAGAATGCTTTACATTGCATTTTTTAAGTAGTACAACTCAACTATTCCATCAGGCTATATTCATTTTCTAGTATCTATTTTCTAGTATAATAGGTAAACAGGGCATTTGCCAGGCTATCCATGAGCCAATGTAAGTTGCAGCCTGCTTCTCCTCTGTAACCTGGTTCCTCCTATTATTTTCTTCCTAGACTTAGGTTCTCTTTCTCTCTTTTTCTCTCTCCATATGCATAGATATAGATATAGATATAGATATAGATATAGATATAGAATGCTATAATATATAAATTAAAATATTTAAACTATAAATATATAAAAAATCTTACAACATCAGAAAAAATTAAAACAATTCAAAGCATGACTATTCCTCTCAATCCCAGGCAGAAGAAGAAAAAGGAAAGAAAAAAAGAAAGCTACCAGAAGTTATTCACTGATTCCACTTCCTGGGCTGGTCCAATCTCCTGTCTTCAGTTGTTCACGGTATGAATCTGTTTACCCCTCTCTCCATTAAGATCAATAGCCACTCTCCTCCCCAGACGAGAATAGCCCACAGGACATGGCGGTGCAACAACACATTCTCTAGAAGTCAGATTATTTGTTGTAAAATAACACCGCCAAGGCTTCAGCAAGACATACATAAGTGTGCTTCCCTTTCAGAATAGTGGTAAAATAGCAAGACTCTCAGCCTAGCAGACTCAGCTAACCTGAGGTAACACCGAGCTTTTTCACTGTACCTGAGCCCTCTGACCTGTTTTCGAGAAACACAGTACACACATGCATGCACATCTTCAAAGTAAAGGCAGAAATTCTCAGAAACATTCTAGTTCAACTTCACACAGGGACACTTTGACCGAAAGACAGCATGATTTACAAAATGTTACTCTATGCACCCAAGAGAATGTGTTTTGTTTGATCACGCAGAGCACTTTCTGTTTCCCATTCTCATCTTTGATCACGCAGAGCACTTTCTGTTTCCCATTCTCATCTTTCTAATTATTGTCCAGAATGTAAGAAATAGCAGCAACCCAGTTTCATAGCAACCCAGGTAGACCAGCAATATAATTCCTCTCCTTCACCTTAGACCCATGAAGCAGCAGAGAACCATTGAGATGACAGTCTGTTCAATTAACCTTAGGTAAGAACAAATTCTCAGGGGTGTTTCGTGACACAAGATACAGAATCTGATCAATAGGCATTTATTTTTGTTACATCCAAAACAAGCTGCCGGAATCTTGGAGAATGGGTTTTCTTTTCAGTTTAATAGCAAGTAAATTAGAAATGGTTCCTTTGAGTAGGTATCACATTTTCTATAGAAATGACAACACTTACATTGCAATCTAGCCAACAAATCAACTTATAAAGTTCTAGGTGAGTTTTGTGGTTGTTACTTCAGAAAATACCAATAGTTTCTCAGGGAGTATTAGCGTTTCAAAGGACTTATAAGGCAAAAATATTTTTGTACTGTCCTCAGATTCAATCACAAATATATAAAAGGCTAGAAACTAAAAATGTAACAATCTTCTTATTTCAAAGAAGCAGCTCCATTGAAGAGAGTTTCAATTATTAACTTGTTTGGTTGACTTCAAATGTGCCAATTTCCTTATGATTGCCAATATATGCCAACATATTCAAAGAGTATATATACCATGAAAAAAATGCAATGGCTTAGCAGTTGTGAAAAGGTCTTGACGTGATCTGATAAATAATTCAGATTAAAATGGTAACATCTTACTTATCAAAATAGGATTTTTAACAAAATGTTAATATTCGATCCTGGCTGGGATCCTTACTGTTTGTGTTCATTGTCAATGAGCATGCACATCAGTACTCTGTTTTGGGGATATTAAGTTGGTTTTATATACCAAGAACCATTAAATCTCGTATCTTTTGGGGGCACCTGGGTGGCTCAGTCGGTTAGGCATCTGCCTTTGGCTCAGGTCATGATACCAGGGTCCTGGGTTCGAGCCCCACATTGGGCTCCTTGCTCAGTGGGGAGTCTGCTTCTCCCTCTCCCTGGGCTGCTCCCCCTGCTTGTGTTTTGTTTGATCTCTCTCTCTCTCTGTCAAATAAATTAATAAAATCTTTATTAAAAAAAAGATACATTTCATATCTTTTGACCCAGAACATCTGTGTGTAGGACTTTATCTCAAGAAATGATCCTATATCCAGAAAAGACTTTAGCTTTTATGATGGTTTTTATAATAAAAAAAAATTGGGAAAAACTTAAGTACTCAACCTTAGGGAGTGGTTAAATCAATTGTAATGCATTTATTTGAAGGAATTTAATACAATTATTGACATAGCTATATAGGACTTGCCATGATATGGGACAAAAGTCTGTTTTATAAAAATTATTAACGGGAAAATGTATGCTACAAAATTAACTTTCTAGCACAGTATAACAATGTTTAAAATTCTATACACTCGGGGCGCCTGGGTGGCTCAGTCATTAAACATCTGCCTTAGGCTCAGGGCATGATCCCGGTGTTCTGGGATGGAGCCCCACATCAGGCTCCTCCCACTCCCCCTGCTTGTGTTCCCTCTCTCACTGGCTGTCTCTCTCTCTGTCAAATAAATAAATAAAATCATTTAAAAAAAATAAACAAAATAAAATAAAATTCTATACACAGAAACTAGACTAGAAGATATACACTGGAAGATTACATTTATATCATGGGTGAAGTTTTCCCCCCTAATTTTCTATCTTAACAAAGTTAAGGTAGTGAGCATCTATTCTTATCCATAAATATCAACATTTAATAACATTTTTAATTTGTAAGATAAGTAATTGACAGTAAGATTCCATGTATCATAGAAAAAAACAACACACTTTTCAAACATTTAACTTTGAAGGCCAGCAAAGAAAATAAAAATTGGAGGAAATTTCAAGAAGTGAATAAGAGTCTAAAATATTCATTAAGTTCATTTCACCAGGATTTTAATCCTAACTATATCATATGAAGTACTTTAACTAATTTTCAAAATGTATAATAGATTTTTAGGTCCATGAGGGCAGAGGTCGTGTTTTCTTTGGCTTTCTGTCATCAGCACTGTGGGTAGTGCTTACAGTATAGACGCTGTTAATAAATGATTTGGTGCATAATTGGTATTATTGAAATGACAAATAAAGAAATGGTCAGTTTGGAGGATATTTGCCTGCTGAGCTACTATTCCTCCTTTTTCTGTCAATAGCCTACAGTTGTTTTGGGCAATGACCTCTCCTCCACTTTCTGCCTATGTGATCTGTCCTGCCCTTTGACTTTAAACTTATCGACAAAATTTGGCCAGTGGAATTGTGTTTTGCCCAAACTATTGGAAGCAAGACATGCTCTTTCAACTTTGGGTTACCAAACTGGTAGAATATAATCTTGGTGTTTCTGGTGGTCATCTTTGCCTCCACACTGAGAAAACTGAATGACAATGAAACCAACACAAAGAGCGAGCTAAGAGATGGAGAGAACTAAGAGCGTGGTGAGATCATTTGATCACTCGGCTTGAGCTATGCCTGAATCCAAGATATCCCTGGACTTTCCAATTACATGACCTAGCAAACCCCTTTATCCCTAACGAGCTGTTTTGTTTTGTTTCTCTTAAGCCAGATTGACTTAGGTGTGAGTGCTGAATAGAGTTTTAAATCATACAGAGACGTTATGCTGGCCTTTCTTTTCATAGGTTTGCCAAGAGTTTTGATAATAGGAAGTAGTCATTTTTAAGGTTAAATTAATCCATCCCCTATGCAAGCAACCTCAAGAAATCATTGCTTCAGTACTTATGAATTACTTCTAATTTTCAATAACCTTTTACCCAGATAAAAGGTTATGAGGCCAGTGGAATTGAAGGGGATTTCCACTGCAGTACATTGAACTCATGGGACCCAATGTGTCTTTTATAGCTAAGACTTTTTTTTTCTTGGGGCGCCTGGGTGGCACAGCGGTTAAGCGTCTGCCTTCAGCTCAGGGTGTGATCCCAGCATTATGGGATCGAGCCCCACATCAGGCTCCTCCACTATGAACCTGCTTCTTCCTCTCCCACTCCCCCTGCTTGTGTTCCCTCTCTCGCTGGCTGTCTCTATCTCTGTCGAATAAAAAAAAAAAAAAAAGATTTTCTTTTTCTTTGTTCATACATTTCCAGCCTCCCACATTAAGATCACACACCCTCATTTACCCCTGTAGTTTCTGTTTTCTTTGGTCCTGCATATTCAACACAAAGTGCCTTGTTGTGGGTTCATCAATGCATAGAGATTCCTACCCGTCCAGAGTCTTTTAAAATAAATTGGGTCACCTGACAGAGAGAATAATTCTATCACTATGTGGCTATTTTGAGGTCTTTAATTTATTCATAAATAACACTTTCTACAAGTTGTCTGTGCATAAACATTTCTTATGAAATTTGTCACTATATTTCCATAAGACATATTCTTGGAAATTCATAAGAAGACATATTTTCTCAACATGTCTTAAGCTAAAAACGAAAGAACTATAAAGGCCATGTGAGTCTTTAGATTTAAATCTTTCTTGGTATGACCATAAATCTGGGGTGGGAAACAGGTTATGTAATATTGACATATTTAAATTTTTTTTTCTTCTACAGGACTCTGCATCTAGAATGTAATCATTGTCTATTCTTAATTTCTCTCTAAATTGCTGAGATATTTAATATTTTCTATAGTGTCTTCTTTTACCCTATATTTTGAACTAGAAAGAAAACTACATTTCTGCTTTCCTCCAGAAAGTCGTGCCTTTTTAAAATTTGATAAGATGCCTGTCTTCCTTTTTTCTGTCTACGGTGCTTATCTTCTAGCAGAAGTGACAGTCCTGTATATGGACCCTTAAATATTTGTTCAATGAACACATCTGTTTGTGTATCTTTAGATAGGCTTTACATAAGAGACCTTGGACGTACAATAATGTTGTGTTTGTTTTACTTGAAGTGCAGTCTCTTTAACTTTGTATTGCACACTTAGGCAATTACATGGTATAAAACACTAGCACTTGCTCTGAGCCAGACATTGTTCAAAGTGCTTTCTATGTGTTATCACACTTATCTTCATAATAATCTATAAATTAGCAGCTATTATTATCCCCATTTTATAGATGAAGAGTCTGAGGTGCAGAAGGGTTAAGTAACTTGCCTAATGGCATATTGCTAGTAAGTAGTAAAGCCAGGAGTTGAAGCCCAGTAATCTAGCTACAGAGTCTAAACTCTTAATCTGAAGAATCTAAACTTTTAACCACTGTACTACACCATCAATCATTCAGTTATGCTGGTAATTTAGACATAGATTAAAACAAAATACAACTAACATACACGTAAAAATGAAAATAAAATAGGGCTTTTTCTGAATAATCGGTAGTATTATAAATATATTTAGATATACCCATATTTAAATATACACCTAGATAATCAGGCAGAAACATACACAGACAGAATTACGCTTGGATCTGCACATATACACTCAGGTAATTATTCCTATTTCTATATTTCCATTCTTTTCTTTTCTCCCAAAGTATCAAATATGAAGATATCTAATTAAAGTGACTTTACTTTCTGAGCAAACACAGAATATATTTATCGGTAGCTATACCTTTGGCAATAAAATACTACAAGATATCTTTAGTTGTTGTTCCCTGGTCTTTTATTTCCCAAATCTTCCCAGCCTCTATGTGCAAAGAAGCAGTTATATTACTATTTCCACATTTATATGCAGGAAAGGAATTTCTCTCACTGTCAAATAACCAAAAGAAAATCTTTCATCCTTCCTTTCTGAGCAGCACGGGTATTAGGCTGTGCCTTTACTTTTCAGTTAAACACGAGGTAGAAATGTCAGTAACAAGAGCAGGAAGAGTAATTTCATGTATAAAAATTCATAATGTAAATGGTTTAGCAACCATTTTACTTGATATAGAATGACTCTCACAAAAGAGGCCAGGTGCTCACAGTATTCCAGAATGATGGGCTGTTCTTAAGAGGTGTTACGTTATAACTGCTTCTGAATACATTTTACTAGTCCCATCCTGGCTTATCCAGCCAGGCTGAATTCTTACATGCCTGGTCTCTTTTCTTTCTTTTCTTTTCTTTCTTTCTTTCTTTCTTTCTTTCTTTCTTTCTTTCTTTCTTTCTTTCTTTCTTTCTTTCTTTCTTTCGTCTTTCTTTCTTCCTTTCTCTCTTTCTTTCTTTCTTTCTTTCTAAGGTTTTATTAATTTATTTGTCAGAGAGAGAAAGAGAGAGCGAGTGCGCAAGCCCGCACACACAAGCAGGGGGAGTGGCAGGCAGAGGAAGAAGCAGGCTCCCCGCTGAGCAGGGAGCCTGACCCGGGACTCAGTCATAGGACCCTGAAGTCATGATGTGAGCCGAAGGCAGATGCTTAACTGACTGAGCCACCTGGGCGTCCCGCACCTGATCACTTTCTGCTCCTTTTCAACATATGGGTCTATATTTATCATTGAAATAGGTCAGTTGGCAAAGGATGATCACATACTTTCTCGTGGTTCCATCATCTACAAGGAGCTCTCGCTGGGCTGTCTGGGAGGATTCTCTGAAATGCCTGCCGTGGTTCCTGATTTTTCGCAGTGGTTCCGGAAATACGAATTTTAGTTCCTTCTTTATAGGCCAAATGAAACAATTACCATTTGAAAATATTTACCCTCCTTTCCTAACATCCATCACTGCTGACGGGGGCCATCGATACTCAACTCACTGAGTCGTGATGGGAGATATGATGCTGCAGTCCTCCTTGCAAGTGTCATTAGTGTTTAAAAAACTAAACTGGACGGAATATGGTACTTTTAGGCTAGGATAGCCCGCATGTGATGTACCGGTAATTAGGATGAATGGAGTGATTTGAAAGAGCGTTCATCTCATATCATAGTTGTTCTCAAATAATGATACTCAGGGGAAAAAATATATATATTGCTTCACAAGTACCAAAAAGAATGCCATAAAAAAATTACATCCTGGCTATTTCTTTATTTTCTTTTATGAGGTCTATATGCACTCTGCTAAGTTCTTTGTGATACCTAGGAGACCAAACCACAGTGGCCAGCCGATGACACGGAGTGAGCACGGCTAGGTGGCCGCTGTTCCCTCTGCAGGGAGGGAGGAGCTCCAGAGCTGTCTGTGGCAGACAACACCTAAACGCTTAGATGGGGAGATAACTTCTGATGGCTGTGATTGCACATGCATATGGCCCCTGATTTGCCAAAACGGCAGCTGAGGAGACATCACTTCCTTGTACGGAGTTTGTGCACCATTTCTGTTTGCACCCAGGGGCAAGATAGGTTAATACGGCCAAGAAGGAGGGGAGGACGTGGGAGTGGGTAATAACTGGGGAGCATCCACCTGGGGGGGAAAAGGAGGAGGGGGGAAGATGGAGGGTGTTCCCTCTTGCTTCTGCCTATGTGTCAAGTGGCAGGAGAAATTTTGAAAGCCATGAGGAGGAGCTAGTGACTGGGTTTTGGGGTGTTTCGTACCCCACCCTCCCCACTTGTAGGAAAACCTCTTCACATTCAGAGGTTATTGAATTGGAAGGAGGAGGACTGACCTGGAAATAGGAGGAAAGCAATTCTCCTGCTGCTCCTTCTCCTGTCTTTTGTCACTTGCCTCCTGACTCTCCTCCAAACCCAGCTCAGATGCGCCAAGGTGGCCGCAGCAGACCCTGCACACGTGCCAGCCATTGGGAATCTGCTTAAGCCACCCTGTGCCTCCCAAGCTGCCCTATCATCCAGCCACCATCCCTGACCATTGGGACCACTTCTGATGGCTCTGGCCTCTGCTACCCCAGGGAGCATCTTCTGTAACCAGCTCCTTTTCTGTCTCCTGGTGAGTAACAACCAAAAGATTAGGGAATTTAAGCATGCCGCTACATGCTTCCTCCGTCCAGTTTGGGCTTGAAAGAGAATAGGGGTGGCAGTGGAAGGCAGAGAAGATAGACTGGTAAAACAAAAACAGAGTGGAGGAAAATTCAAGGAAGAGTTGAGAGACCTGTGACCTGGGATGGCAGGTGTTTGGTTTGTTCTTCACCTGCCCACTGCAAGGACATTGAAGTTTTTCGAGGGAATCCCCTGTTGTCTTGCTGTGATGTTTTCCTAAGGATTAGTGGAATGAATTCATTCCTCGGGCATTTGGCCCAGAAGTTCTGAGGTTTGCTTTTGCTAGGAGTCATTAAATAAGCTTACATGCTTAGTTCCACTGAGCTACAAGAAGAGGAAAAGGAGTCTGGGTGAAGATGCAAATTATCCAGGACTTTCGTTTTACCCACCAGGAGCTAAGAGAAGAGCAGAACCCCTAGCTTGAGCTAGGGGTTTAACTTGAAAAAAGCAATAAAGAAAAATGTGACCATCATTGAAAAAATTCTATTCAGCTGGTTTCCACTTAGGTTTTTCAGAACTTTGTACGTGTGTACTCAGGCGTTGTTTTTCTTTGGTGGGGATGAGGGAGAGGGGACTTGTCCCATATCTCCACCTGGCATTTCTGAGCTGGGCATTCCCTTTTTTCCCTCTCCATTTTGGCAAAATACTTTAGCTTCAAATTATATTTTCAGAATTTAAAGATTTAACTGTATGGGGGTAAACATTTTCTCCACATAAATATATGATGCAGGGTTGATGGTCCCATTCTCATTCTGTAACTGCTTGGGGGGGGGAAACAACAACAACCTCAGAGACCACCTTAAATTAATATGGTAAAGTGCAGTGAAAGATTTCTGAGGGATTGGTCCAGATTTCTTTTGCTTCTGGTCTCTGTGTCCAGCATCCTTTGGTTCATCCCTTGCCCATCCATCCTTAACCCCCATAATAGCTAAAAGGATGTCTGACCCCACCTCTCTCTAAATCATTAAGCTGCTAATTTAACTTGAAAACTGGAACAGTACTCCTGGAGACCTCCATTGGCTCTGCGAACAGAGGCAGAAGCAAAGAAGTGGGGGTCCTAGGGCGGGAAGGAAAGAAGATCGGTGTGGGAGTGGGAATGTGGCTATACCCTAGGAGAGTAATGTGTGTGTGTATATAGGTTAGATATATGTCTGTACACACACACGCACACACACACACATATATATACATACACACACAGATGTGCGCCTATGTATATATATTTTGTCATTTACAAAATACTCTTCATATATTTAGATCATTACTGATAGAACTCTTCATGTTCAGAAAGTTCTTGGGATATAATTTAGTTTATTCCCTGGCATTAGGAATGAGTATATTAAAAAGACAAGAATGTCTGATGTTTTAAAAAGTGGTCGTTTGAATTAAACTGAATACAATTCCATCAAATTCATTCTGCAGCTATTTGCTAAGTACCTACTATGTGCTGAGCACTGAGTTTCTAAAGGAGAACAAGACAGGTGTAGTTTTTCCCCTTCAGTAACTTACAGGCTATTGGAAAAGAGCCCTGGAAACAGAAAGAGCATTTCATGACTATATGATTAGGCTTATGCTACATTCCAGGAAGGGAAATGTGGGGGAGTTGTGAAAATATGACAGGGAGGCTAAAAAAAATAAATGTAATTAATTAATTAAAGTGAGTACAAATTGACTTTTTTTTTTTTTAAAGATTTTATTTATTTATTTAACAGAGATAGAGACAGCCAGCAAGAGAAGGAACACAAGCAGGGGGAGTGGGAGAGGAAGAAGCAGGCTCATAGCGGAGGAGCCTGATGTGGGGCTCGATCCCATAACGCCGGGATCACGCCCTGAGCTGAAGGCAGACGCTTAACCGCCGTGCCACCCAGGCGCCCCACAAATTGACTTTTTAAATTCCAATTTTTGGTATTACCCACATGACAGAGTTTTTGTAAAATTACAAACTATTTAAATAGGCTGATACAATATGGTTAATGGAATTGAATTGAGTCAGAAATGAAGTACGCACTCTGAGTATGAACAATGATGCCCTCTCTTTCTCCCAGATAATAGGTCCCATAACTCTAGAAATACGTCCTCAGAAACATTAATCATAAAATTGACCTGCTTCTGGGAAATCTAGCTCTGCTCTACCTTATATTTAAATAATCAAAAAGCAGTCATTTTGATAAACAGAAAGGAAGCAAATAAATACAAAATGCCAAGAAAAAGAAGCAAACTGTGTTTCGAACCTGTCAACACTTTTAAGCTAATAACTTTTTCCCCCAGATAATCTATCTTCTTTCCTTTAACTACCTAGCTTTCGAGAACAATAGCTGTGTCTTGAATTTAGTTACTGATCTTTAACCTGTTGAAGGCTACTCTCTATATTTTGAATTATATTACTTTGTAGACTAGTTTTTTTATTTGAGATCATTCTTTCAAGTTTATGCCAAACCAGTCCCAGGAGTGATCTGAGATGAGTGAAGATTTGTGGGTGTTCTTCTTTACAAGGTTAAAAAAAAAATCCTCATGGTTTCTAGCCTTAATCAACTATAACCTCAAATTGTGTGGGGCTGTGGCAATGATGATTTGCATACAAATATGTGATCATTAAATTCCAAAGTTAAGTACTTTCTTCATGCTAAGAAATCAGAGTGACATTTATGAATGGGCTTAGAGATGACAATCTCTACGTAAAATCAATTGTTTATAACCCATTTCTTTTAAATGGTACCATATGATTTGGGTTCTAAGAACTACTGTTCATTTTAATTTTTCATTAATACTAAATGACTGTGGTGCCCCTAAAGCCACTTCATTTGCTTTTCCCTTTTAAAATGAATAAGGGGGAGCCTGGGTGGTACAGTCTGTTGACCACTGCACTCTTGGTGTCGGCTGGGGTCCTGATCTCAGGCTCAAGACATCGGGCATCAGGCATGGAGTCTGCCTGAGATTCTCTCCCTCTCCTTCAGTCCCTCCACACCGCCACCTTCTCTCTCTCTCTAGAATGAAAGAAATAAGTTTTTAAAATGAAATGAATATGAAAAATATTGAAGGTCTAGAAGGTAAATTTGTTTCTGAAATTGACATTTTTATCAATAAGACAAAACTGTAACGTGTAAGTCTGTGATCAAATATAATTCCTGATTTTTTTCTTTTTTTTTTTCTTGAGGTTTTAATATTCTCTTGCGATGCTTGTCAGAAAATTTCTCTTCAAGTTCCTTCTCATCTTCAGGCTGAAACACTTGTAGGCAAAGGTGAGAAACGGTATTAAGAATTTCATAGTGTTAACTGCTGCATTTAGCTTCAGGCTGCTCTTGTAAAGTTTGGGATAAAGCCCTGTAATCGCTCCTTGGCATTAAAATTAACATAAAATGAAAGATGGACCGCTCGTGTTTTGGTAGTGGTTAGAAACAATGAAAGTACCAAGTTAGTTGTATACTTTTCTTGCCAGAAAAATTAACAAACATCAAAGGGCTAAATTAGCTCGGTTCACACGAATGAAGGTGCAAAAACCAGAATCATATTTTAATTCATATCAAGTAATCTGCTGCCCAAATTCCAAAGCCAATGCTCTTTAATTGATTAGATAGAAAACAGATGTGTTAAAATTTAAATGCCCCCAAATAATATTTGTGCTTGAGGTTGACTATAATGAACAAGGATCCCCCCCCCCCAAGAATGTATGTGATTTGTCACACGGAATAGCTTGGGAAAGTCAAATACAGTTTCCAGGAGTCTTACTACCACAGCCATTCCTAAAGCGTGGGTTGGTTGCTCTGAGTCCAAGGGTCACATTCCTTTTAACAGGTTTTTTTCTTGGCCTTAAGTTTACACCTTGAATACTGAAGTGGTATCCGTTCCCAGACAGACATCTTGTTGCCCAGTGCTTTGAAGTTTTAGATTAATCCATTGCTTTATATCTTCTAAAAACACTTAAAAGATAATGCAACCTATACTCCATAGACACATAACAAATATGCTAAATATGTTAAATAGGAATCTGTAAAAGCAATATTTTGATAACAACCCCGTTATATACTAAGTATTACTTAAGGAGAGGTCAGTTTTCTTACTTTTTGCAAGATAGTTTTCGTTATCAAAGATTGTTGCAAACGTGTTCCAAGTCTACTGATACCATAAATTTACACTACATATAAAATGATAAATTTGTATGGATACGTACAAACCCATAAGTAAGAGTTAAAGTGGAAACAATAAATCCAGGGACCCAAAGAAAATATTTTATATCTCTTCACAAATTAATTTATGATGAAAAGAATGGAAACAATGACTCCATTTATTTATTTAATTTCCGTGGCCCCTCAATTTTATAATAGGAGGTACTTAACAAGGGGCAAGGGTAACCTCCCTCTTTCTGTTTCTCATGGACTCACTGTCAGTTGTCATTCCTGTAAAACTTGTTCTGTTCCTGTTTTATTTTACAAATTACTGTTAATGTCTTCCCTGTAGTGAATCTGAAGGAATGCTTCCCGTCTGCCAGCCTGATCCTGTCCAGTGATCCTGACTTCAGGATTCTAGAAGATGGCTCCATTTACACAACACACAACCTCATTTTGTCTTCTGAAAGGAAGAGCTTTTCCATTTTTCCTTCAGACAGCCAGAGCCAGGCACAGAAAAAGATAGAAATTGTACTGGATGTGAGAGGAAAGAAGGTATACAATCTGCTTATGAGAGTTCTTCATTCATAGATTTCCTTCCACGCTAAAATCATTGTTCCTGAACGCTCACTTGTCTGCTTATTCCACTTCTAATCAACCTGTGTAAAGACTAGACCATTCCGAGGAGTGGTAGAGCTATCTACAAAATGGTGTAAAAATGAACAGCTCTGCAGCCAGAGAGCAAGGTCAGAATATCAAAGGTTTCAGATAGTGGTTTGAGGTGTGGCAATTAGCAGAACCAACTGTGAAGAACAGGCAGGGGTGGGTCTAAAACTCAGTGAAAACTGATTCAGGTCAGAGGTGTGGCACTCCACCCTGCGTGGCTTTCTCCCAAGTGACTGTGGGTTTCAGTCACTTTAAAGAGATTGTCTAAAGCTTACTCCCATCTTAATAGAAAAATGCCACCAGGGTCCCTCTCTTCCAAGAATGAAGTATAGCCAGTCCACAGGACTGGTTGGAATGTTCTGGCTCTAGGCTCATTTTCTGCCGTGAGTGCTAGTGACCAAGGAGTGGGAAGGGAGAGGTTACTGAAATTCACATAAATCTCACTTTAAGCAAATTCTGCACAATGAAGTTTAAGTCTTGTGGAATAATTTTTTAATAAGTAATTTAATTTATGAGAGACTGCCCCGGCTAAATTTCTTTAGATTATAAGAATTCTTCACCAAATTTAGAATACGCTTTGCACTTTAATATGCATTACACGTATTATAAATTTAGGAGAAGGCTTATAAAACATTATTTCATATTGTAGAGTTTCCACATCACATAAAATTAAATATACTTGAACGAATGCTGACCTCTGTCTTTGCATAGTTATACAAATGCTTTGTACTGGTGCCAGTGTTTTAATAAATATTGGTTGTTCCACGCCTAGTGGAATAAACTCGGTTTTTAGATATTTGTTGATGGATTATCTCTGTTTAGGGGGTTTATACTTCTCAAGATGGCATCTCTCAGCAATGCCCTACAAAGTTCTGGTTGATTAACTGGTTAAATCAAATGAAACTGGTTCTTATGTGTTTGTGTATGTATCTTAATAAAAAACAGAAATGGTTTGGGTATTACCTGTGATATGGTGATGTACAACCCTTACTTATTTTCTTCATGTTGATGTACATGTGAAAATCACAGCTCCTGACGAGAGGCGGGGCTGTATTTCTTCATCTCTCCCATGCAGGCGCCCGAGAAGAGACACACCAGAGACACTGTTCTCAAACGCAGCAAGAGACGATGGGCCCCTATTCCCTGTTCGCTAATGGAGAACTCATTAGGTCCATTTCCACAACATGTTCAGCAGGTATATTTTACCTCATTTGACTTAATATAGTAGAGGTTTTGCTTGTTTACTTTTAAAACTGTACGTTTGAATGGAATCAGGGCTTTAACCTGTTTGTGCTAATAAGGATCATCCATTCATCAGAACTAGAAAAAAAAAAAATACAGTGTGTTTTGTCACTTTTCTCCCGAAATCCTATTCAGCATTTAGAAACAAGTTTCATATTTTGAGTTTCTGATGCTCTTAAATCGATATCCGGGTTCTCCCGACTACACTACCAGACTTCAGCATTCTTGGACAGAGGACGTGCCTACAGATTTTGCATAATTCAGTTGTCCCCTCAATTAACACTTCTTGCAAAAAAAGACCGGTATTTTTGTTTACCAAAAAGGTGATGTCACTGCCAGCTAGTTGGAGTGTAAGAATAGGCCAGCTTTGAAATTATGAATTAATTGTGGGTGGAAGGTTACATTATTTTTACTTTTTAAAATCAGAACCGTTTCCATTCCAAATAACTCGAAACCACGGAAATTGTTACTGTCCTTTATATAGAAATAAGAATTAAGTGAATTGGAATTGTGAAGGTATGCCCAGCTCCCACATTTTCCATTCATATGCAGAGAATTCAAAAGAATTTTGGATAAATAGATGATCCAGTTTGTGGCTTTGCACACTGCAGAATATGAATACAAGCTGAAAAATATGAGGGATGATGGGTAAGTAAGCAAGGGGAATAAAGAATAGGTGACTGGGAAAGAGCAAGTGATAAAAATTAAAGCGTCACAACCGGTTAGGTAGAAGGTATTTACCATAGCATATCTGTTCTTTTACTGAATCGTCACTTAATGTTACAGGTCCAGTCTGATGCTGCGCAGAATTACACCATCTTTTACTCCATAAGTGGACCAGGAGTGGACAAGGAGCCCTTCAATTTGTTCTACATAGATAAGGACACGGGGGATATCTTTTGTACACGAAGCATAGACCGCGAGCAATATGAACAGTTTCCAGTAAGATTATTGGATTCTTAAGCATTATCTTTTTAGTTACTGTCTTTATATTTTCAATGCTGCTTATTTACATATTAGAAGAATTATTTCATTTAATACTTTAAAAATTGTTAAGGTATAATGTAAACTTCAATTTTCTTTTTTTTTTTTTTAAGATTTTATTATTTATTTATTTGACAGAGATAGAGACAGCCAGCGAGAGAGGGAACACAAGCAGGGGGAGTGGGAGAGGAAGAAGCAGGCCCCTAGCAGAGGAGCCTGATGTAGGGCTCGATCCCATAACGCCGGGATCACGCCCTGAGCCGAAGGCAGACACTTAACCGCTGTGCCACCCAGGCACCCCTAAACTTCAATTTTCTATTAGTGCAATTGATGATGAAAGATAATGGGTATCATAAGGGAAGAAAAGGGGAGAAAAGCCATATAAAATATAACGACACAATTTTAAAGGACAGGCTTTGATCTGTAGAACCCTGGGACAACAGCAGTGAATTTTCTTGAGTTTGTAGTTCCCTATAACAGCAGGTTTCAATTATTCTCAACCTGACTGTACATTATAAATCACATGAGAACTTTTGAAAAAATATTGATGCTTGGGTCGCTTCCCAGAAATTCTGATTTAATTGTTCTGGGATGGACTATGGACTATGAGAAACAAACTGAGGGCTACAGAGGGGAGGGGGCTGGCGGAATGGGATAGGCCGGTGATGGGTAGTAAGGAGGGCACGTATTGCATGGTGCACTGGGTGTTATACACAACTAATGAATCATCGAGCCTTACATCGGAAACCGGGGATGTACTGTATGGTGACTAACATAAAAAATCATTATAAAAAAAAAATTAAAAAAAAAATAAATAATTGTTCTGGGATGGGGCCCCAGCAATTGAAAATTTGAAGTCACCCAACGTAATTCTAAGCATTTCCTAAGACTGAGTTTCACTGCTTTCACCTCTTAAATAATATTTTGCTTCTTTTCTTCTCTCTGATTGTCCAGCCATGAGAACCATGGGTATCATTTTATTTCTTTAGCAATCCAGAATAAGTTTACCAGTTCCTTTTACTCTAATTTGACCCAAAGAAAAATTCTAGCTCTTTTGAAAATTAAATCCTTTCTTTTTTCTCTTTCAAACTTCACATATCTCCTTAGTGTTCTGAGGTCTAACCTGACATATAGGAGAAATTCACAGTGAGTTTCAGGGAGATGGTGAGTTGAATTGTTTAAGCGCTTGGATTCTTGAATTATGAGTAGAATGGAAGAACTCTTTGTTAAAGGAGTCCATATAAGGGAAAAGTTATCTCATACTTGAGCAGTCCAGGAAGTAACATCTTAGCAGGTATCTGAAAGATAAGCAGGAACTGGTAGCCACACAAAGGCAGCCATGAAAGAAATGAATGCTCATGGGGGGAGGGGGAGTGCAGACCCCATCCTAAGGATGTCAGAGCACTGGATAAGCTGGTGAAATTTTTAGAACAACATAAATGTCCCACTTTAGGGATTTCATAATTAAATTGAATGGTTGGATTAGAATGACATATTTTCTTTATAATTTTATGCTCCCACCCAAATTCTCTGAATAGACATACTTTATTCATAATAATATCAAAGTATTACTTTAAGAAATAGATTACATAGACTCTAATAGGAGAGGTATGCTAAGCATGATTGCAAGCATTTTGGTCTATCAAGAAACCAAATAAAAAGTTGATAAATCTATAGATATAGGTGTGTGTGTGTAAGTATGTACATTCTCTGCCCCCATCTTTTTAAAGATTTTATTTACTTATTTGTCAGAGAGAGAGAGAGCACAAACAGGGCAAGTGGCAGGCAGAGGGAGAAGCAGACTCCCTTCTGAGCAAGTAGCCCGAAGTGGGACTTGATCCCAAGACACTGGGATCAGGACCTGAGCTGAAGGCACACGCTTAATGGACTGAGCCACCCAGGTGTCCCTCTGCCCCTTTTATGGATCCATTATAGTAAGAAAAGTTCTAACCCTAGTAGTCACTCCCAAGGAGAAATAATAAGCTGCCTATTCCGCTGTGCAGTGTACCTTTCATTTCTTACTCTGCCGATAACATCCTGTTCTTGAATTTCACAGTCATCAGCTGCTTCTCACTGGATCATTGCCGGAGAAAAGGAGGAGAGAATAGTTTTATTTAAAAAGGGTGGGGGGAGGTGCGTGGGTGTCACAGTCAGTGAAGTGACCTACTCTCGGTTTTTGGCTCGGTTGTGATCTCAGGGTGGTGATCGTGCCCGCCTGGGGCTCTGTGCTCAGCACGGAATTGGCTTAAGACTCTCTCTCCCTCTCCTTCTGCCCTTCCCCACGTTCTCTCTCTAAAATAAATAATAAATCTTAAAAAAAATAAAAATAAGTTATGTTGGAGTCTGGCTCAAGTTGGTAGAGCATGTGACACTTGATCTCAGGATTGTGAGTTCAAGCCCCATGTTGGATGTAGAGATTACTTTTTTTTTTTTAAGTTACTTTGCTATTTATTTAACATCTTTTAAAGGACAAAAGGAATAAAATCGTTTGGAATTTATGCTTAACACTGGGCTTCTGGATAATTTTTATGTCAGAATTACCCATGTTTCTCTAGTTCCCATTAACGTAGTTAAGACTGAATTGATACTAAGAAATACCACCTGCAAATTAGTAAGATTCATAAAGGGATGTATAACAGCCAGCAGTAAACATGATGAAACATGAAATCACTTGAGGCAATAGAGAATGGAAGGTTTCTCTGTCAACACAGAGGTGTAAATTAAAATAATACCTCTTTGCTTTTCTATCAAATCAATTCCACTTACTAGCTTTATATTGGAAAGCTTATTTCTCTGGAAATTAGTAGATCTTCATTATCTGCCTCTTTTTCTTTTAGCCTTGGATAGGTCAACCTTCATGAATCTGTTTCCTTCTCTGTCTTATGGGCTATTAATAGTCTTATCTACCTCAGAGCTGTTGCAAACATTAAATACTCATATTAAATATTGGTAAAATCAATATGTAAACCATACAGCTTTTAAAAAATATTCTACCAGTAGGTCACACAATACACATGCTCTAGGATTTGGTCCTCAAAACAGGATTTTGATGGGATTTCTTAATTTTTTGCATTTATCTAACCTATATAAATGTTATGTATTACTCAATTATTGTTACTTGAAATAATTTTATTTCATTGATTATTGGTACAGGTTGTCATGGGTCTAATTCAATACACATCCTCCTTGTGCTCCTGTTCTCTCTCTTGCCCCATGTTAGATTATTTAATCTTGGTTTGTAAGTATTTTTCTGAATGAGTCACACCATTATTGCAATGTGAGGAGTTTGTCTTAAACCATTAAATTCATCTAATCTTTCAGGGATGTGTATAAGTCCGTTTTATCCAAGCTTTTCAAAGAATAGTTGTATAAGAAGAGGATTTTCTTCAATAATTCCAGGCTATTCTATGAAAGAAAACATTTGCAAACGTGTTTCTCTTTGAGTGTTGAGGAGACTCTGTATTTTTGTAAATACGTGGGGAAAAATTGGTTTCAGCCTAGTCCCTTTCCCATCCAACCAGAGCCTTATTATCTTGCAACATATGTTTCTTTTTCAGCCACACTGGTCCATCCATTGTCTTTATATGTATATTGCTAATAACATTCTGTACCCACTCAGCTTTGCTGCTCTCCCCTACCCCTGCCCAGTCTACACTGCATATCTTTCTTTACAAGGTCAAACTCAAGTTCCCACTCCTGTTGGCAACTGTTCCCATCTTCCCAAAGATTAAAAAAACAAAAAAATATTCAGCAAATTGCAGTGGGAAAGGGCTAAAAGATATGAGATTCTTCAAGCTACAGAAGAATTCAAGGGAGAAACAATATATCAAAAATGCACATGAAATTTAAATAATACTCTCCTAACTCAGCTAAAAATATGACTAATTTTAAGTATAATACTCTATATACTTCTTATAATAATAATCAAGTATATGATTATTGCTCTCAGTATAAAATAATGTGAACTCTATTGTAAAACCAGTACTATTCTTGAGTTTACTTTAATGACTAAATAAGAAAATATTTATAATTAGTTCCTCTATTACAGGCACATAAATGGATTCTCCTAGGAAGCTAGGCTATTCTTTAAAGTTTAGTTATATTCCTAGTTTAGATTATCCTTTCTACAATAATGATTTCAATTTTGATTTATTTTGGAGATATTTAGCTCATTATTAGTATAAATAAATAAATAAACAAACAAACAAATAAATAAATAAATAAAACCGTGTACCCAAAATAGTACCTGAAACAAAATCACCACATCTGAATCCGTGGAATGTGAGATAATGACATTTACTTGTTGTTAAACATCAGGAACCACTATTATTTCAAACTACAAGTGATTGTATGATTGTATGGTGGGAACAAGATGATCTTCATTTCTGACAAAGAGAAGCACTAGCAAGAAATTGTGTAAATTACAGCAGGATGGACTTAGATAGGGAGGTATTTGAAGGCCAACATGATGAAGTAGAAGAATTCCTTACAAATGATTCTATGGAGAATGTTTATGATAATTTTTTTACAAAGGACCAATTTAAGGGCTAGTTTGTCTTTCAAAAAGTAAAGATGGGTGGAATTGAGTGCACAAAGCTATTTATTGAAGAATTACCAACCTGGGCACTGTGTTAGGAGCTTCGGCATACAATTATCAGAATGTCTCAGGTTTCATCCCTGAGGACAATTATCATCTTATAGAGACGTAAACCAATTTCATAGTTTTCTGTAGCTAAAAATCTCAAAATGGCAGCAGTTTAAAGAAAGAAAATTTCATGCAAAATCTGAGGGGAAAGGAAGAGATTGGTAGGAAGGCTGATAGTGTGACATCCGGATAGGATGGTGGTGATGAAAACCACAGTGCTGCTGGTGGGGGTGATAAACCGCAAAAGAAGAGTGCAAAAATAAATTGATGGTCTTTGAAAGAAAAAGACTAAATCCTGGCCTTTGGAACCAAGATAGATCATTTTGAGATGGAATTTGGAACGTGTATATGATTTTATTGGCACTTTTATTGCTCAGGAAATATGTTTATGATAGAAAAATGAGAACATGCAGGTAAATAGAGAAAAGAATTTGTAATTGAATCACTGAAGATAGTTGATATCTATTTATACATATATGCAAATCTGTAACTAAATGGAATCATATTTTTTTTAAAGATTTTATTTATTTATTTGACAGAGATAGAGGCAGCCAGCGAGAGAGGGAACACAAGCAGGGGGAGTGGGAGAGGAAGAAGCAGGCTCATAGTGGAGGAGCCTGATGTGGGGCTCGATCCCATAACGCCGGGATCACGCCCTGAGCCGAAGGCAGACGCTCAACCGCTGTGCCACCCAGGCGCCCCTGGAATCATATTTTTTATAAACTTTAATAAAATACTTGCTATTAGCATAACTGGGGGAAACTTACATACATTCTAACAAGCAGAAGGGCATGAGGTTAATTCAGAGAACGGAGTAGCCTCATTACCTGGGGTGCATTGTCCTTGGTGGGAGAATCCTGCGGACGCTGCAGGAGGATTGAAACCATACGTCACATCCACTGTGCTGGTGTGTTTTCCGTCGCACAAGTTCTTAGTTGCATATTCTTTTGTGGATGACTTTTTAAACGTTATGTCTTTCCCCAACTGCTAGGCTTAATTTTGTGCATAAGGTGTCATTGGAGAACAAGCTGACAGTGTTTGCCTACCTTTCAGCTCTACGCCTATGCCACAACGGCAGACGGTTATGCCCCGGAGTATCCACTCCCCTTGCTGTTCAAAGTTGAAGACGATAACGATAATGCTCCGTATTTTGAAAACAAAGTGACTGTCTTTAGTGTGCCTGAAAATTGTCGAACTGGTAAGTTCACGTCTCAGGAAAACACTCAATTTTTGCTTCGATTCAATTCCTCAGTAATGTTTTAAACACAAGTATGCAAAAACATTTAAAAATGCTTGCATGTCGAGGATCTTCTATATAAAACTTTGTAATCTTCGAAGATCGTGTACTCTTCAAAAGCAAACCTTTTTGTGCTCATTTTTGCTGTGCACATGTACAAGGCAGCTGATACATGAAGTTACCAACTTTGTTAGATTAAGCCACAGTGCATATGAATGTGCGACAGGCAATTGCTATTCATATTTTCTATTTTGACCATGTACATAGGTGCCACAGATGCATTTATAAAGCAATAAATAATTTGAATCTTTACAAAGTTTCAATACATTTTCAAGGACCCCAAAATATATCAACAAATGGAAATGTTTATCTGACTTATAACCATATATATATATATTTATATATATATATATATACATACATACATACACACACACACACACACACACACACACACACATTTCCTTGGCATATTTTCCAAACAAATTTAAAAAAATTAAACTGGTTTGATGTCATAGGCAGCCAGGATTGTGACCTAAGCACATCAGTGGGCAGAAGATTATCCAGTTTATTTTAAAAATAAAAAAGTTACAGGAAATGCCTCCTCCATTCTCTCATCGTTATGTATGTATGCATGTTTAACATTGTTTTTTCATAGTTAGTGGTTTGCTAAAGTAACATTTCTCATACTCAGATTTCTGGGCTGTAAAGCTTGTCCAAATGATACTCAGACTGCTACACAGTGTTTGTCTTACATATATTAATAATTACTTGCATATATTAACAATTCAGCACATTTATTAAAATATCAAGGTATAAAACTTTGTTACCGTATTCAAAGCTGTGGTATTCCTCTAACTAAGATTATCAAGTCGGCCTATAAAAGAAACAAGACATGCAGAGAAGGTCCCATCCAAAAATGGTCTGTGGACTGGGTGGTGGGTTGGGGGGAAGAATTTGAGAACCACTCTTACCAAAGGTGGGGTGGATGTTCTCAGACATGTGGAATATAGATCATATTTTTCAGAATACCCACATAATTGAAGTTTCCAAGTGAGGGGAGTTTGGAGTTTGGAATTTGGGAGAGCATTTAAGACACTGCACTTGTTTGTAAAATCAATAATTGTCATTTTGGGGAGAATATGCTATAACCATACCTTGTTTGTTTGTAATTCAATTATAGTGCTCTTTTAAGTCGTTGACAATATGGGATTTCTCTGAACAGGAACTTCAGTGGGACAAGTGACGGCCATAGACCTAGACGAACCTGGCACTCTACACACTCGCCTGAAATATAAAATCTTACAGCAAATCCCAGATCACCCGAAGCACTTCTCCATACATCCGGATACAGGCGTCATCACCACAACTACACCTTTACTGGATAGAGAGGTAATGAACTGATTGATTAATTTTAGACTCACTAAACTATATTTAAACCGATAATGAACTCCCAGAGGAGTTTGGCCACCTCTCCAAGCTTGCTTCCATACAGGATGTGCTGAGGGCTTCTCTGGATACTTCCTTTGTCTCTACAGAGATTTGGGGAAGGTACAAGGTTAGACAAGTTCTTACTTAAGATCATTGACCTGATGTGATGTGTGGATGTGAAACAGCTTTACATTTTGAAATATTATGTTAGACCTATCAGGTTTCTATTATACCAACTAGCCAATCTCTTGTTCTGTATTTATATTTGAGGTGGCCTTTTTTTTTTTTTTGTAAAAAAAAAAAAATCAAAAAGGAATGTAAAATAATCAGAGCCTATGCAATGGCTATGAGAATTGCAAGTTATAAGAAATAGAAGTGTTCATCAATATACCTTCTTCTTTCTTTTTTTTTCCAGCATTGTGATACATACAAGTTAGTAATGGAAGTGCGAGATATGGGGGGCCAACCTTTTGGTTTATTTAATACAGGAACAATTACTATTTCACTAGAGGATGAAAATGACAATCCACCATATTTTACTCAAACTTCTGTGAGTATATCTTTGTATTCATTTATCTAGGTTCATTTACTTTTTCAAAAAAACACACGAGAAATTTGGTAGTTCTGTGAGATTGCATAATTCGGTCTTAAGAGCTGCCACTTACAGATAACATGCAAAAAAATATGATCTCTGTAAAAATAATTGAAGGACCAGTTATTTCTAAATGCTAGGGAAAAAACTACTCTCTTGGCTGTCTAAGGGCTTCTTAGCCCTTGCTGTTGTTCATGTATTCACCATTTTCTCAGACGCCAAGTTCTATTATTGGATGCCTTGGATTTAAATTTATTTTGTAGAGTGCAGGAAAAGAGGCCTGCTCTCTCTGGTATCCTTTGCACTTCAACTTCCTAAGACGGAAAAGAGACTAGATTTATATCCTCTGCTTTGCTGGGACATCAGTAAGTACAGTGTGGCCCTCCCATTATCTATATGTAAATTCTCCAAGCATCATGTATGAGTGAACTTTCCCTTAGGAAGTACACAATACAAGAAATATATATAGGATGGTACTTCCAGGAAATGGCTCTTCTTTCCTGAACTTTTAGTAAGTAATCATTTTTTCATCAATCTATACCAGAGTACAAGTTAAAGAAGAGAAAACCTCCAGTGATAGGCACATTCATACAATGTTTTATATGAATCCCTACAACTTGTAAGGATATGTTTATCCCATAGTTGATTTGAGAAAATGAAAAGTCAGTTAAGTAACTTGCTTACGATCTCATACATACAGACCATGTAAGAGGAAAACCTGGGATTAGGATCAAGATCTCTTGTGCTCCAGTGGCTATGAGGTTATCATTCTTCTATGAATTCATTTTACATTTCTAGAAGATTCTGATTTACGACTTTTTTTAATCTGTTAATATAATATGCTTCTGTAACTGTATTTCTTTTGGGGGGGAAGAAGAGGAAAAAATGTGATTTAATTTCTCAAAACCAGAAAAATTTTTTCTTTAAAATGTTTGCTAGGGAATCAGAAGTAAATTAAAAATAAAAATTGGCATAGTAACAAGTCATCTAGTAATAATAAGAAATCAATGTAGGTTATAATTATCTATAAATATTGAAGGCTTAATAGGTTAATATAAAAGGGGCCATAGCCTATAAATTTTGAGGAGATGCAGAATAGAGACAAATATGAGGGCTTGAGTGATTTCAGAGAAGTTTAGAAGTTAAGAAATGAATTAGTCTTTGAAGAATGGGTAAGAGTTGAAAAAGCATTTTAGTGAGGGAAGATAATCTGTGCGTGAAATTTGTAAATTCTTTCCAATTTATGATTGCATGTTCCCATATCACTTTATTTTCTTTTTCTTTAAATGTAGAAAATCATGTTGTTAAAGCTATGAATTTATAATAACAAGAGGCAATTGTTTTAGTATTTTACAGAAGTAGAAGAAAACAGAATTGACGTCGAGATTTTACGAATGGCAGTACGTGACCAGGACTTGCCAAACACTCCTCACTCAAAGGCTGTCTACAAGATCCTACAGGGAAATGAAAATGGAAACTTCAAAATTAGCACAGACCCCAATACAAATGAAGGAGTCTTGTGTGTTGTCAAGGTAAACAACAACAACGAAACGATCAAACAATACTTTAAAAAATACTAATGTACACTTGGGCATTGGTACCCAAATATCTATATCCTATGTACTATGTATCTCCATAGTAATTCCTATATGTATATGACTAGAGAATTGCCACGCAATGCTGAAATGATTTACATTGGTTTACTTAAATGTTTTTATTATTATTATTATTGTTATTTTACCCTCGTATTTTTTTCTTAGAAGATAGGCATTGAAGGCACAAAACACATTGTTCTCTCTACATGGGGAAAACGAAGGCAGAGAAATATTGTATTAGCAATCAAATATTAGTCTTGGAAGGAGTCTTAGACACCCACTTGTCCCTTATTTTATGGAACACAAGGAAGAGAGAAATGGAAGAATCACTACTGGAAATCAAACCTCTTGCCTTTACAATTGCCTTCTTGCTCACATTATACTTTTACTTCTCTATGATGTATAAGGCAGACTCTTTATTAAATATTCAGCAGCTGTTCCCATTAATCCTCCTATATTTGAGGTAGCCAGCACTTTGGGATTTTAAAAATTCAGTCGCAATTACTAGCACCCAGAATGATACACTAAATCTAGTTCCTTTCTCCCTTCCAAGTACTAACCAGGCCTGACCCTGCTTAGCTTCTGAGATCAGAAGAGATCAGGCATATTCAGGGTGGTATAGCTATAGATACACCTGGTTCATTTCTGAGTCCTTCTACGCATTGCCCTTACTAACCTCTGACATATTTTCCCTGATTACTTTCTTAGGGACAGTGTATTTTGTTAGAAACTACATGCACAAGTTGTACTTTCCTCCGAAGATTTTTAGAAAATGCCCTTTAAATTATTATATTGCTTATTCTTTCTCTCACTTACTCTCTTTTTCTTTTTCTTCCCAGTGTTTTTTGTTTGTTTCTTTCTGATTGCTTGGGGGTTTTCTTTGGGGGGGGGGGGGTCCAGGTTTCTTTCTCTTGCTTTCCTTTTTTTGTAATCTTGATGGATTTTAGTCTCTGATTGTTTAACCATTGTTTCAAGATTCTTTCTTATTCTTCAGGACTGAGTACTTTGATTAGGAGCTATACAACCTTAAATATGATAATTTTTTTTTAAAAAACCCTAAATATAATGTGCTTCCAAAAGATGTTACTGAATAGTATCACTATAATTTTTACACATACACTCAGAGTAACTGCTCCATGATAGCCAAATCTCGGGTCCTAGTGGTCTAATGATTTTATATACTTTTTATACTCTTTATATACTTCTGTTGTTTAGTCATCACTATTATCCCATTTGATGAGTTTGGATTTATCCAAACACGTATTCTGTATTTCTATTAATATTTAAACTTGTAATGAAAAAAAATGAAGGCAAGACCTTCCCGAAGAAAAGTGAGAAGAAAAATTGGTTGAGTCGTCAACAATTTTGCATTTGATAGTGTTTATCATTATAGGAGGTCAACTATTAGTCTTTACTATATTAGCACCTGCTTTGGGTAACATTTTATACACAAAAACAATATTCCTTTTTGTGCTAAAACTTGGAATCGTAGTTGTCTTTTGTAGGTAGTGTTACAAATTGACTGATTAACGTATGTTTACTGAACAGCCATTGAACTATGAAGTCAACCGCCAGGTTGTTTTGCAAATCGGTGTCCTTAATGAAGCACAATTCACTAAAGCAGCAAATTCAAAAACTCCTACTATGTGCACTACAACTGTCACTGTTAAAATTAAAGACAGTGATGAGGGTCCTGAATGCCAACCGCCAGTAAAAGTTGTTCAGAGTAGAGATGGCCTCCAACCTGGGCAAGAATTGCACGGATACAAAGCGTTGGATCCAGAAACACGCAGTGGAGAAGGCTTAAGGTAAGGTATTCTTCAAAATGACATATTTTGAGATTATGTCCACTCTTTGGTTGGAGCATTGACATTTGATTTCTAAACACTAGGTATAAGAAGATAGGAGATGAAGATAACTGGTTTGAAATCAATGAACACACTGGTGACTTGAGAACTATAAAAGTGCTAGATAGAGAATCAAAATTTGTAAAAAACGACCAATACAATGTTTCCGTGGTTGCCATGGATACAGGTGAGTGCAATTTTCTAGAAATAGAGGATATATTTTTAAGGAAATCTTGGGGTGAATTTTGTTTATTTTCATATCAAAATTTAATGCAAAACAGATTTGCATTGATGGCTCAATTTAGTGGAGACTACCCAATGTCAGCTCCAGTGCATCAGTAATGCAAAACTAGGAGAGGACGAACGGCCAAAGACGGGGTAGCATCCTCCTAGATCCCCATTGTTTTCAGGAGTACATACTTGGATGATTATGGTTTGAACTTGCTGAAAGGGTTTAGCTCCTAAAACAGTTGGGTTCAAGGTAGGTCTGTTCTGAGCCTTTCTTAACGGGGAATAGAACATTTATCCTATTTCCTAAGAAATGGTCAAACCATGACTCTTAAGTCTTTTGCCATGGTTTGCAGTCCTTCTCCAAGGTTAATTCTAGAACTTACCTTGCGAAGAAATGTCCTTCAAATGTCATAAAGTAGTAATTTCCAAATCCTTTTGAACGTACACTCCTCGCAGTACACCATTTTTGAATGTGGACCATTGTAGCGTGTGCCCTGACAGTTTTGCTTGATGTAATGCAAGTGCCTGCCTGACTTAAGCTTTGATTGCTAAGACATCCTTTTCAAAGATGGCTGTCTGGAATAAATGTTGCCCAGCAGACTAGAGAACGATCACATCACAATAGCCCTACCAGCCCAGGCTCCTTTATCTTAAAGATCTTGCTTGATTTCAGTAACTGACCCCTGGGGCTGTTGTTTTTTCATTTCCAAGCACTTTAAATTTCTGCTCATATGTTTTAAATTCACCAGTAAAGAGTGAGCTTGAGAAACCCTCAGGCCCCACTCTTGACCCCAATAAAAGCAGTATCCCAGGCTTGCTTTTTTTTTCCCCTGACCCCCACAGTCTCGCCATGTGGCCCCAGGAGTGCCACATAATCTCCAGGACTTGTAAGTAATAAACCTTCCCCCCACCCGAAGTTCCTGATGGTTAGGACACATTGCAATCATACAAGAACCACAAAGGCCAGTCTAGCCACAAAACTGGTTATCCAAGACTGAGATCCGCACACAGCAGCCTCTCTGTGTTTACTAGTATGTTTGCACACATGTGCTGCTAGGCTAATGTACACACCCTACAAATGCACAAACAAGCACTTGTAAAGTACTATTTCCATGTGCCCCAAAATATTTAGGTTTCAAAATCTAAAAGAAAAACTAAATGTAGGGGTGCCTGGGTGGCACAGTGGTTAAGCGTCTGCCTTTGGCTCAGGGCGTGATCCTGGCGTTGTGGGATCGAGCCCCACATCAGGCTCCTCCGCTAGGAGCCTGCTTCTTCCTCTCCCACTCCCCCCGCTTCTGTTCCCTCTCTCGCTGGCTGTCTCTATCTCTGTCGTATAAATAAAAAATCTTTAAAAAAAAAAAGCTAAATGTAAATATCATTGTAAATATCATTACTTAACCACATGCATATCATCTTCCCTTCCTCTTGATACCTCTCACACAGACTTTTAATGTAGTTCTTTCAGTATAGGTAGAAAAAAAAAACTACTAAAGAATGGAGAAAACATTAGCTGAGAAATACAGTTAATGTTGCCACCACTCTAAAACCCTGGGTGATTTGCTACTCCTGTATGAGCAGAAGTGAAAGCTGAATGGTTTAAGAGCACAATTATGACGTCAAAGAAGGATTTACATTTACTCCTTTATTGCACAAATGTTGATAGTCTAGTTAGTCCCAAGTACTAGGCAAGTTACCATAGAAACTAGAATTCAGAAGACAAGGTCAAATTCTCACATGATATGAATGAAAGGATTCCTATATTCTCATAAGAGGTTCTTGGCATGACAACTTTCCCCATAGAAGACTGTATGGGTATCATAGGAAGTAGAAATCAGTTAGGAGCTGCCCCCATAAAAGGATAAAGGGAAATTTCACAGAAATGAGGAAGCTTAGTGATAGGAAAATGAAATACTATTTGAAGAGAAGGAAAATACAGAGAATAGAAATATAAGAAATTAACTTTGTCTTTTGTTGCTAAAAATACAAGGAAATGAAACACCAAACCTAAACTCTAAGAATCTATGTCCCAGGCTCATGGATAACCTGGCTGTGCGCATAAAGAAGTAAAAACATGGATGTTATTCATTTTAATGTAAGACCACATGGTGACATCAATGCTTTTGTTTATTTGAACTTTAATCCATTAATATATACTTCCAAGGACCAAATATATAAGTAATTCCTTGTATTTCCACATGAACATTTACTTTTGGTGTTCATAAATAGCTCGGGATGATGACCTAGACATTCTTCTAGCTTTCTTTGCTTTTTTTTTTAAAGATTTTATTTATTTATTTGACAGAGAGAGAGAGACAGCTAGTGAGAGAGGGAACACAGCAGGGGGAGTGGGAGAGGAAGAAGCAGGCTCCTAGTGGAGGAGCCTGATGTGGGGCTCGATCCCACAACGCCGGGATCACGCCCTGAGCCGAAGGCAGATGGTTAACGACTGCACCACCCAGGCGCCCCTCTTCTAGCTTTCTTCAAATCCAATTTATTTACTTCTGTTTCTTGTGTCAGTCTTCTTTGTCAAGCAGCCTGGTTTCCCTGCTGTCACCCTCTGCCTAGCACAGCACTGTCCCTTCTGTTTGAAATTCAGATCCCTTAGCTTCTTCACATGAAAGGCAGTGACATCTTCTGTGATTGTTTCCATTCCGTCTGTATTCAGTTCCTCTCTTAATACCTCTTAAGTCCCCCTTCCCTAGGAATGATATGTTAATTATCACAAGTAATGTATCTTTTCTATAAAAGGGTGTTTCATTGCTTCTCGTTTATATTACGTTCCTCTAACTAGATTAATTGTGCTAATTAACTCACATTTTTGTTAGTTTGCTGATTTTGACGTTGTTACTTGTATTCAAATTTATCTATAGATTTCTCAGGATCAAAATGTTTATGTCCTACTGCAGATTTCTTATTAGAAGAGCTGTATCTCTCTTTTATTTCTAGATATTATAAAATTTGTTCAGATAGAATAATTTTTAAAGAGGTATATACAATAGTGGACTTTTGTGAAGTAATGAATTTTAAAATAACTTTTAATAAATTAATTTTGTAGTAATTAAGTGTTATTTCAAATCAAAAATGGATTATATTTGCATATGATTTATAGCGGTCTTTTTGATAAATGCTGAATTTATCTAATGCTCCAAATTTAGACCAGCATTCAAAGCAAAAAAATGAGAAACTGTATCAATTATTTTTCTGTTCATTTCAATTTTGAAAGCTTACCATTTATTGTAGCTTATTATCTTATCACAAGTGGTAAAATTTAAATACGTTTGTTGAACTTCATTATCTCTTAAATAATGGGCAATATTTTCATCAAAAATATTGAGACTTAAGGTGTAAAGCAGCAGGCCAGTCACAGTGGCCATCTGGAGATGAGTAATGGCTCCTATGGTCAAAAGCCTTTATTGAATTAGGGAGGGCGTGCAAACTTATTTTTACGGTTTATTCAACCACGTTTTTTGGGAAGTATAAAATAGTAATTGCTTTATGTTCAAGGTGTTAGTATGAAGTTATAAGTTAGCCAAGAACTGCTAGGCAGATCATTAGGCTCTCAAGATGAGCATGACTTAGTTCTTAGGATGAACATGTTCACAGTTTAGTGTGTGAGTCAGTGATGAGCAAAGTGTTCTGAGAAATCAAAGGAGACTATTGCTGCCATTGTCCATAGAAGTCACGGCAAGTTTCAAGAGGAGGAGATATTTGAGTGGTTCTTGAAGGATAACCAAATATTATCAGGCAAAGAGAAAGGTATTCCCTGCAATGGCAACAGAATGTACCAAAGCAGACAGCAAAGAGTGCACGTAATGGGTTTGATGAGAAGTTTTACAAAGTTTGAGCAAAGAATATGTGAAGAAATGAGTCAGAAGAGGAAGTCAAGGAAGTGATTGAAGACCCCATGTGAAGTCTTTGTATATTCAAGGTGAACATATGCTCTTCACAAAGAAAGCTGTAAGAAATCAATTTCATTTTCAAGTGGCTATTCTGTAGTGACATTGCTCATAATCTCATACCTTTTCATTTGAAAAAAGCACCTCAAGATATCATCTGATACAGCCATCAATCTTCAAGGGAGAGGGACATGTCACTATTTTGTACTTGTAGCAATGGTATTTGTGATCCAAAAGTGTGTGAAATTCAAGTTCAGACAGCCACTAGACAGCAGAGGTCAGATGTGTATCACAGAGATGTTGAAAATAAGTTTTTAAATGAAGAAATAATCTATTTTTAATTTTTCTTAGATGGCAGATCTTGCACGGGAACATTAGTAGTTCTTTTGGAAGATTATAATGATCACCCACCACAGATTGATGAAGAAGTGACAATTTGTCAGCATGCTAAGGATTATGCTGTTCTCCAACCTGTAGATGCTGATGGACCTGAAAATGGTCCACCTTTTCAATTCTTTCTAGATAATTCTGCCAACAAACTTTGGAATTTAGAAACAAAGAATGGTATGTAATTATGCTAAATCTTCTAATCAGGAGGAACTTAAGATGGCTGTGGTTTTGACATCCACCTTAGTTCATTATGATAAATAAGCATTCATTTTGGTAAATTATTTTATTGATACCCCCAAAAAAGATAATACCTTGCTTTTTATTTTTTTATTTTTGAAAAGCTCTTGTTAACATTTAATGAATCTCCCTCCACATGGCTTCAAGCTACCAGGACACAGTCCTACCCCCCACACCCCTTACTCTTCCTCCCTTTTCCACTGAAGAATCTGGTCTCCACGAAGACAGGCTGTTTGCGGGGCTTTCCCTTCCCCCAGAACTTCGCAGTACCCGGGGCGCAGCACATCAGTGGTAGGGGCAGCTGCAGTCTTGTTCTTGGCAGCATTTACCCGTGTCTGCTCACTGACCGAGGTTCAGTCTGTCAAGGTCGACAGCTGGGCAGCAGCTCTGGTTCCTCTTCAAGCAGTAACGCCTCATACTAACTTTTACAAAGTGACCTGGGTGATGTTTGTCGAAGGCGGTCCAGCGGTGACGCATGCATGCCGCCCTCAGCAGCCCGGCCCCCCGGGGGCTTCCGGTGCCAGCCCACGCGGCCGTGGCCGTGGCTCCCGTGGCTCCGAAGCTTCCGGGTCTTCCTCCGTCTGAATGGAGTGTTGGCAGCCCAGACAAAAGAGTGATACCTTACTTTTTTAAAGCAATGGATAATATATTTATGTTTAGATTCTTGTTCCAAATCTCTTTTAAGAAAACACATCAATCCATTTTAATATAATATTTGAGTAACGTCACGTATAGATTAGTCTAATGTATTTTGTGTAGAGCAATGTCACTTCTTTTCCCTAGTTTTTCAAGAAAGCAAAACCATTTTTTAGAAACAAAAATGAGGGGCATCTGAGTGGTTCAGTAGGTTAAGTGTCCATGGGCTTTTGATTTCAGTCAGGTCATGATCCCAGGGTTCTGGGCTGGGTGTGGAGTCAATTTAGGATTCTCTCTCTACCTCTGCCCCTCCTCTCTCTCTCTGTCCTCTCTCTCTGTCTCTCCCTCTCAAAAACAAACAAACAAACAAACAAACAAACAAAAACACCATAGAGTTTTTCCTTTAAGCTAAATTCTGCACCTTCTTCCCCCCACCTTGCCCCAAACATACCAAGTAGAAACAATATTGTGAGTGAAAAGTCCTATCAATATATATTATGTCTTTTTTTCTCTAGGTAAAACTGCCATTCTCCGTCAGCAGCAACCTCTTGATTATAACTATTATACTGTGCCTATCATAATAAAAGATAGACATGGTTTAAATGCAAAACACATGTTAACAGTGAGAGTCTGCGACTGTACAACCCCGTCTGACTGTAAAATGAATATTAAAAACGTGAGAGATGTTAAGCCATCAAATGTAATACTTGGAAGATGGGCTATTCTTGCCATGGTGCTGGGTTCTGCATTGTTGTTATGTAAGTATAATTATCTAGAACGTGTTAGTTGAAAGCTTATCTAATATTTAAAATATACATATATGGTTGATCTTTATTTAATGACCTTTATAGCCTTCGGTAAATGTGTCCTTTTAAAAATCTTGTGTGTACTGTATGCTTGGGGGTTTCGATTCACAGAAGAAACATATCAGTAAGAGCAAATTAAATTTAAAGTAATTTTTGGACATGTACCCTTAGTTCTTTCAATAAGAAGGTGTGAGATGCTGTATAGATCATTTCCTCTTCTTTGAGCTCATTTTTCCACAAGTAAAATAAAGAAATTGGTTAAGATTCCTTCCCATACAAAACATAGTCTTTTAGCGAGCCAAGTTTACACACAGGAAGAATCCGTGACGAGTATTCCAAAATTCACTTAGATCTTTATGCTCACTGTTATTAATGAAGGGATTTAACATACATCTTAAGAAGACTCCAGTGAGGTGTGTCTGGCTGGCTCAGTCAAAAGAGCACAGGACTCTTGATCTCGGGGTTGTGAGTTTGAGCCTCACGTTCGGTGTAGAGTTACTTAAAAATAAATAAATAAACTTTAAAAAGAAAGAAACTTGTAATTAAAAAAAAAAAAAAAAGGACTCCTGTTAGTGGAAAACGGTCATATGGTGAACCACAGAGGAAAAGTAACGCATGCAAAGAATGTTAAGATTTTGCATTCTGTGAACTTTTTTTCAAGATGCAGAAGTGGTGGAAACCATTGCCCACACTTCATCTCTCCTTCCTACTCAGCCTCCCTCATGCCTTCCTTTCTTTTTTTGACAATGTATTTGAATACAGAACCTATTTGCATTTACAGTCTTTCCCCATAGTCTTTACTGTGTCCTAATTCACTGATTTGAGTTTCAGATTAAACTAGACGTTCCCCTTAACACGGTTATTACTTGACATACACTTTTAAAACCGGGCCCAGATTTTAGGTCACTGCCTTTCATGTTTGTATTTATGCCTAATGCCCTTTAAGTGTTTTGTATCGATTTGAATTATCAATAATACTAGCTTAAATTTCAATCAAAGGGAGTTAGTATTTCAGTGTGGAGGAGAAAAGAGAAACATTTAAGTTAATTCTGGACTTGAGAAGAGACCTGTTAGTAAACTACGCTCACTTCATCCTTCTTACTTGTATTGATTTCTTTCTCATTTTGCCAAGAACATAATCTCAACAAGACAGATGGTCTAAATACTAATACATTTGTTAATATTGTGTTTTAAATTTCACGATCCAAAGAGATCTCAATTTATGGAATAAATTCTTCAAAGTTCTGTGAAGAAACTTTTTTAAAAATCATGATTTAAATGATATACACCTGCATGAAAAAAATACTATTTTACTTAAATACTTTTTATTTTGTAGGTATTCTGTTCACTTGTTTCTGTGTTACTGCTAAGAGAACAGTAAAGAAATGTTTTCCAGACATAGCCCAGCAAAATTTAATTGTGTCAAACACGGAAGGACCCGGAGAAGAAGTGACGGTAAATTAGATTTCACTTTTGTATGGCTTGTATGGTGATCGAATGGTAACTGCTGATTGTTACATAATAATAATAATAACAACAACTAATGTTTGTTGAGCACTTACTATGTCAAGCAGAACTCCACATGCTCTGCATGCATTAACTTTTTTTTAAAGATTTTATTTATTTATTTGAGAGAGAGTGAAAGAGAGAGAGCATGAGCCTTGAGAAGGGGCAGAAGGAGAGGGAGAAGCAGACTCCCCACTGAGCAGGGAGCACGCAGGGCTCAATGTCAAGGCCCTGAGATCACAGCCTGAGCCAAAGGCAGATACTTAACCAACTGAGCCACCCAGGAACCAAACTTCGTAATTCTATTGTATTAGTTTCGTAGGACTGCAAAGAATCACAAACTGGTAATTCCTTGACTTATGGCAGTATAAATCAAATTTTCACATGGCAGTCTTCTCCTTGTGTGCATGTCTGTGTCCAAATTTTGCCTTAGCCACCCTAATTGAGTATGGCCTCATCTTTATTTAACTAAATACATATATAATGACCTACTTTGAAACAAGATCACATTCTAAGGCCCTGAGGGTTAGGACTTCAACATAATGAATTTTGATGGGAAATAAATGAGGGGCACCTGGGTGGCACAGCGGTTCCGGCGTTATGGGATCGAGTCCCACATCAGGCTCCTCCGCTGGGAGCCTGCTTCTTCCTCTCCCACTCCCCCAGCTTGTGTTCCCTCTCTCGCTGGCTGTCTCTATCTCTGTCAAATAAATAAATAAAAATCTTAAAAAAAAAAAAAAGAAATGAAAGGAAATTGTTAGTTTTAATTCGGCTCGCTCACCTTATAACTCTAACTTTATTTTTAGGAAGCAAATATTAGACTCCCCACACAGACATCCAACATTTGTGACACAAGCATGTCTGTTGGCACTCTCGGTGGCCAAGGAGTCAAAACACAGCAAAGCTTTGAGATGGTCAAAGGTGGCTACACCTTGGATTCCAGCAAAGGAGGTGGACATCAGACCTTGGAATCTATCAAGGGAGCAGGACAGGGAGTAACGGACACTGGCAGATACACGTATAACGACTGGCACAGCTTCACCCAACCTCGGCTTGGCGAGGTGAGTGCCAATGTCTTTGAGTTCGTATTCCATGAAAGTTAAAAACTATTTATAAATCAGGATTTCCCAAAAGTTTTACTCCTCAGGCACCTGGAACCCATCACCTTTTCAGTCTTTATCATAGATAAGGATTTCAGGCCCAAGCCCAAAGGAAAAAATGATCTTTTCAAGCTTAATTTTTAAAATAAGGTTTACAAAACTGCACAACTATCTGGGAATGGCATGTGTATACATGTTTAGGAAGTATAAGAAGACCGATAGCTTCTTCCCTAAAAATTACCAGGAAATCAGATCACCTGAAATGAAAGATTTGTATAGAGTGATGCATGGATCATAAATTATAAACATTTTTTAGTGTACTGAATCGTCTGTCTAGTTATGAAGGCCTAGCTATCGACATCGGCCAGATAGACTGTTCAGCTTTTATTTTGGGGTTTTAGTTCCTTGTTTTATGTTCAGATTAATCAATATTGGTGAATATTAGCCAGTTGAATATATTACGTTATTGTCACTATATAACTGTACATAAACAGAAGAATCATAGCCTATATTGGTCCCCCCAAGTATGTGAAGACGCTACAAAGATACATGGAAACTATACAAATCTTATGTTCAAATGGGAAATTGTAAATTAGCTTTTTGATGTGTGTGTATCTTTAATTTTCATAAATGTGTTCTCTAGGAGCATTTATATATCTGCTATATTTTCAGAATGAATATAATACAGACCAATCATGTGCATTTTTTATATGTAGGAATCCATTAGAGGACACACTCTGATTAAAAATTAAACAGTAAAAGGTAAATCAAAGACATTATTTTTATGCTAATATGTTTAGGTGTCTTTAAAAAAATAATAAAATGTGCTTTTTTTTGATACAGAAGGTGTATCTGTGTGGACAAGACGAGGAGCGTAAACATTCCGAAGACTACGTGCGTTCCTATAACTATGAAGGAAAAGGGTCTATGGCCGGCTCTGTGGGCTGCTGCAGTGATCGGCAGGAAGAAGAAGGGCTTGAGTTTCTAGATCATCTGGAACCCAAATTTAGGACGCTAGCAAAGACATGTGTGAAGAAATAAATGTGTGTTTTAACAGAGAAACATCTACAAATGCATATGTAGGAGTTTATTGAATGTAAAATGATAGCAGCATCTGCTAATATGTTGTTTATTGGAAGTAAACTTTGAGTCATGTATAGATAAGGATACTATAAATACAAAGCGCCCCTAAAGTCTCCTCGTCTGATATAACTTCCATATTCTCTAGAAAGAAAAGTTTCGTGTGTTAATTTTCTTTTATATGCATGTATATATTGCCCTTTTCAGGACTCTACCAACGCATGCTCTTGCATCTTCTATTTGAAAACTTACGTTACTCTCTATGCTAATGAAGTGTGTGGTGGGAGACCTGGGTATTGTCGAGGCTAATGAAAAAAGAATTTTAATTTGAGATGAAAATTAAATATTTTTTTTTCAAAATTCTGGGGAGATTGCTCTTAGAAATACTCTTAGAAATATTGCCTTTGGTGCCAGAGAATTGATTCCTCTACCTGAGTGGCTATGTATTGAAGGACTTTTAAGTATTCTTTGGTGCGGTCTTCAATTTGGTAAATAAGTACTCATTTCTCACTACACTTTCACACTGCGGCGGTGCTCTCAGCACGGTTTGCTTTCAGGAGCCTTCAGCACTTGGTCCTTGGATCTCTGCCCATATGGATGCATAATCAGGTTCCTATAGCTTCTAGGATTGTTGGAAAGGCAGGGACCAGAACAAGCCCACAATAATGTGAGCCAAAGAGATTTGGTAAGCATCAAATGGGAGGATTTCCAAGAAAGAATTGCAACCTTGATGCCCATGGTTTGACTTAGACTCACAAATATGGTGCTCGCTTCGGCAGCACATATACTAGACTCACAAATATGTTTTGTTTGCCCACCAGGATGTACTATTACCCTTTTTAAAACATAAATACCTTTGCAAGAACGCGCACTGTCTAGCTTGACAGAGGCCCACCATCTTCAAGCGTTTGTGAAACCGCCTGGCAGGCATTAGACTTGCAACCCTGATCCACGGTGCTTAGCCTTTTAAATATGCTAAAAAATGGAATGAGCATCCATATTGGAATTTAACACTCTGCCTACCTTGGTAATTACTTTAAGAAAATGGAAAATCAGAAATAATGAATTTCTAGCACGTAAATGTTAAAACATGGAAATCTATGAAAGCAACACTTAACCAAACAATTGTTGAATGATGGATAAATGAATGAACACGAGTTAACAGATTATTTTGAATGTAATTTAGAAAGAAGCCATATATTTAAATAATATTTTAGTAGTCTTTTGTGCCAAACTCTCTACATTTACAGACAATACAGTGTATATCACATGGAAATTTCTCATTCAGACCAAAAACCTGTTTCATTCTCTTTAATCTATTAACTAGTTAACTATTGAAAAGAGTGGTTAATTTTTTTAAAATTTTGTAATTCTTCTTCTTATTCTCAATTACAGCTTCTGATTAAAGCTGTTTCTTGATGTGAAATTGGATATTAGAGCAGGATATAAAAGTAGTTTTAAAAAATAAATATTTTATTTTATAGGATGTCCACAGTGTTTGATTTTTATAGCAATTGTGAGTAAAATAATTTTGGGGGGTAATTCAATTTCTGTTGTCTGAGGTATACATTACTCTGACAATGGTACCTGTTTAGAAATCTTTAGGTATAATATTAAAAATTTGGAAATAAATCATGACATGTTATAATCTTGAATGTAGGTGCAGAACATTTTCTGAGCAATTAAAAACCATTAGCCGAACATTAATTTATATGTTTGTTTATGTTTTCATTTCTTGTATTTACTTCAATAGGAAAGAGAAATTTTATATCTGAACAAAAAGTAGAATTAAAGTCCAAAGGTTAGCAAAATAAGACACTCTAAAAGTATTATCAGAATTGTTAGAAAGTACAGAAAATGAATTTGTATTAAGCAGTTTGGGCTATTTTAAATATTTTCAAATACTATTAAAATTTATCTCACAGGGGATCTATGATTTGTCTTTTATTTAGGAAATCCATGTTCTCTGTTTACATTCAAAATTAAATGTTATTTGTATGACTGATAAAATTTATGAAACTCCACTGTCTTGTTTACCAATTTAGTTGGTTAATAAAGCATTCTATTATTTTTATGGCTTATTTCATATAAGTTAATCATCAATCATCAATAAGTAAATCATTACGAACTGTTCTTCCTTTTATTAAATCTATAGTTAGGGAAAATATAAATTAAGTTTTTCTTATCTTGATTCAGATCTCAAAAGTATACCATGTTGAAAAAATTCCATGGGGATACCACGATAGATGAAAATTGATATAATTATTATAAATTAGCTTTGTTAAATACCTCTAACTTTACTGAGCTTTCAATTCTCCTGAGTTTACTAAAAATATTTTATAAAGCTTGATATCTATGCTTGTGTTTACTTTTAGAAAATGGAATATGCTGTTATTTGGAAATTGTTCACAATAGATGTTGAGTTGAGGAATTTTATTATCGTAGAAAAGAAAAGCTAACTCCATTTCGTAGTGTCTTAGCTTTAAAAACCCTGTACCAGTTGAAAATCCTCAGTTAGATGAGGGTAACGAAACAAAACAAACTATGTATATTTCTGCATGTCTCTGGTTTCTTATCGATGCTTTTCTAATAAATCTGAAGGAACACTGCATTTGTCTTTCTATTACACAGGGAAAAGAGAGAGAGCAGGAGAATGTGTTACTAAGAACGAATAGACCATTGTATATTTTGTAGGGTTCGGGAAAATTAAGGGAGCATAATTTTTAAAAACTCTTTGAAAGCATAATGCTGCATAAAAAAAATAATAAAAATCACAATCTCAAATTCTTATCACTAACAATAAAATAACCACTTGCAAATATATGAATAAACAAAATAAGAAGCATCATAGAAACAAATCCATTAAGTACATTCATAACACACATTTTGTAAAGATTGATCAAATTATTTTAAAGTCTTCAGTGTTGAAGTACAAAAATTTGAGTAAATTTGAAGAGGTAATTGGCTTTACTCCGGGACTCATGAATCTACCAGCATCCCCTCTAGTAAACAGCCAGGCTTTCTGAGGAGTTGTGCAAAATGGAAGGTTTTTATAGGCAGAAGGAGGGGGTGAGGGGAGAAAGTCATTAGCAAAAGGAAAGAAAGGAATGTTTTGGGCCAGGTGTTATTATGCAGATTATCTCACTAATGCTGATCAGGAAATTTCCGATTGACTTGAAAGGTCACACTTTTGGGAGAGTCTGAAACTGCAAATAAGTCCTGGATTGCTGTCCTGGGGACAAATGACTCCATTTTGGGCCTGTTGTTCCTTCCCAACACTATTTGAAGTTAAGTTTTTTGATTGATAAGAATAAAATGCCCTTTGATAAAACCAATCTGCAGTTAGAAGTTGTTCCAAACTGTAGAAAGAAAAAAAAAATTAGAAACAAGTGTGGACTTCCTCTGTATTTGGCCAAACATTTTTTTTTAAGATTTAGTAATTTATTTGCAAGAGAGTGTTCACGCATGAGCAGAGAGAAAGGGAGAGAGAACCCTCAAGCCGGCAGAGCCCCACATGGGGCTCGATCCCAAGACCTTGAGACTACATTTTTAAAATTTAGTTGTCAGTATGCAGTGATGAATAACTGTAATTTTGGAGTGTTCTTTTTTGCCTGTATTTAGGGAACTCTAAATGCTATAACATGGAATTATTAGTGTTAAAAGAAACTCCAAGGCTTCCTTTGAGATAGCCAAGGTTTTGCCTAGAATTCATACTAAAAATTCATGTAGGAAATTATTATTAAAAAAAATTCATGTAGCATTATTTTCTGCTAGAAGTCTGTAATCCAAAGTGGAAATAAAAGAATTCCTAATGTATACAGAAAATTGAGGGATTCAGGGTGCCTGACATTTGCATAGTTTATTTGTACAAATTTTAAAATCCAAATTCACAAAGACAGGTCATCTGTAGTAGGTATTCTACAAGACGGATATGATACTGGCTGTGCCCCCCATATTTCTCACCTGTCTGAGATCTATGCTGGAATTCTATTATCAGCGGTTCTTGAAATGTGATTCCTGGGCCAGCAGCATCCACATCATAAAGGAACTTGTTAGAAAGGCTAATTTTAGGGCGCCTGGGTGGCGCAGCGGTTAAGCATCTGCCTTCGGCTCAGGGTGTGATCCCGGCGTTATGGGATCGAGTCCCACATCGGGCTCCTCCGCTGTGAGCCTGCTTCTTCCTCTCCCACTCCCCTGCTGTGTTCCCTCCCTCGCTGGCTGTCTCTATCTCTGTCAAATAAATAAATAAATCTTTAAAAAAAAAAAAAGGGAAGGCTAATTTTGGGGTCCCTCCCCTAGGTCGGTCAGATAGGAAACAGGGAGAGTGAGGCCCTCCTGGCATTGCTGAGGTATTGCCAAATTCACCTCAGTCCTAGTTCTTTGCTACTCTTGAGTTGTTCACACCACCTGAGAGCTTGTGAGGAAAGTGGATTCAGGCCCCAGCCCAGACCTAGTGAATCAGAATCCGCCTTTCAGCAAGCTCCCCGGAGGTCTACCCTCACAGGAAACTTTGATTAGCCTGGGTAGTGGATCCCTCGAGAGGAACCTGCAAAAACTAATATGCGAACAGCACAATGAGCCAATTAGAGTAGGCGACACAAGCAGCCTCAGGCAGCAAGTCTGCGGCCGCCATCTGGTAGGAAAATTGTCCCAGTTCACCTTGCAGCCTAAATTCAAGCCAGCTTGCCTCTCACCACCCACTCACGTCCAGCTCTGTGTTCTTCTGTCCCTGGATAACTGACTCTAGGAACTTCATACCTAAGAGTGCCCTGCATTGGAGGACAATGACCCATCAGGTAACCAAATTTAGGGAGATGACACGTTCATTGTCACTTTACTTAGTAAATTCATTTTGCTAACCCACAATTTAAAAAATCACATTTTGATGTTAATTATTTTTGACCAAGCCTAGCCAATAAATTTACCAAATCATGTTTAAAAATCAACCTGAATAATCCTGATGGTTTAAGCAAAACACTCGTAGTTTCCTGATTTCATTTTGGCAAATAGGTGTCTTGATGTATTCTTTTCTGACTGGGCCAATTTATCTCCATGTACATTTCTAACGTTTTATTTTTCTGGGTGGAGCTGACTTTGAGTATATTCTAGGTGTGGCTGAGAACCTGTCAGAACCAGCGGTGTTATATTAAGCAACCACAGTCTGCCATGATTATTTCCTTTTGTGTCAGACTGGGTGGAAGAAAATTAAGACAAATTTTCAGTTTTTTTCAGAGTTGTTTTAAGTTTAATATAGTACATTATTAATGTTAAATATATATAATACCATAGAAATACAGAATATAACTGTTAAATATGTTAAATTAAAGATTAATATTAAATACTAATTTGATATTTATGCTTTTATATTAAATATATTTGAAGTTAAACATTAAGAAGACTGTTGACGCTTATGAACACATGTCCCTTGGTATTTTTTTTTTTAAAGGTATTTTGTGAGGGTGATGGCAGAGACTGCTGGCTGTCTACCTACTGTCTCCTAACCTAATTCTTCATTAGAGATGGAGCTCTGATTTCATTAAGGTTGGCTATGTGCCTCGCTGAGAGACCACTATTTCCCAACCCCCTTGAACCAAGTGTGACGTGCCCCAAATTCTAGCCAGTGAGAAGTGAAATGCTGTGTATAAGATTTCTGAGTAGGTATCTTAAAGGACCTGATTCAGCTAGAAGAATGTTTTTTTTTTCTTCTCCCAATTGTTTTTTGTTTTGTTTTTTAAGTAAGCTCTACACCAAATGTTGGGCTTGAACTCATGACCCTAAGATTTTAAAAATTTCATGGTACCTAGAACACAGATGTGTTGGCTGTGCTCAAGCAATCCTGTTGTGAGCTGCAGGTTGGAAGCTATCAGCCATTTGTTGAAAATGGAGGAACGTAAGGTTAGGAGGCTGGATCGCTGGTAACTTTGTGGAGCCTCCAAACCAGCCCTGGATGTCCTACCTCCAGGCTTGTTCACTCGAGTGAAAAGTCTTGAGTGTTTAATCAATGAAATTTTGGGTTTTCCATTAAATGTAGCTGAACCTTATCTGATTCAGGTAGAGAACAGAGACTGAATGGAAATAATTGATTTACCGAAGTCATGATTCAATAAACTTGGGAACTCATTTTCTTTTGGCTAAGATTTTAAAAATGGTTGGTCTTGAAGACATTTCAGTGTTTTCTTTCCTTTTTTTTTTTTTTTTTTTTTGAGAGAGGGAGTGTGCTCAGGGGGAGGGGCAGAGGGAGAGAGAGAATCTCAAGCAGACTCTGAGCTGAATGCAGAGCCTGAGCAGGACTCGATCTCACCACCAGGAGATCATGACCTGAGCTGAAAAAGAAGTCGGACACTTAACCGACAACCACCCAGATGCCCCAAGACACACATTTTTATTTTTTATTTTTTTAAAGATTTAATTTATTTTTTTGAGAGTAGAGAGAGCAAGTGAGAGAGAGAGAAGGAGAGGGAGAGAGAGAGAGAGCATGAACAGGTGGAAGGGGCAGAGGGAGAAGCAGACTCCCCTCTGATCAGGGAGCCCAACTTGGGGCTCCATCCCAGAACCCTTAGATCATCCTGAGCCGAAGTCAGATGCTTAACCGACTGAGCCACCCAGACGCCCCGAGACACACATTTTTAAATGCTGCCTACTGCTTCTACCACCTCATCTTCTGTTCCTCTGAACTGTGGGATCAAATTGATGTGTTCCCTTAAGTCTGAAAGATTCAATATTTTGTTCCATTCTCATAGCCTGCCGCATGCTCTCATTTTTCAGTTAATTAACATACAGGTAAATAAAAGTAAATAAAATTTATTTTCCTATTAATCCAATGGATTTCTGTCATAATCTGAAACTGTTCTTATACCAGCTCAAATAGACTTCAAATGAGTAAAGGCGTGTTTGACAAATACAGGAAATTACAGAAGTTTCAGCATGTGACAAAGAAGACAATGTTATGGTTTTGGTGCATGACAAATGGTGATTCCATATCCTAATAGACTCAGTTGGAATTCTGTTTTTTAACATTAGTGGCCATATAAAAATGCATTTTAAAAATTATCTCAGTGAATTGGTTAGGACTTGCCTTCGAGTACTTGGTAAAGAGAAATAAAGTGGCTGAGACAATGTAAAAGTTTATTTTCACTAATGTAAAACAAGCTCAAAAATCTTGGACTTGTATGGATGCTTTTTTTTTTCTAATTTATTTTAGAATTGCCAGAAGAGGAAGCTTTACAGATTTGAATCCATTAAGTCTGAAGATTTCTCCAAAGGAATAGATAACCAAAAGTAAGTCAAAAAAGCAAATAAGAAAATTAGGGGGGAAAAAAATAAGATTTGTGAGAGACAATGTATTACTGTTAGTAATACACTAATGAATTTCATAAGTTGATATGAAAATAATAAATTACTAAGTAAAATGGGCAAAGAATATAAGCAGATCATTCATAGAAGAAAGAACACTTAAATTTCATTTGAACGAATGAAAATATTCTAATCTCACCGATAGATTTAAAACAATGAAAAATTAAACATCTGTTTACTACTATATTTCTTTCATTCAAATTAAGTAATTTTTAAAGTACATATATTTGGGGAAAAGTATGGAGAAATAGAATCTCTCATAAATTACTTGAAATTGTTCAGAAGATTTTTGGTAGGTTACATAAAAATGCTTTAATAATGGTTACATTTTAGAAGTAGGACTTATTTTCTTATGAGAAAGACATGTTTTCATCATTTACTCTTATCCTTTGTATTCTTTTTATCATGTACAAGTATAAGTTTTGGGGTTTCGTACTTTGTTTTTTGTTTTTGTTTTTCTGTATGGATGCCCGGGAATGTCCCGGGAACCTTTACTCTTTCTGCTCAACCATCTTTTGTGCAAATTGCTTCACGATTACAAGATGGCTAATGCAACTCCAGCCATCACATCTGTGTCTATAAGAGGAAAAAAGAGGAAAGAGGAAGACTTTTTTTAGGAAGCATTTCCAGAAGCTCTCTCCAACACCTTCTGCATATCCTTGGGAGAACTTAGCCACATGTCCATCCCTATCTGCAAGAAAGAGTAAGAAATGTGGTATTTCAGCTAAACAAAATCAAGGCACTATAACTAAGGAAGATGTTTAATAATGATATGAGGTAATCTGGGGACAAATGTGCAGAAGGAATATTGTTTCTTATTCTTAACCAATATTACTCTGCCCCAGGTCAATATGATTCTTAGCAAAATATTTATTCCTTATATAATAGTTAAGGGACTGTATACTTAAAGTGGAGAGACATATTCTTTCACTCGCCAAGTTTTAAAAAGTACTGCGGAACAAAAACTTATTTTAAAAAATCACATAAGTAAAACTTAAGGTTTTTTAAAGATTAAAACTTGATTACATCTGCAGGCCAAGATGTAGCCGGCAAATGTTTAAAAAAAAAATTATGAATGCATTGCTATACTCAAATCAAGACATTTTACCTGAAACATAAATTTGTGACTTCTTTTGAAAAATTGGCAGTTCTGGTGAAACTGAGTCCATATTCCCAAAGGCTACAAATTGGCTAGAAGTGGAAAGTGCCTTTCCCAGTGCCCTCTGTCAAAGCCAGCGTCCTCTGAAGCTTGCCCTTCATGTCTCAGATAAGAAGGCTTCAGCTGAAACAAGTTTTCTATACTTTTATCTTTTTTGAAACAATTTCAGAATAATTAAAAAGGGCTGCTTTTTCCAACCAACCTGACTTATTTATTTTGATTTCTTTCCTGACCCCTGCAGGCATTGAGGTGTGTAGTTACTTGTGCTAAATGAATTTCAATATAAAATGAATTATGTTGCCATGTGGCACACAATATAATTGACTTCTTCCCAGTGTTCATTGTTTATTGCTTTTTCTCTTCTCCCTGGATTTGAGTGTAAGCTCCACCAGAAAGGTGCACAGCACATAAAGGGAACTCAATAAATGTTTTTGGAAGAAATTTATTGCATGCTTACTATGTGCAAGCATTCCAGAACTCTCTTTTCACAAATATTATCCCATTGAAAATATTAACAACATACTTCCAATTTAGGCATTATTATTCCTCTTTACTAATAAGGAAACTGAGGTGGAGAGAGGTTAGCTGACTCAAACAAGCTCAGACTGCTAGGTTTCCAAAGAGCCAGGAGTTAAATGCAAGTCTGACCAATGATTGCACCCTGAACATTCCTCTTCAACTGGCCTTCCATATCCGTAACACAATGGAAAAAAATGTTTAGGACTTCGTAATCCTAAAAGAAAATTATATGTCCTGTGACTCTAGGTTGCTTATTCAGACCTTCTACTATGTAAATTTCAATCGTCAGCAGGTAAATTTCCATGGGAAAGAGGATGACAAAACACAGTCTTTCTTACATCAGAGCAATTCTCTCCACACCAGAAGCTGTGGGTTAAGTAGATGAATTGTTTCCATATGGAGTTGCCCTAGTTATGTGTCTATGTGTAACAATCAAGTTTGCATCTCCAGATTGGATGTCTCTTGACTTCCACATCCATATCCCTTACAAATTATTTTCAGCCCCATGGCTCACAGAAATATCAAACTCAGTATCTTCAAAAGCGAATTATTTAAAACCTTCACAAATGAACACTTTGCTGCTGTCCTTATCTTTGTGACTAACAGTATCATCTACTCTTTGTCCAAACATACAACAAGCGCAGAATTCTGCAATTATCTGGGCATAAGAAGAATAGAAAATTAACGCACTCCCAGAGGAGACAGACTGATAAATCAAGTAATTACAACACTTGGGTCAGATAACAAAGAGGAGAGGCACATGTCAAAGCCTGTATGCACACAGAAGACTTGGAAGTGCTTTTCCCTGCACAGGGAAGTGAGGGAAAGCTCCATGAGCACGATGAAAGGAGGCATTCTAGTTGAAGTGGAAGTTAGCATTCCCAAAGCAAACAAAGCCAAAAACAAACAACCAAAAGCAAAACAAAACAAGCAAAAAATAAGAATGACTGGAGTTCCAAAAAACACAGTTCTAAAAACCACTATTATGCAGGATGGATTGGAAGGCTCTTAGAGCTGGAAGACCAATGAAGATGGTCCAGATGAGAGATCAGGAATCACATACAGCAATTAAGCTGGAGACAGCTGGATGTGAGCGTGAGGCAGAGACAGTGTCTAGGATGACTCCCTGGTTTCTTTCTTGAGTAAGTGGGAGCATCATGAAACCATTAACACGAGAAAGAGAAACGCAGAGCAGTTTTATTATGGAAAGACAATGGCTTTGTTTTGAGCCGTTTTAAACTTGGAAGTATCTGTGGGAGTTGCAGAGAGGTATGTCCTGTCTCACAGTTGGAAAGGACATGATTGATGCTCCCCACCCCCACCTCCTACCTTTTATTACTTAACATCCAGGTTATACGTCCCTAAATAGTGGAAGTTGATTTAGGGCAGGGACAACATTTTAAATTGCTTTCTATCTAAGTAACTATTGGTATAAATACTTGTTTTCTCTGTATGAATATTCAAAGCATCTTGTCTTTCCTCTGTTCAGCAAGGACCACCTAGTCATTTCCCCCCTTACACGTCCTTCCTCCCTCTACTAGTATCACTTCACCCCTACTCTAAACTCTAGGATCTGTTGTGAAAATCAAGCCAACCAGCAATGCTAGTGAGGATTACTATTGAGTGAAGTAAGATGAATGTGAGAAAGAAGGGTATGAATTGTATCTCAATAAATTTGTTATTAAAAAAGAAAAAAAAAAGAAGAGATGAGAAAAAAAGAAGAGCTCAGAGAATGAGGAGGTGGTTTAATTTATGTGGTGATAGTTGTTGTTGAGAAATAGAAGGATAAAGTTAAATTCAAGTGTTCAGGAAGCAGCAACAAACTGAATACAGGACATCCGGAAGGAAGAAAAGATTGTAAAGATGGTTGCAGCGTATTAAGAATACCTCCTGAGAAGGCTAGAAAAGACTGGAAGTACTTGAACAGGTTGGTGTTTGACTGTTTTCTAGAAGGCCCATTGGGCTGAGACTGGGCCTGGCAGGGGCGGCTGGGAGCACCAGCACAGTCACTGGTAGGCAAACGTCAGGGGAATGATGGCATTGGTGTTTGGTTTTGCTCTTCAGTTTTATTAGGCATAATTGACAAGTAAAATTTATATATACAAAGCGTACAATGCGATGATTTATTATACGTAATACTTTATGAAATGATTCTCAGAATTAGGTGAATCAGCAAATCCGTCAGTTCTTAGAGTTACCTTGTTTGGTTTGTGTGTATGGTAAGAACGCTTTGGGGTCTCCCTGCTTAGCAAATTGCAAGTACACAATACAGCGTTGTTACCTACGGTCGCCAGGCTATCCGTGAGATCTCCGAAGCTTATTCATTTCATAACTGAAGCCTTGTACCTTTTGACTGGCATCTTTGTCGCTCCCCTACCTCTCAGCCCCTGATAAACACACTTTAATCTTCATTAGGATATCTATCTCTATCTCTAGCCCTATCTATCTATCTACCCATCCATCCATCCATCTCTCTCTCTATCTATCCAATATTGACTATCTGGCTTCCTCAAAACTGCTTAGATGAAAAACCCAACCATAGATACCTGAATCCCTGCTATTATTTCTCTCGCGCAAGCTCCATAGAATTGTCTGTATGGAAAACATCTTCGTTGCAGACCAAAGCTTGTAATTAAGAATCCTGGGACTTTTTATTTTTGGTTTGAGCCTCATGTTTATGACCATTGTTTATTAACATTTTTCATATGTTTTCTGCAACTGGAAATTACTTAAATCTCTCCTGCCTCATTTTCAGTTGTTTTGAAGGATCGCTGCCTCTATATGGGGTGACTTCTCAGATGCCCGAGTGTAAATTTCAGGTTTGCTTATAGCCAATATTTTACCTATGCTTAACTCAAAGTAACATCATAATTTGTTAATAATTAGTCTATGGATTACAGGCAGTTTGATAGCATATATATATATATATATATATATATATATATATATATATATATTCAACAAATATTTACAAGGGCCCACATTGTGACAGGCACAGCTGAGGCCACTGAAAGTGGAGAGCAATATAAGACCTCATGAAAATGACATTGACTGAAATCCACAGGAAGTCATCAGAGATTTGAAATTTCAATTAGGGTGGACAGGGGAAACCCCGGAGAGAAGGGGACGCAAGGGTCAAGAGCTGAAGGAGGTGAGAAAGCAGGCAGCGTGGCCGGCTGAGGGAAGAGCGTTGCGTGCAGAAGTGAAAGCCTGTGGAGGAGTGTACCCTGCACGTTCAAGGAACTGCCGAGCCCCCCCTCCCCCGCCCCGGGGGGCTGGAGGCATAGCACATGATCCGGAAGTTAAGAGCTGGAGTCCGAGACACACCGCGGTGGAATGTGTCAGCCCCCGTGGACCACTGGACAAACTCTGGATTTGATCTCAATAAGATGAGAAGCCTCGGAAGGAATTTTTTTTTTTTTAATCTTTTAACTTTGGAATCCTTCTAGAGGAGTTTGGGTAGAGAAATGTCATGATCTGACCTATTTATTACCAGGGACAGTCTGGCTGCTGGATTGAAAAGAGACTGAAGTAAGGCATTTTGGAAGCAGAAAGACCAATTAGGAGGTTTTTTGAACAACCCAGGTGGGAGACAACAGTGATCTGGAGGAAAATGGACATGGTGGGCAGGGGGGAGATGGCGGGTATATTTTAAAGGTGGAGTTCATAGGATTTACTGACAGAATGGATTTTGAGTATAAGAGAAAGAGGGGAAGTCTGCAAGATGTTTTGACAGAAACAACTGGGAAGGATGGAATTGCCATTTATTGAAAGGGACGAGACTGTGGGCATCCTCAATGGGGAAGATCGGGAACTCAGATTTGGAAACATTAACTTTGCAGTGCCTTCCAGACATCTAAGCTAAAATGTCACATGGACAGTCAGAGCCTGAAGTTTAAGGGAAAGATGGGGGATAGAGCTTTTGGTTTACCAATCATCAGCATGGAGATGGCGTGTAAAGTCAGAAGCCTGGGTGAGATCAACAAGGGAGTGAGCAGGGATAGAACCAGAAGAAAGGTTCAATCACCGAGTCCTGGGCACTCAACTAGTTAGAGGTCATGGAGGGGAAGGGGAATCAATCAGTGAGGTGCGGAAGGAAAAAGAGAAACCAAGTAGAGAATGTGTTTCAAGGGCAGTGTGCAAACTCTTTGCAATTAAGACAACAACGTGAAGCTGGAAAATGACTATTATACTAATATGAAAGTCCCCCCAACCTTTGTAAAAACACTTTCGGTGAAGCAGTAGGTGAGAAAATCTGATTAGAAAGAGCTCAAGAGATAATGAGGAAAGAAATCAAAGACAGTAAATATAAAACATCTTTTCCTAGAATTTTTTTCTGTAAAGGAGAGCAGAGAAATGGGCTGTGATAGCTGGACAGAGAGATAAGACTTAGAAAGGCAGAGAGATGCCTGGTGTTTTTGTTGTTGCTGTTTTTGTTTTTATTTTTTTTAGTTGATATGCTACTGGAGAGGATAGTGTTGGACTAAATTGATGCTGTAGGAGACGAGGAGCAGAACTACCCGACCAATGGCCTTGAGTAGGTGGGAGGGGATGGGAATGAATACGCAAAGGGAGAAGCAAGGTTGTTCGTCCATAGCACAGCAGAAACCACTCGGATGGTACAGATCCAGGCAGGTGGTAGGTGTGGGGTAGCTTGCCGAAGCTCTTGACTGTTTCTTCTTTCTCTGTGCAGTGGAAAGCTAAGTCAGAATGGAAAGTGAGAATCGCGGGGCATATACAGGAAGTTTGAGCAGAGAAAAGGAGGCTTTTATTTTTTATTTTTAAAAAAATTTTTAAAGATTTTTATTTATTTATTTGAGAGAGAGCGAGTGAACACAAGCATGGGAGGGGCAGAGGCTGAGGCAGAGGGAGAAGCAGGCTTCCCGCCGAGCAGGGAGCCTGGTGCGGGGCTCCATCGCAGGACCCCCGGGACCGTGACCCTAGCCGAAGGCAGATGCTTAACTGACTGAGCCACTCAGGCGCCCCAGAAAAGGAGGTTTTGAAAAAAAAAAAAAAGCCAAATAGAGTGGGGGCTGGCTGGGTGGACTGGGCAGATAGGGTAAGGCTCTGGGCAGTGTTAACTCCAACTTAAGACACTGATCGTGACCTTAAAGTGAAACTCCTGGACTTGGGTATGAGTTCATCTTCAGCCACATTCAGCCGTGACTACACAGGAGCTGGGAAGCTGGAGAGTTAGACTGAACTGGGGAGTAACTTTGACCAGGGAGAATCAGCTTCTGATTTTGTCAGTTCAACAGGTGTAAAAGGATATTTTATGATTTTAACATGTAGTTCTCTAATTTTTAAAAATATACTTTGTAGGCTTTGGGATTCCTCTGTTGTAAAATGTCTGGTCAGACTCTGCCCATTTTTTTCTATTGAAGTTTCTGTCACGTTCCCATTGATGTGTGGGAGTTCCTTGCATGTTCTAGATATTATTCCCTTGTCTGTGTTAGTCATAACTAATGTCTTTCCCAACCTACCATCTGTGTCTTACCTTTATTCATGGTGTCCTTTGTTGAATAGAAAGTCTGACTTTAATGTAATCGAATTTATCCCATTTTATTATTATTCCTATTTGATACATGCTTTTGGGGTATCATTTCAAAAATCTTTCCCTACCTCTGGGTCACACAGATATTCTCTATATCATCTTCCGTGGACTTTATGTCTTTGTCACCACAGGAAAGTTTAAACCATCTGAAGGCCGCTTTGTATGTGGTGTTTAGTAGGGAATCCGTTTTGTTTTTCTCCAATAATGATTCAGTTTTCCTAATGCCACCACTAAGTAATCTCCCCTCTTCTCAATGGTGTGTGCTATCCCCACTTTATCAGATATTAAGTTCCCACATATGCACTGGTCTCTAAGTTAAAATTCATTAGGATATTTATCTGTTTTTGTGCCCAAAAAACACACTAGAAATCTTGATAGGCCCATCACACATTTTAACAAATATGCTAATACATGTCCATCATGCATGAGATCAGATTAGGAACTCTCATCCTGCTAAATTGGATCCGAGACATCGCTTTAATAGGCCAATAAATATTAAAAATAGAGAAAGGAAAACAAAGAATTACTGATCAAAAAAGTGCTCAGGCATTACTCATTTATTCATTCATTTACTCGCTCATACAACACATACTTACTAGGTGCCTATGGGCGGGGATTCATGATGGGTAGAGCTGGAGATGCAAGGTTGAGCCAGAAGAAGCAAGTCACTGAAGTCCTGAAACCACACCATCTTGGATGAGAAACAAACATTAGTCAAATAATTATTCAAACAAATTTAACGTTGTACTTGTGACAAGTACTGTAAACAAGAGGAGCTGTTTAAGGAGGAAGGCTTGACTTCTAGAATTTGACCTGGTAGAGGAGAAAATAAAAGGTAATATTTGTAGGGTGGACGGGAAGTAACCAGGCTAGGGAGTTGGAAGAAAGTTCCAGGAGAGGAAAGAGCATGTACAGAGCACCTATGGTAGAAAGGGCCTGAGTGCAAAGGTCTGAAAAAAAATACAGATGTGTTTGTGCATCAATATTTAGGAGTCAGAGCAGGTGTTAGCCACGGAGACTGCATGGGCACAGCCAGCAAGGGAAGAAGAAAACAGGACACACTGCTGTGCAAGAAGCCAGGAGCAAGTATGCTCTAGGCTGGGCCATCTCACCGCACAGTGCATTTCCGTTCTCTAGCTCCTTTTAAGCAGTGGGTAACATTTCCTGATCCATGAACAGATTTAACACACGATGTTTATATCGGTTATTTTTTCATCCTTATAGGATGCTATTTATCCAGCATTTTGTACTTAACTTGAGATTAATCTTCTCTTCTTCTACAAAGGAGTCAGCAGGATCTATATCTCAATGGAACATGCTTCTTGTCCTACCCAGTTATTTTATTTTTCCCTACGTGTTTCCCTGTCTTGTTCACCACAGGATTCCCAATGCCAAGAACAATGCCTGAGACATAGTAGGTTCCCAATAAAACTTGTCAAATGAGTTAATTAGTAAGGTAAACAAATGAAAATTTTGTAATTTTACATTTTTGTATGTTTGCTCATTGCACTCCTGGGGGTTGTATATCAATGGCATCTATTAAAAGTGTAGCAGGTGTCAGGGACCGACTCTGGTCATGTTCAACACAACTGCCTCAAAATTCTTTCATTGGCTTGTTTTTATTGAGGGTTTATTAAGTCAAAAGTACTGTAATAAGAATTGATTTATAATTTATTTCACACTTTATCCCTTTAGCTAAAAAATATACTTTGAAATGTCATGGAAACTGAGTTGATTAGTACACTATGCTTTATTGAGGCCAATTTTGAAAAGAACATCAAAGAAATATAGACAGCATTAAAAAATAAAAAAATTATTTGTTGGACAATAACATTTAAAAAAACTTTTCTCCCATTATATAAAAGGATTCTTCTTACGAAAAAACGGCCTAAATTTTCAGAAAGTGCACCACAGCGCCGACTGTGGCATTTCACCTTAGTGTTGCCTACTTGATCCATTTGGGTCAGACAAGGTCTGGGGGTCACGCTGAGGGAAAGGGGTTGAAGGATTTGCCTGTGGGGAGCTACTTGGCCCTGGGGTTCGTCCCTAGACCAGCGTCTGAGGTGGTACTGGTAGAACAGGAACCAGGGAGCTGGGGTTGCTGTTTGTTCATCTCTGTAAGGACAACTCTGATTCTGATTTTCCATGTAGAAATAAACATCCATTTCCAGCTGACCTTTTCAAAAAATCAGCCACAAGAAGTCTAAGTAATTTAATTTTAGAAGTGGAAGTGACCATAGACGGCATCCAGTATTTAATTACCTTACTTAATTGCGACTTCCTTTAAGCTGTTCCTGAACTTTGGTCTGGTGCAAGCTTTGCTAGAGCATGCTGGAAAACCAGTTCAAGTCAGCAGTCATCCTCACAGCCAAAAGACCTTTTTTTAATTATTATTATTCTTTATTTATTTGAGAGAGAGAGAGAGAGATCACAGGCGCAAGCACAGGAGTGGAGGTGGGAGGTGGGGAGGGGAGAAGCAGACTCCCCGCTGAGCAGGGAGCTCTAAGACACTGGGCTGGATCCCAGGGCCCTGAGATCATGACCTGAGCTGAAGGCAGACACTTAACAGACTGAGCCACCCAGGCATCCCCCCAAAAGACATTCTTAAAAAAAAAAAAATTCTACACCCATTTCATTGTCTATTCAAATTTATACCTGATATTTCAAAATTGTATTATTGAGGAATCCATTTCAGTGACCATACAGTCTAATCTAAATACATTAAATAAATTGGGCAACTTGCTGAGAGGAAGTCCCTTACATTTCATTCCTTTGTTTAAAAAAAGTCACAATACCCCCCATCACCATTTTAATAGCCTCAATTAGTGTGAAAGATGAAAATAAATATCTAAGATGAATTCTTTTCATATTGCTCTTCCACCCTTCTCTGGAATGAGGAAAAACGTAAGCTACCCTTAAGGCATTAGGGGTTGAAGGGTAGGTAAGAGTTTGGAAATATCCTATTGTCAAGGACTATGATGATAGCCTGAGTACATTTCTAGAACCTGAAACTAACTTGTTTCTCTATCCTCTGGAGAGCTTCATGCTAGAGATCATGATGTCATTAATAGGATGAGGTGTGTTTATGAAATCATTGCTGGAAAAACATGAGGGTTAAAAAACATGGAAACAGAAGCATGTCAACTATAGTCTCATGCCGATGACCCAGGCTCATTTTACTAGCAAAGGTTCAATGATAAATTTTGTGGTCACGGAAATAACAGAACTGCTCATCATGTGTCATTCATTAATAAAATAGAGCATGGGACTAAGACATAGAGTACAAGCCATGTAGTGTTTGACATTACTTTCGAGTTTAACTCTGTGGTCAGTAGTATAATAATTTTGGCTCTGTGTATAATGGTATAAGATGGTACAGGTTTTTAGGAACTGAAATGATGCGAGTGGCACAGTTGGCTTTTCAAACAGGTTTCTCCAAACATCCCAGAGGAGACAAACCAAATGAAATGGAACAGGCTAGTTTCTCCTTTGTGGTCAGACTTTCCTGGTTTAAGCCAGTCGTTGAAAAGAGGTGCAGGAGGATGAGTCAGAACGCCCTGTCATTGTTCTCTGGAGAGCCTAAGGATACTTACTGCTCTCAAATTTTAATCTTCCAGGTTAAGGCCAGAGGTAATTCACCTCGTCTAAGTACATTGCAAACCAAACATAAATTGTATCCCATTCTTTTTCTTTTCTTACTACAAACTCTGGTTTTGGTGGTAGGAAAGGAAGAGAGAAATCGCCAGGAAATGTCCAGGAGTTCAATTTAGGAGATAGGTATAAGAAGGTCAGTGGATGGCTTTCATTTGGAACAAGGGAGGGTCTCGGAGAACAGCGGTAGTGCACATTTAGTTAACGTCTAGGATCTGAAGCGATGCGTTTTCTGTTGTAACTTACCCTTGATGTTGTTAATTTTTTGTAGCCTGGAATCCCTTGATTAATGTCTTTGATTTTTGGTTAATTTTCTTGCATCACTGCTGTACTGGCCGTGACATTTCTAAAAACAAAAACAAGACCCCCCAAAAAGGCAGAGGAAAACCCTGTCTGCACTGCGCTTGGGATGTCCGCCGTAAATGTACCCCAGCGAGTTCCTGGAGTTCCTCTCTAGCAGGGAGGCCTTAGGAAGCTGGGTGGGAAAACCCGACCTCTCGGGCTCCGGCGGTCTCTGACCTCGGAGCGGCGGGCCGAAAGGGCAGCGCGCGGGGCGGAGCCGGGGCGCGGGAGCGCGCCCAGGCCCGCGCCCCCTTCCCGCTGCCCGCCGCGCCCGGCGAGTGAGTCTTCGTACAGTCAGGGCTTCTGCTGGGCAGGGCCAGCTGCTAATCTTCCAGGCGGACACCGGGGCGGGGGGGCGAGATGGGGCATATAGGTGGCGTCCGGGGCTGAGAAACACCTAGCGCAGGTAAAAGGGTGGCGGCGAGAGGGTGTTCCCACCTGTTGCGCTCTTAAAGAAATGAGGACTTGAGAAAATACCAAGGAGGGGCCGATCGGTGTCTTTCGGACGCGCCTGGAGCCCCACCCTCGGCCGGAGGAAAAGCCCCTTGGGTGCGAGGCAGGCGCTTCAGAGAAAGCCAGAGGAAAAGCGCCTCTCCCCTGCGCGCCACCTCCTGTGCCTCGCACTCGCCCTGCGCGGCCGGCCCAGCCTGCACTCCGGCCGCGGCCTTTGGCCCCGCCGAGCCTTCCCGCCCCGGCCTCCGGCCGCCTCTCCGGCGACCTGTCCCAGAGCGCTCCCATGGCGCCCGCGCGCCCCACACGCTCCCGGAGCGGAGCCCTCTGCCGGCAACTGCTGCTGACCCTCACGGTGAGTGGCCGGCCGGCTCCCAGGGGCGGGCTCCGCGGGATGGGGGCGCCAGGGGAAATTCTGGGAGCAGGGGTGCGGGGTGGGGTGGGTGGCGGGCAAAGCGGAGGTTAATGGGTCGCCGGCCGGTTGAACGAGTGGAGTTGTTGGAATGGGGGAAGGTTGCCAGAAAGAGGTTCGCGACCTGGGCGCCGCGCTCCCGAGGGGAGGAGAAGGGTGTCATCCGTAGATGCAATCAGCGCAGGCAGACAGAGACGCAGACGCCAGCTGCAGCCGCCCATCCAAAACCGTGGCCTCTGGGGACGAGCGGGGAGCGCGGCTCCTCCGTGCCTCTGCCGTTCCCGGGGAAAGCGCGGTCTGCTACTGCCTCGGTGCCGCGTTCCGGCCACGGCTAAGGGGAACGCCGGGCGGACGCGACGGAAAGTGCTCGCCCTTGGGTCGGAGGGAGGACGACGCGCCTTTCCGGGGGTTGCTCTCAGTGCCTGTGTGTGTGCATGTGTGCATGTGTGTAGAGGAGTGGTCTCGACACTCGCGCCCGGAAACGGTAGAGGGGCGGGCCCTAGGTGACCCTCCGTATAGTTCCCAGTGTCACTGTGTGCGGTTGCCACCCCCTTTAATCTTTAGGGAAATGTTTGCCCGGATCTCTGGTGCACAGAGGCTTCTGGATTCTTCTCCTATGCACTCTCGCTCTAACTTCTTTCCCACTTTAAAGAACACAGTAGCAATGACCTCACCCACCCAAACCTGAGAGTGAAAAGGGGTGGTTTTATCTGGGGACGGACGGTTCCCCTCCCAGGCAGAAAAGCCTGGCATTCCATGGCCGGGGGAGGCAGAAGGTACAGGAATTCTGTGCCAAGGGACAGCCCCTGGGAGAGTTTGGGATCAGAGGTTTCCCAGACTGGACTTCCTGAGTCCCTAGGAAGAGAAAAATTAAATAGACCAGGTGCCAGAAAGTGCTCAACCCGGTAGTGTCCTTTCTCGTGGAGCCCCAGGTGCTGGAGCTCAAGTCCCTGAAAGACAAGGGGACAAACCTGGAGAACAGGCAGCAGGAAGATTCCTTCTGGGAATGCTGGAGCTGGGGGGCATGAAATATTTGGGTAATTTCACTTCTCAACCGCTCTTAGTTTACAGTGAATTCCTTAAATTTTTAAGTCATGAAATTGTAGTGCTGTCATTACAATGTCTTTCTCTAGGAGTTCTATGGACTTCAAACTCTTTTTTTTTTTTTTTTTAAAGATTTTATTTATTTATTTGACAGAGATAGAGACAGCCAGCGAGAGAGGGAACACAAGCAGGGGGAGTGGGAGAGGAAGAAGCAGGCTCATAGCGGAGGAGCCTGATGTGGGGCTCAATCCCACAACGCCAGGATCACGCCCTGAGCCGAAGGCAGACGCTTAACCGCTGTGCCACCCAGGCGCCCCTGGACTTCAAACTCTTAAATTCCCAGGGCACATTAGTATCATAGAAAGGGCCAAGTGCTCAGCGATGAATATTTTACAGTTGAGAAAACCAAGAATGGAATAAATAACGGTCACAACATGTAGTCGATGACAAAGAAATGACTTTGGTTAGATCCCTAATAAAGTTGCCGCTTCTTTTTAAACCACTGGCCATTGTTCTTTGAAGGAAAAGGGGTAATTAAGCATGGACAGTAATAGTTATGGGCAATAAATAGCATTGCTTTGCGTATACTTACACACAAAACTTTATATGTGATCTCAGATCCTTTCTAGAAGAAAGGCGATAAAGTGAATAAACTGAAGGTGACTTTTCTTAGCTTCAGAGGTGGACTGGCCAGAAGTGGGATAAATAGAAAAAAAGCTCTGGCTCTGGCTGCACCCCTCATCCTGCTGTATTCTAGCTGGAAGGCGTGGTGTGAGTTTTCCTAGTTGTTCTGGTGTTCGTGTGTGCATGTCGGGGCAAAGTCCTGCCAGCCTCAGATGATTCTTGTGCTTGTGAGCCTCAAGTGTGATGGATGTGTAAAGAGCATTTGAGTAGAAGATATTATTAAGTAAGAGTGAATAATTCCTATTCACTGGGGGAACACCCTTTACATTTCCTCCTCTCCGCGCACCCAATTAATCCATCACCATTCCACAAATCAGCTTCTCCCTGCTTCCTAATACTGCCTTACCTCACACGTGTCTTAACCACTTGAACTCTGGTTTCTACTTAAACATCTAATGAGGCTGCTCCCTCTCTAAGCTCATAAGGGATATTGCTAAATATAAACCATTCCTTACACAATTCTACCCTATAGCTTATGCCTTTATTGAAATTCACTCCCCTTTTTTCTTTTGACCTTCCTGTTCCTGATTACTCAGAATCAGGCTCTCCTATTCTAGGTCCTGTCCGTGAAATATCATACAGGTGCCTCCTTATACGAAATTTATTTTGTTAGTTGCGATGTTTTCATTGAACAATAAGTCTTTATTTCTGCCTAGTATGAGGTGGGACACAGCAGTTATTATCTTCTCAAACAATGTTGCTTTTCTTCTCACATCCTGTATTTCCGTGAATGACACTGCCATACACCTTGTTGCTCAGGTAGGATGTCTGGAAGCTGTTTGCTTTTTCTTCCTCATTGCTCCCCTCCCCAAATCCATCATTAAGTCCCATTAAGTCTACATTCAGAAATATCTTATGGATATTTCTGCTTCTATCCATCACTTCTGCTATTACTTTTTGCTATTACAAATAATGTCATAGTGAATAAACTTGTGTATATATGTCATTTCATGTATGTGCAGGTGTATGAATAGAGTAGAATAGATTACCAGAAATGGGATTGCCAGATAAAAGTATAAGTGACTCTGTACTTTTGGTCGATATTATCAGCTCCTTTACCCCTCCATAAAGGTTGTACATGATGAGATGGAAAGCTATTTTATAATGGATGGCATATCACATCATTGAGGATATATAGATATATATATATATACACACACACATAGTAGTATAGTACTATACTAAATATAGTATACTAAGTATACTAAGTATAATATACTTATTATAAATTATATAGCATGTTCTACTATATGGTATGATATGTTACGTTATGATATGATATGATATGATATGATATGATATGTATATAGTATGAGACTACTTGATCTAGGCAGTCATTTAGCAAAAGATAAGATCGAACCCATAACTTGTGCAGAACACAGAAAAGTCCAAACGGATGAAAGGTTTAAATGTAACATATACCATACAGTTAATAGAAGAAAACATGATGGATTCCTATTTAAGTTTGGAGTCAAAAGGTCTATCTATGGTTCATGTGGCTTAGATTTCAAAAGCCATTTATTAATGTTGAGAAAACCAATTATATCAAATTATAATCATTAATATAAATATATTATAAATATTAGAAATAATATAAATCAATTATATCAAGGTACACACACACTGTGTCCATGGCAAAAAGCACAAACCACGTCATAAAATACACAAAAATATTATAAGCAAAGTCAGAGGTAACAAATTGGAAAAAAATTGCAGATCATATTTTAAAAGGCTTATCTACAAGTATATAAAGAGTCTTATAAATCGAATAGTCTAACATGAACATGGATATGAAAAAGTCCCATAAAGTAATAAAAATGGCCCATACAAATATTTTAGCCTCACTCATAATAAGAAAAGATGTAGTTAAACTTCAATGACATGTTCCTCATTTGGCAAACATTCAAAAGTTTGACAACACACGGCATGGGCAAGAATGAGGCAAAATAGGAACTATAAATTGTTGGTGAATGTAACAAAGTTACAACACTTATGGACCGTATACAGTTATAACAAATGCAAATAGAAACTGTTTTACTTCTTCCCAATTTTTATGCATAATGTGTTTCTGCCTATTCATATATAACACTGCAGTTTTAATTATTGAGACTTCATAGAATTTTTAAATATGTTAGGTCTAATATCCGATCATTGCTTTTCTTTTTCATAATTTTCCTGTCTATTCTTAGTTAATTATTTTTCCTTCTGACCTTTTAAATCGGCATGTCTAGTTCCAGAAAAAATACTGTTAAGATTTTTATTAACATCATGAAATTTACAATTTAACTTAGTGGAAATTGATATATTTATACTGATATTTTTTCTATCCACAATAATGATATATCTTTCTTTTTGTGTGAGTCTACCTTCCTGTCCTTCAGAAGTGTTTTCAGATTTTTCTCAAGTAGGCTTTACATGTTTCTTGTTAAGTTTACTCCTTGGCCTTTTAACTTCTTATTGCTTTTGAAAATGATTTCTTCCTTTTCATTATATTTAACTTGTATTTATGTGTATAAAGACTAAGATTTCTGTATTTTAATAGTTGTTTCTGCTGCTCCCTTACTGAAATTTTCTTATTGTTTTATAGTAGTTTATTAGTTGATTTCGAGTTTTCAAGTAGTCATATCAAATGCAAATAGAGATTTTTTTTTTTACTTCTTCCTTTCCAATCCATATGTCATCTAACATTTCCCTCTTGCCTGATAGATTTTAATGTAATGTTAACTGTAAATGATGACCTTGAAAAGTCTGTGTTGTTTCTGAGTTTAGCGGGGCTGCTGCTAATGCTTTCCTGTAGATGTTGTGATTATAACATAATATGATTTAAAAATTATTAATAAATAATAATAAAAATATTGAAGAAGTACTTATTAACTTCCTTGGGGGGCTTTTTTTTTTTTTTTTTTTTTGGTAATCTAAGGATCGTTATTGAATTTGGTGAAATGTCTTTCAGCACCTATGGTGGTGATTACATGCCAGGCCTTCTTTAAACTAATCAGTGGCTTACTGTTCTCAGACCAAGCGAGTAAGGTGAACGTAGACCACAAATCCATTCAAGGACCAGTTTGCTTCAGGATCCCTCTACAGCGAAGGCTTTACTTTGGGGTCCCAGATTAATGTGGAAGCCTTTCTTTTAGATCTTAGATCTTAGGCAGGCCTGTGCTTTGATTTTCTTCTGTTTTATTGAGGCCAGACAACCAGAGGCTAGTTTTTTCAGATCAGAAGTGGTGTCTGATTACCACTCTGTGAACTTGATCTCTGTTTCTGCCTAGCAGTTCTTTGCTAGATGGGTTAGGACGGTTAACAAAAAAACATATCCATCATTTTTCGTTTTGGCATTTTTTCCCCCCGAATGACCTAGCTGCCGTTATTGGAAATGAAAATTACTCCCTTGATCCGTTCTCCACACTGCTCAGACTCACCTTATTCCAGTAGGAAGCTGCTTATGTCATTTATCCACTTAAAGCAAATCTTTGGTTTCTTACTATCTTTAGGGGAAAAAAGATCCAGAAATTTTGTTTAACACTGTTCAGAATCTACACCTACTTCTCTGAATCCATTTTCTTTTATTTCTTTTATAAGGTTTTATTTATTTATTTATTTATTTATTTATTTATTTATTTATTTATTTATAAAGATTTTATTTATTTGACAGAAGCAGGCTCCCAGCATAGGAGCCTGATGTGGGGCTTGATCCCAGAATGCTGGGATCACGCCCTGAGCCAAAGGCAGATGCTTAACGACTGAGCTACCCAGGCGCCCCATAAGGTTTTATTTTTAAGTAATCTCTACACCCAAAGTGGGGCTCGAACTTACAACCCCGAGTTCAAGAGTCGCATGCTCTACCGACTGAGCCAGCAGGCACCCCTGCATCCATTTTACACTTTGTCCCTCTTGTGCGGTGAGCATCAGCCTTTCAAGATTTTGTTTTCAGACCTGTGTCATCTCTGGGCTTCACACACGCCGTTTCTGTATTTGGACCATGGAAGCTCCGCCTCCTGCTGACGTGGCTAATGGACAGCCGCTCTCCAGGTGACCTCGCCCAGCTCTTGCGCGGGGCTGGTCCCGCTTGCTGTCCTATAGCACCCTGTACCTCTCGAGCGTTTGCCCTACTTTATTGAAATGATGACTGTCTCACCCTTGAATTGAATGTTTCGTGAGAATCGTGTTTACTGCTCTGTGTCTGGTACGTAGGAGACATTCAGTAAATATTAGTTAAATGCATGAATGAATGGATGTCCAGGATACTGTTCTCTAAAGTGTTGAATTAATCCAGCCATTTTTCACCTTCTCCGCTCTTTTCACCTTAGTCCAGGGCACCATCCTGCCTCTCGTACATTTCTGCTGAACCTCCCAACTGGTCTTGCTCACACTCTTGCTTTTCTGTATAGTCTGTTCTCTCTCTCTCTTTAAAAAATATTTTATTTATTTACTTGTCAGAGAGCGAGTGAGAGAGAGAGCGCACGCAAGCAGGGGGAGGGGCAGGCAGAGGGAGAAGCCAAGGTGGCCGATGTGGGACTTGATCCCAGGACCCCGGGATCATGACCTGAGCCAAAGGCAGACACTTAATCCACTGAGCTGCCCAGGCGCCCCTGTATGTAGGCTGTTCTCACAGGGCCACCAGAATGAGTCTGTGTAAATGCTCACCACATTATGTCACTCCACAGCTTCTAAACCTATGGTTGCTTCTCTGCACTCAGAAGAAAAGCTACACTCCTACTATGGTCCTTTAGACCATATGTGATATGCCCATGACTGTCCCTTTAATATCCTCTTGTATCACTCTTCCCTCACTGTGCTTTCCTACCATGACTGCCTTTTTGTTCCTCTAACACACCAGGTAAAATCCCCTTCCAGCGTCTTTGTTCTGGTCTTTCTTCCACCTGGAAGACTCCCAGTGAGCTGGTTTGCTTCCTCATTTTGTTCAGGCCTCTGGTCTTCCCTTTGTCACCTTTTCTCCCTGCTTTATTTTTCTCAAAACATTTATCTCTTGGCATTATATGACTTTTGTGTGTTTGTTTTTTTGTCTCTCACTATAAGGTAATCTCTATGAGGTCAAGGACTTTGCTTGTTCGCTGCTGAACACTGCCTTGTACGTAGTAAGCAACCAGTAAATGCTGGTTGACTGAGGAAGGAGATGCATGCTTTCAACCACCTTGAGTTGGAATCCTCACATGTCTCATTTTACTCCTGTTCTGAGACGATACAGCCAGTGAACATTCTTCTCATCTTTCAATTTCCAATCCAAATAGTCTCTTCCGTCCTAATTTCCACATGACATGTAATCACTGCCTTGCCTGATCCTTCCTATATAACTTAAATTGGTTAATTAAATGTATGTTGCCATTTGTAGTGGAAATAAAAATGTGTATTAGAAACAAAAATTTTAATCCACATTTTGATTATTTTAATTTGTGTTTATAGACTTTGTAAATACAGTGTCAGTGCTAGTCAGCCCTCTTCCTTTTGGTCAAAAGCCTTTGCAAAACTATAGAATGGTGAATCTTTCAGAAGCATGCGTTATACAGTTTTAGAAAGAACAGAATTACATTTCACTGTGTTCAAATATATATTGTATTGGAATTTGTTACCATAAATCACTAACTCATTTCAAAAATTTTAAGTGAAATATTTTGTAAAATGACCTTACTGGTCACTTGTGAGAAGATGCGCCTTCAATATAAATTCATATTTCAAAGTTATGTGCTTGTTTGTGTGGGGTCATAGATAAATAATCTCCCAGTCGCTCCGTGAAATGAGTGGATGCTTCTTTCTAAAGCATTGGGTTTTTGCTTAAGATGTTATTGATTTGGTACCATAGTTCACAGGCAGTTGACTATGAATTGAAACACTTTGCTGACTCCGTAAATTTGGTTTTGGTTGTTTTTCCTATTCACATACCTGTGCTGCCTACCCAAGTTTTTCGTGCTCTCACATCGGTTGTCATTCGTTCCTCGAGATACTCCCTGCATTAGTTAGTGAATGCACTATTACCTCCTTTTTGCAGAATAGGAAACAGAACCCAAGAGGGAAAGGAATTCTTGGAGTTTATGTGCTTTGTGAAGGAGGGAGCCATGACTCTTGGTCTTTTGTTTTATTCTTCCTCTCCATACAATTCTGTTCTGATTTCTACTGCAGTGTATGTTTTTAAATTTTATTCTGCTAGTTGTATAAACTAATTTATAATTATACCAATCTCTAATTTGTATAAACTATGTAGAGATTAGAAGGATCTTTTCTAATGCATAATACTGATTTGATGTTTCAGATCTTAACATTCACCTGTGATGCCTGCAGAAAAGTCATATTACATGTTCCCTCCCAACTAGATGCTGAGAAATTTGTTGGTAGAGGTAAGAAACTGCTAAAATGCGTAATAAATCTTATTTGGTATGGTCTTGTAAAATTAGTGTAATTTTTAGAAGGATAGCTGCATTGGAATTAATAGTTAAAACTCATATAATACAGGGGCGCCTGGGTAGCACAGCGGTTAGGCGTCTGCCTTTGGCTCAGGGCGTGATCCCGGCGTTATGGGATCGAGCCCCACATCAGGCTCCTCTGCTGTGAGCCTGCTTCTTCCTCTCCCACTCCCCCTGCTTGTGTTCCCTCTCTTGCTGGCTGTCTCTATCTCTGTCCAATAAATAAATAAATTCTTTAAAAAAAAAAAAACTCATATAATACAGTATCATTTGTAATACATATAATGTCATTCCAGTAAAAGAAATATTGTCCTTTATTGAAAAACATGATTAAATGAAGTAGATAAAAAGGTTTAGTTTGAGTAATAAATAAGTATTAATATTCATACTACCTGGGTGTGATGGTATATGTTATAACATACTTTTATGAAATTGAGAAATAGTATTGAATCTATTTCTTGAGTTTAAAGGCGTTGTTTTTGGATTTTAACCGTTAAACAGTTTGGTATTTTACAAAAATATTTCTACGAATTGCTTCTTTTAATTATTATTACTTTTTTTGAGAGAGAGAGAGAGAGAGAGAGAGAGAGAATGCAGAGGTGGGGGCAGAGGGAGAGAGAGAATCCGCAGGCTACACTCAGCATGGATCCCACAACCCTGAGATCATGACCTGAGCTGAAATCCAGAGTCCCACATTAAACCAGCTGAGCCACTCAAGAGCCCCTTATCAATTAATTTTTTTCACATAACTCAGACGTACAGGAAAGAGCAGACCAGTGAGAACACAGAATATAATGACTCTAACAATAGACGGAAAGAATTGAATATTTTAATTTAATAACTGCTGATTAATTTTCTAGATTCTGTTTAACTTAAGTTCTCATGTGTTCCTCTATAGCTAATTTCATTAATAAAGAAAAACTTCTTTTGGTGTTGGTTTACATATTAAAACACTGGAACTCACATGCGTTTATTTTAGGACATATGTCTCTTTTTTATTTATTTATTTATTTATTTATTTATTTATTTATTTATTTATTTTTTAAAGATTTATTTACTTATTTATTCGACAGAGATAGAGACAGCCAGTGAGAGAGGGAACACAAGCAGGGGGAGTGGGAGAGGAAGAAGCAGGCTCATAGAGGAAGAGCCTGATGTGGGGCTCGATCCCATAACGCCGGGATCACGCCCTGAGCCGAAGGCAGACGCTTAACCGCTGTGCCACCCCGGCGCCCCTTATGTGTCTTTTTTAAACAGATATAAAGTAGGTATTAGGAGTGATGTATGTGTTTATGCACAATTTAATTAACCATATAGTTTCATATGTACTCTTAAAAATGCAGCATTTACAAGTGTCAATGTAATTTTTGGCTCCCCACCCCCAAATGCATAGATTGCTGTTAATACTATATATTGTTTTGTTTTACCTTACAAACGATTGCTGTGTATATTTTCTACAGTTAACCTGAAGGAGTGCTTTCAATCTGCAAATCTAATTCATTCAAGTGATCCTGATTTCCAAATTTTAGAAGATGGTTCTGTCTATACAACAAATGCTGTTCTTTTGTCCTCAGAGGAGAGAAGTTTTACCATATTACTTTATGACACTGAGAACCAAGAAGAAAAGAAAATACTTGTTCTTTTACAGCATCAAACAAAGGTACACCAGACTATAAAAATGAAGTATAATGAATTGTTTTCTGCAGGTGTAACATTATCAGGGAAGATGTGGAATCAGAGAGAATGTGGGATAGTTCAGCTTGATGAAGAATGGAAACCGTCATGCAACTTAGCAGTGTTCAAATGGTGGAAAAAAGGTTTTGCCTCATCAGTTGTTCTAGGTTGTAATTGCTTTTCATTTGGGACATAAACAGAGAAATTGGGAGGCTACAGCATGACAACTTGAGATTAGACACAAAGAAGCATTTCTTAATGTTTCCTGTAGAATAGATTTCCAAAATAAATTTTGAAACTCTGTCTCTGGAGGTCTATACGTATCTTAGCATAATTTGTAGTCTTAAAAGTAGATGACTATTTTAGGTTGAGGAACCTCATGCATGCTTATTAGCCTCTGACACCAAAGATCCAGATGATTTCTATTCAACCATCAGCCATTATTCACTGCAGCAGCTTGAGAGTTACCACCATTTTTCTCTCCTCGTTCTGACACAGATCTCTCTGTTGGTCCCTGGCTCTTCCTAGTTGCTGGTGAGTGCAAGGTGCATATGCTAGATTTAGAAGGTCACTCACGTTATCTTTGCATCTCTCTCCTCCCATGGTTTTGCATGGCAGTATGGTAACAGTAACGTTGTTGGTTTTATTTTTGGTTTTTTAATTTTGCTTCTAGGCTTCCAATTCCATATCTCTCTCTTCCATATTCGTACCAAATTATTTTCTCAAGAGGATTGATGTGATAACAGGACCGCTATTTTTTATCTTTTTGCAGTGTTGACATTTAGTTTGGTTTCCCACCATGGTCTTACACCTTTCCAGTTAATCTTCCTGAGAGATGTGTCAGCGTGTCAATGTTTGTGGATAAAGTAATCATGGACTTTATTATTTTTTTCCTGTGTTCTAAATTGAGGTACTAAAGAAGCGGCATTCTAAAGAAAAAGTTCTAAGACGTGCCAAGAGAAGATGGGCTCCTATTCCTTGTTCAATGCTAGAGAATTCCTTGGGTCCTTTCCCACTTTTTCTTCAACAGGTACAATTTACTTTCCTTTCGCTGTGAAAGTTTATGGTCTCCATTTTTCTTTTTTAAATTTGGACAATGAATATGCAGTTATCTTAAAAACAGTTTGTATGAGTACATGAGTGAGTATGTGTATTGTATGTTTTGATAACTGGGTACAAATATATATCTTTATACCAGCATACACATTTTTGCAGTTTTAGTCATGCAAAGTCCATTTATGAAATTGTAAAACCCATCTAGCTCTCTCAAACACATGGTTCCTTAATGAATTTTCATATGAGCCAGCATGTCCCATCGGCATAGTCTAAAAACCCCAAAACGTCTTCCATAATAGATGAAATTGCTGATGCCAGGACAAATGCCGTGAAGGGCAAAAGACACATACATCCTTTCTATTGTTTATCCCCAAAGGTACTACTTAAATCATACTGGATCCACATTTTCTCTCTTTTTAAATTTAGTAGCAACCCCAGCAAATCTTGCCTTCTTCCACTATCCGTTGCTAGGACCGTTCAGTTCTTGACTTGGGTTTCTTTTCTCTCAGTTCTTGAAATTTATAAGAGAACTCTCCTTTATATCCCACCAATAAATTTAATACAATTGAGAGAAGAGCGTATTAAAGTAGGGAAAGAAATCATTTGAAAATAGCTGTTAGTCATCCTGACTTATAGTCAAGATCTTACTAAGAGGATCAAAACAACTTGAAAAAAAATTGCTTTTTGAATCAAGTACCAGAATATCACACTTGCCAGGATATTACATCATTTCTTTTCTCACTCATTTCCACGCCCCCTTTCACCTCACCTTCCATAATGAAAAAAGATGCTGACAAATAACAGAAACTAATGAAAGAAAGCATTTCCCATGGTTTTGCCTGTAGACAGTAACTTTAAACCCAGCGTCTCAAATGTTATGTTATGTATAATAAAAATTCAAGCTTAAAAAATTGACAAAAGGGTAACTTTTCATGCTCAGAATACTTTGTTTACTCAGACAGTTAAAGTCTTAAGTGTTTGGTCCACATAGGTACCATTTAACCTTAAAGTATTTCTCAGTTATTCTGGAAAACGAAGACACGACTACACTGTTTTCCTCATGCCTTGCTCTTGAAATTTCTCAGTTATTGGGCTTCTTTATTCTATTGCTGTTTTTTATTCATACATGATAATAAATTACAGGGGGCAAATATTTATTGCAACAAAAATGGCAATATGATTGTATAAGTATATAGAGATGAAAGTTTTGCTGAATTAAAAATTTGTCTCTTATGTATATAATATCTACTTTCTAGATTCAATCTGACACTGCACAAAACTACACTATATACTATTCCATAAGAGGACCTGGGGTGGACCGAGAACCCAAGAATTTATTTTACGTAGAGAGAGACACTGGAAACCTGTATTGTACTCGGGCTGTAGATCGTGAGGAGTATGAATCTTTTGAGGTAAAGTCTGAAGTTTACATATTGTATTCGTCATTATTAAGCTTGGCTGTTTCAGCTCCCATTCTCAATTTGTTTACCTTTTTCTGTTCTCTGAGCTTGTCTGTGCTCTGGCTCCATCTGATAGCACAGACTTGAAACATAAAGAGCTTTATAGAATAAAGAGCATTAGATTCTTAGATTGGTATTGGTATGATAGTTTTACCTTTTTTTTTTTTTTTTTTACTTTTTAAAAAAGATTTTTTAAATTTATTTTATATATAGAGAGAGCATGCCTGACCGGGGAGTGGGGCAGAGAGGGAGTGAGAGGGAAAGAATCTCAAGCAGACTGTGTGCTGAGCAGGGAGCCTGATACAGGGCTTGAACTCATGACCCTGAGATCATGACCTGAGCTGAAACCAAGAGCCGGACACGAACCAACTGAGCCACCCAGGCGTCCCCAGAATCGAAGATTTAGGTTTGGAATTGCTACAAGTTGGCCTTCTAAGTACCTGTGATGTTCTGCATTCTCTGAGAGCTGTTATGAGAAAAATTGGAATTGAAATTCATATTATAAAATTAAAAGAAAGAAATTGCATTCCACACACAATTTATAGCCGTGCATTTGTTCTGTTTCTGACTTTCCTTTTTTAAAGTAAAAAGTTCTCATGAATAGAATTATCTAAATATAACTGCCAATATGCATGAAATTCTAATTAGTAGAATATAAGATAATATTCTAGTTAACTGCACTGGGGAATTTGGCATCCTAAGAATCCAAAGTTAATGAAGATCTAGAGAGTGGTATTTAAAACCCATGCACTGGGAACTTTCAAACAAAACAAAATAATAGATGGAAAGATATTCCAGGCTCATGGATTGGAAGAATGAATATTGTTAAAATGTCCATATATGCAAAACAATCTATAGATTTAATGCAATCCTTCTCAAAATACCAACAGCCTTTTTCACAGAACTAGAACAAACAATCCTAAAACTTGTATAGAACCACAAAAGACCCTGAATAGCCAAGCAGTCTTGAAAAATAAAAACAAAAATTCCAGACTTCAAGTTACATTACAGAGTTGTACTAATGGGGGCACCTGGCTGGCTCATTTGGTGAAACGTGTGACTCTTGATCTCAGGGTTGTGAGTTTGAGCCAATGTTGGATGTAGAGATTACCTAAAAAAAATAAAATCTTTAAAAATAAAGGACACCTAAAAACAAAAGGCACCTGGGTGGCTCAGTCGGTTAAGCATCTGCCTTCAGCTCGGGTCACGATCCCAGGGGCCTGGGATGGAGCCCCGCATCGGGCTCCCTGCTCGGCGGGGAGTCGGCTTCTCCCTCTGCCCCTCCACCTGTTCGTGCTCCCTCTCTCTCTCTCTCTCAAATAGATAAATAAATAATATCTTTTTAAAAAAGATAAACGGAGCTGTACTAATCAAAACAGTATGGTACTGGCATAAAAATAGAGACCTATATTAATGGAATAGGATAGAAAACCCAGAAATAAACTCACAATTATATGGTCAATTAATCTTCACCAAAGGAGGAATGAATTGGGAATGGGAAAAAGACAGTCTCTGCAACAAATGGTGTTGGGAAAACTGGTCAGCTACATGCAAAAGAATGAAAAGAATGAAACTGGAACACTTGCTTACACCATACACAAAAATAAACTCAAAATGGATTAAATGTGAGACCTGAAACCATAAAAAGGCTCTTGCATTTTTTTAATGAAAGATTTTATTATTTTTTTTAAAGATTTTATTTATTTATTTAACAGAGATAGAAACAGCCAGCGAGAGAGGGAACACAAGCAGGGGGAGTGGGAGAGGAAGAAGCAGGCTCCTAGTGGAGAAGCCTGATGTGGGGCTCGATCACGGAATGCCAGGATCACGCCCTGAGCCAAAGGTAGACGCTTAACGACTGCGCCACCCAGGCGCCCCATGAAAGATTTTATTTTATATATTTATTTGAGAGAGAGAGAGTGGGCGTGAGTTGGGGGGAGGGGCAGAGAGAGAGGGAGAAGCGGATTACCTGCTGAGCCGGGAGGCCGCAGGGGCAGGGCTCAATGTGACTCTGAGATCCCATCTCATGACCCAGAGGTCCTGACCTGAGCTGAAGTCAGATGCTTAACTGACGGAGCCACCCAGGCGCCCTGAACTCTCTTGCACTGTTGATGGGAATGCAAACTGGTGCAGCCACTGTAGAAAACAGTATGGGGAGTCCTCACAAAGTTAAAAATAGAACTACCCTATAATCCAGTAATCACACTGTTTGGCAGTTACCCAAAAAATACAAAAGCACTAATTCAAAGGGATACAAGCACCCCTGTGTGTATAGCAGCATTATTTACAATAGCCAAATTATGGAAGCACCCCAAGTGTCCACTGATAGATGAGTGAATAAAGAAGAGTGGCGTGTATATGCAGTGGAATATTATTCAACCATAAAAAAGAATGAAATCTTGCCATTGCAATGCCATGGATGGAGCTACAGAGTATTATGCTAAGTGAAATAAATCAGTCAGAGAAAGACAAATACCATATAATTTCACCTATTGTGGAATTTAAGAAACAAAACGAACATGCAAAGGGAAAAATAGAGAGAGGCAGAGCAAGAAACAGACTCTTAACTATAGAGAACAAACTGATGGTTACCAGAGGGGAAGTGGGTAGAGGGATGGGAAGAATAGGGGATGGGGACTAAGGAGTGCACTTGTGATGAGCACCGGCTGTTGTATGGAAGTGTTGAATCACTATATTGTACACCTGAAACTAATAATAACACTATGTTAACAACTGGGATTAAAAGAAAAAACTGAATAAAACAAAACAAAACAAAAAAATCCCACAAAATAATCTTCAAGACTGTTCTGGGGCAATAATAATAAAAGCTGTTACACTCATCAACAACAGTACAGCACTAGTAAAGAAACTAAATTATTTATGTTATTATGTTCGATAAACATAAAATGCTGTAGTATACCATGAGATTAACCACCTCCTGTGGCATTAAGGTTATGTGCACATCATCAAACAATAACAAATGGTGAAACTCACACTGCAATGCTGAACAGTCTCCAAATTAAAGCCAATGGAAATTGGAACCAAATTTTAATTTTGCTTTTTTCCTTATTTGACTCTTCACAGCTAATTGCCTTCGCCACAACTCCGGATGGGTATACTCCAGAGCTTCCACTGCCCCTGGTAATCAGAATTGAAGATGAAAATGATAACTATCCAATTTTTACAGAAACAACTTACGTTTTTACAGTTTCTGAAAATTGCAGAGTTGGTGCGTACCTACCTTAACAATGTATGGCAACTTAATGTTTTAATTCATAAATTGAATTTCAGTGTGACCATTGGAAGGCAGCGTATTCCACCGACCAGAACAGGGGACTTGCCAATCAGGGTTGCTGTGGGTGGAATTTTGCTCTGCCTTTCACTAGCTGTGTGCTGTGACCAAGTTTCCTAGTCCTGACAGACCTTAGTTTCCGTATCTGTAAAATGGGTTATTAATATGCGAGATTGTTGTGAAGATTAAATGATGCATCATACACCTGGAATGCCCAGCCTAGTCCCTGAAAACTAGAGAAATTACTCAATTACTTCCTATGTGAGATAAAAGAAATACTTTTAAGAGAACACATTCTAAAAAGAATAAGTCTTTGAGCAATTGAAGTCTTAGCCTTGAAGAGATCTACTGATATTCCATACTGATTAAATGATTGACAGTACTCTGAGCATTATCATAAACGTCATTGAGAGTAATACAAAGGTTTTCTCAATCTTATGTCAATGGACCGTATCAGCTGGAAGTCAGAAGGCAGTTTTTGAGTCTTCCAGAAAGATCTAACTAAACCAAGAGTTTTGGACACATTTTTGACTATTTGATCAATTTAAAGGCGGACTTATAAATTGAAAAAGTTTAAAGAGTAGTTAGAATTCTTTAGTCTAGAAATACATAGGCAGTGGATGGTTTTTATCAACATTTATAAAAGTATACAGTAAATACAGTAAATACTATTTATCTCCCATGTGTTAGAATGCTGGGAATTTTTAAAAATGATACTTCATATAGAAGTCTGCAAACACATAAAAACTTTTGCTCTGCCATATAATTAAGTGGCCCCAAATCTTTTTGAGGTAGATGGAAAGGAATGAAATAAAGGGAAAGTTGAAAATGTAGACGTTTTGGAAATTAAAGAGGATTTTTCAATATGTAGGTTCTACTGTGGGACAGGTATGTGCAACTGACAAGGACGAACCTGACACGATGCACACGCGTCTCAAGTACTCCATCATCGAGCAGCTGCCCGCGTACCCCACGCTCTTTTCCATGCATCCGACTACAGGCGTGATCACCACATCCTCATCTCAGCTAGACAGAGAGGTAACCTAAATGTCAGCAGACAAAACCTGATTATCACATCGCCCCTGAATCATATCTGTATAGATCTCTGTGGAGCACCTGTAGATGTGTTTGTGAAAAGCATGTTGTGAATCTAATTAGAAAAGTTCATAAGTATGCTGATGGAGGTCACTAACCTTGCAGTGTGCTAATTTTGAACTGCTAATTTGTTCTCTCTTGAAATGTATGTTTTACAAAGTCAAATTTCCTTAATAATTTGCTGAGAATGACACTATAACGCATTTTTCCAAGTCTCTTTAAAACCGGCCTAATATAAGACTGGTGGATTCTCATATCTCCTACTGCATTCAGTTTGTTAAAATATGTAGCTTTAGCTAAAGTATATAAAGAAAATCCAACATGATACGAAGTTACAAAAGAGAGGAGTATTTTAATAGTAATTTCAGATCGTTGTGGCTACTCTTTTGATACTACACCAAAACTTGACAAGTTTTGTTTCATATATGTTAGTTTCATAAATGCGTACTCTAAAGCCTTATCAAGGAGCTTTCATACTCTGTTATATTAAAACCCATCGGTGTATCTTGTACTCTGGACAATTTATCCATGTATAATTTTGTAACATCATGTGTTGACCATTTGGAAAATAGTGGTTCACTGAGTTATGTAAATCTTCCATAGATTAACACATGTCATTAAGCAATATAGGAAAAAAGTCACCTTCTCACCTCCATTGATATCACAGTGGTTGATAAAAGTTTTCCAGAAGTCTCATTTTTGTTTGAAACTCCAATTTATCATTGACAACAAATAGCTGTTTTCCTTGAAGTGACAGATTCACTTTATTAAGATATAACGTCTTCCAAATACAGTACTCTGAATAATGATAGATGTCCTCCTTATAAATTCATTTGTTCTTACTATACATACCAGTGAAGAATACAGTATCATTTGCAGAATAAATGAGTAAATAAATTGCAGTGATAGCTCCAGAAATTATATGGATTCTTCATGGAATTTATGTGCTCAGGAAAAGCAGATTATAGTCCAAATCCTCTTTTATCAAGTCTTGCGTAGCTCCTCCTCGTAAGTCAGTCGAAAACATTGGACTAATGAAGGGAGTCTCAGAGTGTTTTTACCCACGTGCTCTGGGGACACTTACTGATGCCAGGATCCCAGCTGTCATCTGTTCCCTTCAACCCCTTAAGCTCTTTAAACATCATAATTTTTCTTCCATCTGAAGATATTGCAAGTTCATATTTAGGTCCCAAACTTCGTTTCTTTCTTTGTTTTATCAGCCAGTTGATTATTTTGAATAAATCTTAATTCACTACAAACAAAATATGTATTCTCTCCTTGAAAGTAGACTAGCATGAGTTTTTAAATGAGGCCAGTATTTTTCAGCTCTGCATATGTGATTGATTATGAGAAAAGAGTACATCAGGAAAATCGTGTGTAAAAAGCACAGAGAAAGAGAAATTTTAGTTTTATTTTAGGGAAGACATAATGGACAAGAAAGTTTAAGAAGGAATTGAGAGAAGGGTAAACGTTCTTGGTAAAAGGGCAGGATGGTTTTTTACATATTATTTTGTCTTATGAAAAGATGTGAATTATATAGAAAAGGTATTATTATCATCATTTTATAGAAGAGATAACCTAGCTAAAAAGACTTTTCCAACTGCCAGAGAGATTACATTTGTTATTTTTAGAGTTAAGAAAAGAACCCAAGGCTCCTAAAATTCATTTAGAAGGCATCAGTATTAGAGTTGCTTTTATTTATTTTTTAAAAAAATTTTATTTATTTATTTGACAGAGAGAGAGACAGCCAGCGAGAGAGGGAACACAAGCAGGGGGAGTGGGAGAGGAAGAAGCAGGCTTATAGCAGAGGAGCCTGGTGTGGGGCTCGATCCCATAACGCCGGGATCACGCCCTGAGCCGAAGGCAGGCGCTTAACCCCTGTGCCACCCAGGCGCCCCTAGAGTTGCTTTTAATCCTTTCATGCCTCAATAGTTATGATAGATGAAACCATTATGAGGAGAAGCACATTTTTTTTAAACTAGCAATGAGCCTTCTATCATCCCTGATGAATGTAAAGCCCTAAGAACCAGATTACATTTTCCATAGAGAGAAAAAAAAATACAGTTCCAGATCTTTTTACAAATGTAAATATTTAAAATCTGTCTTTTTTATGGGAGGTTATTTTACTTTATTATTCAAGACTAATTTAAGAGTCACTGCTATATATTTTTCAACCTAAGAATGTACTTTGGATAGGAGATAAAGATTTTGATTAACTGCTAAGCAATTTAAAATGTGCTATGGCTACATCTTCCCTTTCTGGTGAGTAAAAGTAAAACCAGTTTTTCTGTATTCTATAGAGAGTAGCACTTTAAATTTGGGAGACTACTCTATTTTCATAAATTAAGGGGTGCCTGGGTGGCTCAGTCGTTAAGCGTCTGCCTTCATTCGGCTCAGGGCGTGATCCCAGAGTCCTGGGATCGAGCCGCCCATCAGGCTCCTCCTCTGGGAGCCTGCTTCTTCCTCTCCCACTCCCCCTGCCTGTGTTCCCTCTCTCGCTGGCTGTCTGTTAAATAAATAAATAAAATCTTTAAAAAAAAATTAGTAAGAAATTACTAGTGTGAGGAAATTATTCTTTTGCCAATACATGAAAACTATGACATTTCATAGTGTACGTCTTAAATTTTTAATGCAAGAAAAATTACAGAGTGAAAAATAAGGTCTCATTTACAATGTTGCTTTCACTCAATAAGTAAATTCTTTCTTTTCAGGTAATTGATAAATACCAGTTGAAAATAAAAGTACAAGACATGGATGGTCAATATTTTGGTTTGCACACAACTTCAACTTGCATCATTAATATTGGAGACGTAAATGACAACTTGCCGACATTTACCCGTACTTCTGTAAGTACGTGATAGTAATAAAAGAAAAATGTACGAGCCGGTGTTAATTGCTAAACATGCATAACTCCATCCATGCCTGCCCCATGATTTCAGATGCAGTATCCCCAATCACATGACAGTAATTTGGACTTAGGGTTTAAAATCCTGTAAACATAGTCCTTGGAAATTAGAAGAACTAAATTTCCCACAGTGCTCTATTTGTGATAGTTACTAATTAAGGCTTTTTTGTTGTTTTTATGATTTTAGTATGTGACATCAGTGGAAGAAAATACAGTTGATGTGGAAATCTTGCGTGTTACTGTTGAGGATAAGGATTTAATGAATACTGCTAATTGGAGAGCGAATTATACCATTTTAAAGGGCAATGAGAATGGGAATTTTAAAATAGTAACAGACCCCAAAACCAATGAAGGAGTTCTGTGTGTGGTTAAGGTAAGAATAAATTGGTAAATTAGTTATTTGTAGCTTATAATATCATAGATTAGCTTACTAGAGCTTAAAGAAAAGAAGGGAATTCTGGTAAATATAGGAATAAAATAGATACATAGGTAAATATAAATGCTGGGTTCTCCGTATCTATAATGGGATGAGTATATTCATATTGAGGAACCTTTTATAAAGTCATGTATTTAAAATAATATTATATGTGTGTGTGTGTTCAGTAGTATCCACTTTGTAACCAACATGTCCTAACAATTAAAAAACTGCGCAGCGTTGGGGCACCTGGGTGGCTCAGCGGTTAAGCGTCTGCCTTTGGCTCAGGGCGTGATCCCGGCGTTCCGGGATCGAGCCCTGCATCAGGCTCCTCCGCTGGGACCCTGCTTCTTCCTCTCCCATTCCCCCTGCTTGTGTTCCCTCTCTCCCTGGCTGTCTCTCTCTCTCTCTCTGTCAAATAAATAAATAAAATCTTAAAAAAAAAAAAAAAAAACCTGCACGGCCTTGATGCCCATGGGACAGTGCCAAACTTTCCTAGCCTATTCTTTCTATAGCTGGGTCAGGGAGCCCCCACTTATTTCCTGAATTTCGCAAATGGTGAGTTACTCCTGGTGAGACCCACAGGGACAGCATTTATAAATTTGTTCATCTGTATCTGGCATACATTACAACCTTAGCTTTTTTCTCGGTCGAGAATGGGAATCCTCAACCATTCAAAGACGCAAATACTTGTGAAACCTCCTTCTAATACTCTTCTGCAACATCTCAGAAGACCTCCCTGCCAATTCAGAAGCCAGTTAGCCCATAAAGCCACCTGCTTTGGACACAGTCATAGTCTTATTAATGTGCATCTTTAATTAGAACATGATTCTATCCTGGGTCCATGGAGTTTCCCTTTTGTACATATTCACAAAGAGCATGAATCAAAATGACAAATCCTTTTCTTGCAGTGGTGAAAATTAACTGCAGTTTATGGGTTAATTTTTCTGTTCAAAACAGCAAAGCAATGTCTTTGGAATCCTCTCTCTTTCCTCATCCAACCCCTGCCCTAATCCTTGGTATTCTAAGAAGCAATTTTATCTCTGTGAAGTCCAGGACCTGACAGAATTTCCGTTGTGCAGGAAATGTCTTTACCTATTCTCATTACAGCTACATATCAGGCAAGATAAAGTAAAAACCTTCCATTAAATTTGGTACTACCAGTTCTTTAAAACGTAACTGGGATGGAAGAGCTAAAAAAGGAAAGTGTAATGTCCATGAGCTTTCTATTTTCTTCTCTGTCCTCTCTGAAAAACATTTTGTAAAATTTGACCCACTTTTTCTACCCCAAACCAGGTACAAATAATTTTTTTCATCTCCGAAGGATAGGATACGCTGTCCCAAAATGAATGGAGTAGTAAATAACCATGTTGATTAGGGTATGGAGTTCCTAAAGTAATCTCTCAAGTGTTAACCTTGAAACACCTTCCTTAAATGCTTTTTGAATTCATTATCAGGTCCTCTGATATTACTCACAGTTGAGCAACAGTTTTTGTTTTGTTTTGTTTTGTTTTGTTTTGTTTTTCTGGTCCCACCCAAATACAGAATCAGGTGCATTCCCCTCCTCCAACCACCACCTGGCTTCTGGGTATATATTTAATATTCTCCTGACTATTCTTAACGCTAGTTATGTATGCCAGTTAGCATGGCCAAATCTTAAATGTCTTGATCTGATTTTCAGCACCCTTGTGTTTTGTAGCCACTGAATTATGAAGAAAGACAACAGGTGAACCTACAGATCGGTGTCGTTAATGAAGCTCCGTATTCTAAAGAGGCTAGTTCACGATCAGTCATGAGCACAGCAACAGTTACTGTTAATGTAAAAAATCAGGACGAGGGCCCTGAGTGTAGCCCTGCAGTGCAAACTGTTCAAATTAAAGAAAATGTGCCAGCGGGAACAAAGAGCAATGGATATAAAGCATATGACCCTGAAACAAGAAGTAGCAGTGGTATAAGGTATCCTGTTTTAGTTAACCCCAAATTTACCATGTTTTTAAAATTCATAACTTGTGTTGATGCCAGAATTGTAATTTGGCCTATGATACAGTTTGCTATTTTAATTCATCATTCCCAACAGGTATAAGAAATTAACTGATCCGAAAGGGTGGGTCACAGTTGATGAAAACGAAGGATCGATCACGATTTTCAGAAGCCTGGATAGAGAGGCAGAGAGTGTCAGAGGTGGTATATACAATATCACAGTTCTTGCATCAGACAAAGGTAAGAACTTTGTGTTTAAGCCCATCAATTTCCACCTACTTACATCCTCAGTTTTTAAACCAACAACATCGATTTGAAATCAGCTGCATATATTCTCAAAATGTATTTCTCCCCAGAAGACATAGAGCAATTAAAAGGTTTGCTGTAATTTATTAAGTCTTGGCTGCTTTCTTTTTTTTTCTTTTTTTAAATTAATTTTTTTATTATGTCACCATACAGTACATCCTTAGTTTTTGATGTAGTGTTCCACGATTCATTATTTGCTTATAACAACCAGTGCACCGTGCAATACGTGCCCTCCTTAATACCCATCACCGGCCTAGCCCATCCCCCACTCCCCTCCTCTCTGAAACCCTCAGATTGTTTCCCGGAGTCCATGGTCTGTCATGGTTCGTCTCCCGCTCTGATTTCCCCTGTTCATTTTTCCCTTCCTTCTCCTAATGTCATGCCTGCTTTCTAATAACACCCTCAGTTTGATGTAATTATAAAATAATTTAGTAATAGAAATGCTGGAAACCGTAATTCATTAAAAGTAAACAATCATTGAAAATTGGGAAAGTTACTTTAGTAAAATTAGCTTCAATTTGTCTAGTCATGACTTTTAAAATACTCAGTTTGGCAGGAAAATTCATTGCACGGAGGACATACTGATTGCTCCATAGTGCGTTCCTAGAAACCTGTTGTATCTTTTTACGGGAAACTCTCAATATACTTGGGGATTAGAATTCTGATTAAGGACATTATATAAAAACAATCATAGTCATGATTAACGGTATATTATAAAATTAGAAAGGCAAACACTGTGAATCCATAAAACCGTATGAAATGTAAAATGATCTGTGAGTCCTACAAAATGGAGAGGGATATGAGCACAGCGGTTATGTATGAGATCCATTTAGTGCATAACCTACATTTGACCTTCCCGCATCCATAAACTAAGTCTGCTAACTACAGCAAATAGAAATTATTATACTATAGCGTACAGCATTAGTTTAGAAGCGATTTGGGGAGCTGTTTTAGGTGTTTCAGTTCTCTGTAAATGAATGAGAAATGGTTCATATCCATTGATTGAATCAGTAAGGTTGTAATTATTATTAATTTAACTTTGATTAATGAAAGGCTGTCCTTTAAGGCCTTAGCGTCCTTTGTCCCTTTGTCAGGACATGCTTTTTGGCCAAAGGCAAGTGAAAAAGAAGAATAACATGAAAATCAAATCTGTTCTTTTTACATTTTTAACAGCACTTGGCAAATGGCTTGTTGATAGGTCAGATAAATTTACTATTTGCGATCAGAGATTTGGGATATAATTATATTCTACATTCTCCTTTGTTGCAGAGGAGATAAAATAATTGAGAGAGCAAATATTTGTATGGCGTTTAGATGAGCTAATCATCACCGTGGAACAGAATAAATGTGTCATGGGGCCTTTTCCATTCATTTCTCTTGAAGAGGGTAGGGGCTAAATAATGTTACAGCTATTTATTTTATGAACGGAGATCATACAAAAGGGTTTTTTTTTTTTTTTTGCTTGTTTTTGTTTTTATCTTTTCTAAAATCTATGCTGGCTAATTTCATTTGGACCCTCCCAGCTGCTTCCTAATGCAAGACGATCTCTCGTGAGAGCACTGACCCTGGGTCCATTCTCACTTCCCATCCTCCTGCTTCTCTACAGCACATGCCTCCTCTTTCTAAAACACTTTTGCAAGGCTTCTGTGTATAAATTTTTCCACACTTTCCTCTCTGGTCCATATGCTTTCTTTTCTTTTCTTTTTCTTTCTTTTTTTTTTTTTTTAAGATTTTATTTATTTATTTGACAGAGAGACAGCCAGCATGAGAGGGAGCACAGCAGGGGAGTGGGAGAGGAAGAAGCAGGCTCCCAGCGGAGGAGCCCGATGTGGGACTTGATCCCGGAACGCCGGGATCAGGCCCTGAGCCGAAGGCAGACGCTTAACGACTGCGCCACCCAGGCGCCCCCTGGTCCATATGCTTTCTGATACTACCTTCTGCTCTCCCGAACCTAGCTATTTCTTCAACCTTGGGTTCAATTTCTCTCTTCTTCTCAGTGTCTTCTCAGATTCAGCTCTATTGGCAGTGTCACTCAGATATCTCCTCTATGCTAGCTCAGTTTTAGGTTTCTATGTTTGTTGTATTATTCCAGCTTTGGGGAGGAGCGGGCTTTCAAAAGTTTTGAAACCTTGATCAGGAGGGTGCCATGCTCAAAAATCACGAAACCATGGGTAGTTCACTTCTGTGACTTCATATTTGGAATTCGTACTTACTCATATAGAATTGCATTGATATTAGAAGGTGAGCATTGCATGCATACACTCCAATGACTTAGAGTATCATTTATTTAGTCAACAGATGAAAAACAGAGCCATGAAACACTGTGAATTAGATGTCTAAGATCTTTGGCTTAAATATTGTACACCAGTACAAATCACAATGCCTCAAAAATGGAGTGTATAGCACAACTCTAAATATTTAATGGAAGGGAAGTTCAAGCATTTAGCATAGTGGCAGAAGAACAGACATTGCAGAGGTCAATTTTTAAAGACAATGTGATCAACCAGACTCAGTAAGCCATGTGCTTCCAACTCTGTGGACTCCAATGGCGAGAAATGTTCAGGACATTCCGCAGTCCCAATTTTCACATAGAGCCAGAACACAGCACATAGCATGAGCACAAGAGACTTTGAGAGGTGAAATTATTCTGTCCTACGAAAAGTATGCCAGGGAGATAAAATACAGAGCTCCCTGCTTTCTTTGTTTCCCTCTCCTCTCTCTTTTTTTAAGCTGTCCAACGGGAGAGATCGTTGCATTGTTTCTTACATCTCATTCCTTCTCTCCTGGTTCCTTTCTCTTCTTGCTGGTATTCGTCCTTTACTGGTTCTCCCAATGGTGTGGTCTAGGTGATAAACCCTACCCATTTTATTCCGAAAAATATTTTAATGTCATTCTCCTGCCCGATTTGATCATTTGACTTGATGTAAAGTTTTGAGTCAAGTCCTTCTTTCCCTCAGCACTGTGCACGTCATACTCCATTATCTTCTGGCGTCTCATGGTGCTGAGGTTTTTTTCTACTGTCAATCTCGTTATTGTCCATTCATAGTTATTATGTCTAGGCAACTTTTTTGGCTCCCTAGGTTGCATTCTGTAGTTTTAATACAATGTTTATGGTGTGAGTTTATTTTTATTTATGTAGCACTGCTGTCAGCATATATTTAAAAAAAAAGAGAGAGAGAGACCCATGCTTCTCTTTAATTCTGGGCTATCCTCAGCAATTTTCTCTTTAAATAGTGCTTCCCTGCCATTCTATTTATTCTCTTCTTCTAGAGTGCCTGTTAGAGCAATGTTGCTGTTTTATTTCCACTGGAATTTAAGCTCTAATTTCATTGTTCTTTAAACAGTTACCTTGGAGATACTACATATGCGTGTTTCAGAGACGTCTTGCGTTGAGTGAATTAATCTTCCGATGGGCGATTTTGTTGGTTTTCCTTTCAGCGTTGCTCTTGCTCGTTCTGGAATTTCGACTAGCAAGCTTATATTACACAGGAGGTGTTCAGTTTGCTTTCTGTTTTTGGTTTCTTCCTCTCTCCCCCCAACTTTACCCCATAGCAGTCTTACAGTTGCCTTCACCTTGTCCTCTTCTGGGACCCACATTGCAGAACCAGGTCTCCCGGTTCTGCCTCGATGTCACTGCAGGTATCACAGGTCCTGTCGCCTTGGTCGAGGTTGTGCCCGCAGGCCGTGCCTGGTCTTCCAGCTTTCCCAGGGTGGCAGCTTCACATAAGCCCCAGCCCCAGACGGCAGGCAGCATAGGTCTGTGGATCTTCTTGTCCACCGTTGATGTCCCAAAGCCTCCAGACTGAGCAGAAAGAAGAAGTGGTCTAGAGACACAAGTCGTGGGTTTGTGTTCAGTTTCAGGCTTTATAGCTGTGTGACTGATTTATGGCCTGGACCCACGTCCACTTCGTCTTTGAATCCCCTAGATTTTCCAGTACGGTGCCCTGTACAAAGTAGTTACCTTTATTAAAGATAGAGATAGATGCATTCCTTAGGCTGCAACCACTGTGATTAGTTTGGTTTAGAGTTTCTGGAGTCTTACCACCCTTTAAACGTTTCTATGTATTATTTTGCTCTCATCTTCCCAATCCATATCTTCTACCTTTTGGTTTCCCGGCTCTAAAACCTTCCGCACTTTCTATATGCATATGAAGTTCCGGGCTCCTTAGGTTGGCTTTCGAGGACTCTTTGCTCTTCTCTGCGGTGTCAGTTCCAGCCAATCTGCTGTCCCCCTCGTTACGTCTAGAACATGGGCGTGCATACTGTGCTTTCCCACCTTCTCAGACTTCCTTGTGCTTGTATGTACACCACAAGTGCCCTTGGTCATATGTTCTCCTTTCGAAACATCAGTCAAAAGTAACCTCCGTAAAAGTTTCCATGGCTTTTGCAGCTATTTTGTGAATGAATGACAAATCGAATAGCAGTTATTTCAGATAGCACAACCTATTTGAAAGTGATCATTTTTTTTAAGCATTCTTTAAGGGCATAGCCTGCAACTGTGCTTGTCACTGCCATTTATATGTTACTTTTTTCCGATGTACAATTTCCTAGTGAAAACTCAGAACATTTAAAAAATTCTATTTTTTCATCCACTTTTCTAGATGGGAGAACATGTACTGGGACACTGGGAATTATACTCGAAGATGTGAACGATAGTGGCCCAGTTATACCGAAACAGACAGTGGTAATCTGCAAAACTGTCATGTCATCTGCGGATATTGTTGCTGTCGATCCTGATGGGCCTACGAATGGCCCGCCCTTTGATTTCAGTTTGGACAGTGATGCTGATTCAGACATAGAAAGAAAGTGGAGATTGACAAAAATTAACGGTACGTAAATGCCGTTAATACCAACTTAGTTCTTAGCCTGTACTTCTGACTTTAGCCACGAGAGGACCTATGGTGACAGGAATGACAAACACGAAGGGGCTCTCTCGCCCTGCCAGCTGCATCACTCCCTCCATCAGCTCTCAACCCTTCGGTCTCCTGACTGTCCTACCCACAGGGCCTGAAGTCCTGGTCACCCAGCACTCCAGCTTTCACGACTCACAGTCTGCTGTAAATTGAGTGGGTTTGCCTTTAAAGTGTCCTTGAGTGTGAATTTCAACCCCGTACTTCCAATGAATATTCCTCCATTTTCTTTTTTTTTTTCTTTTTTTTTTTAAAGATTTTATTTATTTATTTGACAGAGATAGAGACAGCCAGCGAGAGAGGGAACACAGGCAGGGGGAGTGGGAGAGGAAGAAGCAGGCTCACAGCGGAGGAGCCCGACGTGGGGCTCGATCCCATAACGCCGGGATCACACCCTGAGCCGAAGGCAAATGCTTAACCGCTGTGCCACCCACGCGCCCCCTCCATTTTCTTTTATGACAAATTAGAACACAAAATTCTAAGCCAAGGGAAGGGGAACAGGAAGGGAGAAGGAAAACAAGGACGCATAGAAGCTACAGTGATGAGTTAAGACCTGTGTCCCAAATCCTGCGCTGTGAACTAACAGCCTTTTCAGTCTTATTAACAAAATTCTGGGGTGTGTGTGTGTGTGTGTGTGTGTGTGTGTGTAAGGTTATCAACTGTTCTTTCTTGGGAAGAACTAACCTTATTTTTAGATTTTCTCCTTTCTACTGATTTGGTGTCATAACATTTCTTTTTAGATCGTGTGACAGGAGGTAGTAATTTTGTTACTTCATAGAGTAAAACATTGGCAGGATTATGTCGGTCAAAACGTGTTACCTTAAAGTTCTACTCATCTGTGAAATAACCCAAAAGTCTGGGAAACACGAAGTTAAGAAGAATGTATCCCAAAGAGTCTTTGAAGTCGAATAGGCTATGTTAAAAGCTGGTTCCACTGTTTATTAGTGATATAAATATGACCATGTTGTTTATTCTCTTTGGGCCTTAATTTACTCATACGTAAAATGGGATTATTTGGGGGAGTAAACAAAATAATGAATGCGTCAGACCACAGCACATTATACGTAATACATTTTGGTTTTGTTAGTCTTTTCATTATTTTTTACGCATAGACTTACCAAGTTAACCATGCTTTCTTTTAAAATGGACTTACTGATTTATTTACCCAAACACCCAATTTTTTTTTTTTTAAGATTTTATTTATTTATTTGACAGAGATAGAGACAGCCAGCAAGAGAGGGAACACAAGCAGGGGGAGTGGGAGAGGAAGAAGCAGGCTCATAGCGGAAGAGCCTGACGTGGGGCTCGATCCCAGAACGCCGGGGTCACGCCCTGAGCCGAAGGCAGACGCTTAACCGCTGTGCCACCCAGGCGCCCCAAACACCCAAATTTATATTTAGAGCTTCAAACACCCTAAAAATACATGGGACTGTCACACTAGGCCAGTTAAATGGAGAGGGATTATTCTTAGGCGTGGGCATGTGGCATTTACATTCAGAATAGTATTTTATCTTTGGATCTGTACCCAAGACTGAACTGGATATTGACCTGGATATTTTCTACCCTTGACCTAAAAAAAATAAAAAGTTTGCAGTTGGTCCCAGAGTCCTATAGGACTGTGAGACTGTATAGCATTAGGACAGCTCACACCTGCCCTTATGTTCAAGGTCAGCCATGTTCGAAGTTGTCAGAATCAGTCTCTTGCAGTGAGTCACAACTGTTTATGTTTGTTTGGCACAATATATGAAAACAGAGTAAGGGGGAACATACAGAATTTCAGACAGTTGCTCTCTAATGAGCCACATATACAAGAAAATTGCACTGAATGGTGAGATTAAAAATTTTCAAACATAGGATAAAGACCAGCGTCTTAACACGCCTGTCACTTGTGATAAGAAGGGTTTGTGTATGGACAGAAAAATATATTATTATAAAAGCCAAAGGACGTTTATGTAAGAGGCAGCAGAGAGAAACTTGTGTATGCAATGTGTTTACCGTTGCTGTAGATGAGAACTCCTCAGTCCCCTCACGTTCTCCGTCCTGCGGCTGTGGTGCCTTCCCATCAGGAAGATCCATTTGTCGGGAAATATGGCGACTATCCTAACTCTGGGAGAAATCAGGGACATTCTCTATCACTCAGTTTTATTTTCTTTCAGATACGGCAGCTCGTCTTTTCTTTCAGGAGGACCTTCCATTTGGAACATACAGAGTACCTGTCAGAGTCACAGATAGACACGGCCTGTCCCTCATCACTCCATTAAACGTTATGTTATGTAACTGTGTTACTGAAAATGACTGCACACTTCGCACAGATACGCGGACCGGCCACGGAGAAGTGAGACTTGGAAAGTGGGCCATCCTTGCAATATTGTTGGGCATAGCCTTGCTCTTTTGTAAGTCCCTTCACCAACTCGGATAATAGCCTTTGCGATAACTTTCAAGACCCGTTCTTAGAATCAGGACTGCTATCTGTGGCTGTTCATTTGTACGTAGTTCTATTTCTGCTTAACACAACATATTGAATTTATATATTGAAAGAACTGTTCTCGTGTTAGTCGCAGCATCGACATAAAATTCAGCTCAGAAACACAGCAGTTAGGACATCTTCGTGGCACACCTGTTTAGGGTGGACTTTCTCCACAAGCCGTCGTATTTACGTTTTCTGGAAAGCTGTCTTTGTATCAGTCATCTTAAATTCACGTTGTTTTATGATCAACTGAAGTAACTTCTCTCATCCTCCAGGTATCCTGTTTACCTTAGTCTGTGGGGGTACTGGGGCAGCTAAGCAGCCCAAAGTATTTCCTGATGATTTAGCCCAGCAGAACCTCATTGTGTCAAACACAGAAGCTCCAGGAGATGACAAAATAGTAAGTAGTTTGTTCTTTTTAAAATAAATACGAAGGACAAATTGGCCTAAACAACTATAATTATCTTTTCTGAGAAAAGTTCTTTTGAAATCAGGTAACTGACAATATATACAGTTTCATCGGTCCTAGGGACTAGGTAACACGATGTCGATTCTCATCGTGCTGTATGGCCTTTCAGTGTGGTCGTATGGTGTTACTTAATAGAAAAATCCTTTAGCATCTCATTCTTTCTTTCTTTTTTTTTTTTTTTAAAGATTTTATTTATTTATTTGACAGAGATAGAGACAGCCAGCGAGAGAGGGAACACAAGCAGGGGGAGTGGGAGAGGAAGAAGCAGGCTCCTAGCGGAGGAGCCTGATGTGGGGCTCGATCCCATAACGCCGGGATCACACCCTGAGCCGAAGGCAGACACCTAACCACTGTGCCACCCAGGCGCCCCGCATCTCATTATTTCTACTTAAAATGTTTCGTGACTTCAACTTTAGGTCCAGTCTTTTTTATATATTGAAACTGCTGTTTGTGCTGTAAGAATATTTCATTTTAATTATTCACGGATCATCAACATAATTATTTTAATTTTTTTTCTGGCAACAGCAATAAAATGACTACAAGCTTTGATCAGTGTGGGAAGAACTTTAATGGAGTCTTTCTGGTTCTAATATGGGTTAGAAGGAAGCCTGAGGTCAAATATGTGAAATGGCAGTGCTAGCGAGTGACTACAGAGCTCCAACTTCAATTTCTAGCCTACTACATGGATGAGGAACACGCACATTTCCTACAAAGAGCATAATGATGATAAGAACAGGATTTAGAAAACAAAAGTGTGTTGACATCTAGGAAGGTATTGGGAAAAAAATAAAACTTAGGGTTTCCTAGAAAAACGCAGCATAGAAAACTAGTGGCCAGAGCTTTGGTGTTCTTATTTTCCTTGCTGATTTATTTGTATTTATTGAGATCGCAAGGATTTATTATCCCCGCTGGGATTTTTATGGCAACTCTTTTTTCTCTATTTTTGTTTTAGTTGAGGGGAACGACATTAGACACTGAATAAAAATACCGATCATTTCTGTTTCTGCTCTAGTCGGGTGAAGGGAGTGAATTTAAACCAAGCACAGTAAATTCAAGTGAGATGTTGCTACCGGAATCCTGATTTTGAGCCTTGAGATTTTGGAAGGATTTCAAAAATGACATTGTACAGCAGTCTCGGAAGTTTTTAAAGAAGGACTATACATTCAGCTTTCTGATTTGTCTCAAGGTGTAGACCGCTTGACAGCTGCAGTTTGCAGATGCATTGGACGCTGTATGAAGTACTCAGGATTGCCAAGACAGATTTAGTTCTTGCTCTCAGAGAGCTTACCTCCTAACCCAAAAATGTATGGCATTATCTGCATGTTGCTGTTGTTGTTCACCTCTATATGCAAATTGTTTGCCTTTCAGTGTTCCACAAATGGCTTCACAGCACATACTGTGGGCAGTTCGGCTCAGGGGATTTGTGGTACCCTGGGATCAGGAGCGAAAAATGGAGGGCAGGAGACCATTGAAATGGTGAAAGGCGGACACCAGACCCTGGAATCGTGCCGGGGGACCGGGCACCATCACACCCTGGATTCCTGCAGGGGAGGACACGTGGACGTGGACAACTGCAGATACACTTACTCCGAGTGGCATAGTTTCACTCAGCCCCGTCTTGGTGAAGTGAGTTTTCCTGCGTGTCCTATAAATTTATTTTGATTTCTTTTCAGCTTTCTACATTACTTCAATTTAGTGGCCTGACCCTTGTTTTCAGTTAATTATTAATCTATTAATTGTAAAGTTGTCTTCCTTAATTTTGATTTAGTAATGCTCACTATTAAGTGGATGTTTAATTTTCCTCTCAGTTTGTTTGGTTTTTAATTCTTACGGAAATAATGTTAGATGATTATTTATTTATTTATTGGATATGAAATATCTTCTTTATTTGGTGTAAAACAATGGAAAAGAATCTTTATCCCAGTTTATGTGTTTTTAATTTTCAAATATAGAAGTTATCTGTGTGATGATATTTAAATTATTTTTTTCCACGACTTTGTATTAATATTCCCCATGTGACAAATCGTATCTTAGAAACCAGAAGCGTGGTGGTGCAAGGCAACCATAGCCTTATGGTCACTAAGCCAATCTGGAAAGATCTGAGCCCACAACAGTTTGGGTTCAGTTTAATGGGTGCATCTCACTTTAGACATGATTTTGAAAGGGAAACTAATGATTACCTAATATGAACCCTCGTATACTTGCTGCCACGTATGTGAGTTTTTAGAAACATGCTATAGAGTGAATTTATAGATGATTTATGATATAGACCAATCATGTGCATTTTTTATATGTAGGAATCCGTTAGAGGACACACTCTGATTAAAAATTAAACAATGAAAGGTAAATCAAAGCAATTATTTTTATGTTAGTAAGTTTTGGTGTTTAAAATAATAATAATAAAATATATTGTGTTTCTCCCCTGGCAGAAGGTGCAACTGTGTAATCAGGATGACAAGCACAAACACGCTCCAGACTATGTCCTTACGTACAACTACGAAGGCAAAGGATCGGTGGCTGGCTCTATAGGTTGTTGCAGTGAACGACAAGAAGAAGATGGGCTTGAATTTTTGGATCATTTGGAACCCAAATTTAGGACACTAGCAGAAGCATGCATAAAGAGATGAGTGTATTCTAAGAAGTCTACAAAAGCCAGTGGCTTTATCTCCCTCCCACCCATGCTTTTTTCATTATAAGCCAGGTTTTTTGAAAAATAGCAGATGCTATGTTTCAGGTTTTCCCCTCTTTACTTCGATGGGATCTCTTTAGCCAAATGCATATTTACAGAAAAATGCTGTAAATATGTATACAAATTTCCCAAGTTTTACATAGTTATTAATTAGTTGTCTTCCACCCAAGGAGACCTAGAGATAGAAAAATTAAGGAAGTCTGCATTATTGTTTACATTTGGGCATAATGACAATAGCCAACTTACAGTGCAATAAAATGTAATGAACTCAAGTGTGTGTCATACACTACTTAAAGTATAACCTAATAGAAAATTGTAGAGAACTTGCTTTAACATTATCTTCACTGACCTAATTCATTAATCGTTTGTGTGGTGGTTGAAAACTGCTCTTCTCCTAAACATTATAAAGCGTGTACATTACATTCTTGATAATGTTTTATTCTGATAACATTACCTTTCTTTTTAAGGCAAAGGGAGAGTCCCAGCCAGGCATTGACTGTTAATACAATTCCATTTTGGTGGAGTTTAGTTTCTATGTTTTATTCTGTATAAAATCCTGAACTGAATCTACGTTTCTCTGTTACCCACCTTGTCAGCGAAGTTTAAGTTTAAAAACTGCTTTAAAAATGTATTTTTACTTCTGCAGGGTTTTGGTCCTTGGTCTCTCTCTGTCTCTCTCTCTTACTATTCCTCTTTCTCTTCTCTTTATTTTTTAAATTTCTACTTGGGTTGGAGAATCTAAATATTCTAAAAAGCCATCTCTCTTCTAAAGCGAGTTTGTGTATTACGTAAGTGTATTATTCTCTGTTTCTTGAAATCAGTGTAATATTGACGTTAGTTACTGTTTCGAGTATCTTGGTCATTGCTTCATTATTTTCTCAACAAAGGAACTTTAACTTTGCCATTGAAACTGAAAGTAAGTCATGCTTTTATTAGATGCAACATTCTGTGTGAACAAAAGGCTATTTAAGATTGGAATGTGGCTAGTTAGTATCCACATAGAATATAATAGCATGTTTATAGTTCGTATCTTCAATGCAAAGATATAGTTTTTCAATGGGAAGTAATGATGGTATTTGAAATAAGCTTTGAGGTACAGGGGTTGTGAAAGTTTTCCAGGAATAAGTATTTTATAACTTTTTAGATGAAACGACTAGTCGTATCTGTGTGTTTGAGAAGTTTTTGGTTTTTTTTTTTTTTTGTATTTTAAGATTACAGTTTTTAATAAATGTAGAGTGGGCCAAACTATTTATATTTTGAAACAATAAGACAAAATTAAACTTAACAGCCAACCAAATTCTAGGCCAGATTTCACAGTTGATTTCAGTCAATGAATTTTCTATGTATACTAACCATGTGGACATTTTAAATGTATTTCTGATAGTAACAGTTGTTAATAATGTGCCTATCTTAAATTCACAAGTTTGGCTTATGACAGTTACTTTTAAAGAGTAACATTGGGTTAATCTTCTTCAGTAGTCAGTTTATCTTTGTAATAGTTTTATTATTGTTCAGTCAAAAATACTGTTTCTCAAAGTTATTTTAAATAAATCGTGTCTACCATGTTGTGTATGGCTAGTTATAAGAAAGTAAATCAAGTAGTTTCAAAATGTTAGTGTGAGTTTGTTAATCATGTGTCCGATATGACCTTATAAGATTGTATTTGTCTTACTTTGAGAAGCGAGTCCCTTCTTTAGAATTGTGTTCTACGTTTTTCAGAATTTCAGAGTTTGATGATCATTGGTCCATTGTTATCACCACATGTATATAATTTTGCTGTTCTAAAGGTTGTCATGATAGGGGATATTGGTTAAGGTGCATAGTTTCTCTGTGTCTGTGTCTGTGTCTGTGTGTGTTTTCCTTTAATTTCATCATAAAATGGGGGATAATAATATAACTCCGTTCCTAAGGTGGCTGTAAGACACTTGAATAAAAAATGGTTTTTAAGCATGAAATTCATATAGAGTTGTCCACCTAAAAGGCACTCCTATAATACTAATGATTTAAAATATGTCACATGTACAACCCATTCTTATTAACAAAGATCAATTAAGAAAATAGGATAATTGAAAGCTGTTTTGTTTTGCTTTACTTTAGAATGCTTGTCAATTGAGAATATGTCTTTTCATAATGATTACCTGATGACTGGGTCTTGTATATCGAATGGTTCGGAACAAATACTGCAAAGATTTCTGAAGCATCTGCAAAGGATTGCCTACTTTGAAATACTACAAAACTATTAGTTCCAATTGGATGGAAAGCAGAACATCTGCTTAAAATGGGCACTAATTCTAAAACCCTATAAAAAGTTATATATGCCTAAGATTCTTCCTGCCATGCCCTTCCTAGGCTTCTGTCCTGGCTGGAAGGTTGCTTGTCTCAGAGACAAGCAATTGCTTGTCTGGGGAATTTAAGACAGTTGGCTTTAGTCAGGGTAACCCTAAAAGTACAAAGACTCCAGAGAGTGCCTTGCTGTAAATCCCAACTCCACCCTAACTGGCTGTGAGATTTGAGAAGTCACTTAAATTTGAGTCTAGTTTCCTCCACTAGATGACCTATATTTGAGGGGTGTGTAGGAGTCCATTTCATAGTTTTGTTGTCAGAGTTAAAAGAGTTAATTCATTAAAAGAATTAGCGTAGAAGGGACATCGAGTATACATTAGCTGCTATTATTATCATAAGAGAAGAGAATGCCTAAGTTGGGATAATTATAGCTTCAGTCTCAAGTCTCATTGTATCTTACAGCTGACATCTTGCCATCATGTTCCCATTTGTCTTTCCCAAAGGCCTAACTGGCATTTTACCTGGGATGGCCTTTGAGAACTTGATGGCTCATACTTGTTTCCAGGTCTCTCATTCTTGGTGCTCAGGAAGCTACATCTTATCCATAAACCACAAATCAGTGTGATAAATCTTGAGACTTAAATGAGAAACAGATATGATTTCTAGTTGCCAGGTTTTGCCTCCTCGAGGGATTTCCCTAAGAAATGGACGGAGCTAGTTCAACAGAGACGTACTGTTAGTTCAATAGAGTCTGTATCTGGTGTATCCTTGAAATCATTTTCTGCTGTATTTTTTGCATCTCTTCTCTTACGGCTAGTTTTTATCTTCTTCCTGATTGTGTTGTGCAAAATATGACTTTGACTATCGGCTTCCTCTTCAGTCTCCATCTCCAGCTTTTTCTTGGGCTCCACACTGAAGCCTTGACACCAGACTTAGGCAGCAACGTTCTGAAAATCCAATGTTTTTTCTTCTCTGTGCCTATAGCTATCATATTTTCCACCTCCTTGAATAACTGAAGCTCCAAGAGGTGATGAAGTTTTGGAATCCTTGGGATGGTAGGAGTGGCAGATCCTATCTGTACATTGTGGTTCAGTTTAGCTAATTCCTTCCTACCTCCAAAAATTGCCTGACCTTCTCAGAACTAGCTATACCACATTGAAATGTAGTCCTCGAAGGTTCTTGTCATCTTCACCACTGTGTGCCCAGCAGAACAGAACTTTCCTGTGTGCCTGGGTGGCTCAGTCGGTTAGGCATCTGCCTTTGGCTCAGGTCATGATCCCAGGGTCCAGGGATTGAGCCCCGCATTGGGCTCCCTGCTCAGTAGGGAGTCTGCTTCTCCCTCTGCCTCTCACTCCTACTTTCTCTCAAATAAATAAAGTCTTAAAAAAAAAAAAAAAGAACAGTAGACTTTCCGTATATTATATGAATGGGTGAATGAATTCACATAGGTACCTGACTGAGATTAGACGGCAGCTTTGCTTCAACAACCACTTTTTTCCAGGGCACCTGGCTGGCTCAGTTGGTAGCGCATGGAGCTCTGGATCTTGGGGTCATGAGTTCAAGCCCTGCATTGGGAGTAGTTTACTTGATTAAAAAAAAAACTTTAAAAAGAGCCATTTTTTCCTCCATGTGAAACTCGTTGGCCAATGTGGAAATCTTTTTTGTGACCATCTCATTATCAGCATATCCTCACACTAGTGAAAAAAAGTTTTGCTAAAGGGCTAACTACCCTCCTGTCACTGATGAAAAGCAACTAAGAGCCACTTAGTATCTTAGAAATTCAGGAAATGATTCTCATGGGTTGCCAAAGCCCAGTTAATTCTAAACTGTTGAGAGTCAGGCCTTGTTTCAAGAAGTATCTTGAGAAACCAGAAGCAAGAGAAGTGCCGATCTCAGAGCTTCCTCTGATGCAGAGCAGGACAGCACGGGCTCAAGTGCATGGCCACAGAGAAGCTGGGAAAGGAAAGGAAGAGGCACACGTGTAGCTGTGAGTCCAGGAGGCAGTGACTCTACTGCACTGTGAGCTGCTACTGTGGCCAGGAGAACACAGAAGGCAGAGACACCTGTCTGCTGTTTTAAGGAACAGACCCACCCAGTGAATGGTGGGCAAGGCTTAGTAAATAGCCAGTCAGCTACACTTCTGGGTGTTTGGTTATGCCTTCTTCTTTTATTTCCTCTGTCCCGGGTCTGGGTTTCAGTCTGAGAACTGAAATCTTAGGAAGTGAGATCCTGTTTTTCCTTCCTAGGTGGGTCGTCTGTCCTCACCTCCCCATAGCTACAGAACAGCTTAAGTCACTTTTGCTTCACTGTTTAAAATAGAGCTAATAAATGCATCACCCAACTGCATTTTAAACCCACGGCACAGAGTTTTCACATAAAACAGTGTTGGCAAGACAGGAAATGAAGGTAAAACTAGTGCTTTGCATATAGCTGGTATCGTACGCAGAACACTGCGAGCTTATTTTACTGAAGAAGACGCACATCTTACTTTATAGAGGGATAGTGCTGTGTCGGGGCTTTGGGACATAACACTTGACTTTCAAGCCCATTGGGTATGTTTTAAATTCTGTGTATATGAGACTAAGCAGAAGAATCTCACTGGTGGCCCTCTGTTGGTAGTGACAGTGCAAAGGGAAAGTCAAGGACTGTGTTGTGCCATTCTTCAGCTCCTGTACCCTCGTGCCCCAGCAGGAAATCCGGGCATAGCTGAGAGCTTAGAACTGCAGTTTCTACTAGCTGCCTCTTTGTCGTCGTCGTTATGTTAGGATGCAGGAGAGAGGACAGAGCAGAGTATTGTTTCTTTTGCAGTTGACAAAGATTAGAACAAGTTTGCTGAAATACTCAGCAATACTCTAAAAAATACTATTTTTTAGAGTGTGGTTCACAGACCATCTGCATCCAGTCACCTGTCGTGTTGTCCAAATAAAGGTCCCCTATGGAATCAGAATCACAAGGATGACAGGGAGGAAGGATGGAAGGCTTCACTTTTCAGTAAGTTTCCTAGGCTACTGGTACATCCTCTAAAGGTTGAGAACCATGGATAGGGATTTACCAACTGGGACTATGTGATGGTTTGGAGGTTTATGACACCGAAGTATTTTCAGCTTCCTTCTTCATATGAGATGCACTCAATGCTGGCATTGTACCAAAGAGCTGAAACACACTGATTAGTAAAATTCTACACTTGCAGTAAATGAGCCATTTCAGAATGTGCTTTACTGCACGGTTCCCACTCACCACATGCAGGTGAACCAGAGACATAATCTGAGGATTGTGGGACCACGACAGTTAGTAAACACTCAATAAAAATTCACTGATTTTGCTCCATAAATGTGACTAGCCAATAAGGTGCATCCAAATTATATTGCGTATAGTCCAAAAGCAAGTCGGAATCGTCAAATCTCCAGAGACAAATAGGACCAGGGAGGCCAACGGCATGTGCGTCTGGTGACTGTCCATGAGGTGGCAGCTGTTTGGCACCATTATGCTGTTGTGTGGAAGCCACATCAGGTAGGGTGACAGGTCATGTTCATGGGGTGACTAGCATGGCCAGGACATTCAAAGGGGCCAATGAAACAAAAGAGACATGTGGGAAAATCAAGAGTTTTCAGTTGAAGAAGTGTTTCCATGGATAGAGGGCCAATTGGAAAACTTCTAGAAACAAAAAACATGAGAGGTGGAGGGCAGCGGGAGGGTGTCAACCTACAAGCTTCAGTGCAAAATTACCAGTCAAATCCGATAAAAGGAATTTATCCTAAAGAAGTAAGATAATAGCACAAAGATCCCATATACATGCAAGGATGTTTATCTCAGTGGCATTAAATATGTGGATAATTGGAAATAAATCAAACATTCCATGACAGGAAAGCAAATGATTTATAATATGTTATTGTGATATAATGTATCACAACGACTTCCTAGTCAGGAAGACATGAATTCAAGTTGTAGCTTTGTTCTCACCAGCAAGGTAAACTTAGGAAGTCAGAAAAGCCTGATTTCTTACATACAAAATGGAGACAAAATAGGAATAAATGAGGAAATAATATAAAAATCCTATCTTAGTGCTTAGCTCCTGAATATATCAATAAATGGTAGCTATTGTTATTTTTGTGATGATGATAAGGGAATGTCATGCAATCATTTTATTTTGAAGACTATTTAATTAAATAAGAATAGGCATAAAATATAGTATTAATGAAAAAGTAGAATAATTCTCCAGATCAGTATAATTCCAAAATCATTTAACTATCAGACTGTATATAATATGTGAAAATATTGAGCAGTAATCCCTAGGTGATGGGAATATTTTTTCATTATATGTTCCTGTGTGTCCATCCTACAATGAATACTATTATTTATAAAATCAGGGGGAAATTAATAGAATGAAATTAAGAGCAAAAAAAAAAAGCTCATAAGCTTTAGAATTTTTGGAAATTTGCTGACCTGTGAAGAAAAACCGTAAATCTAAGCCTTACTATGTCAAGCCTACAATGAACATCTTGTATTCACAGCAAATGACTGAATTGAAGCAAGAAAAAAATTTCAGCATCTTACATTATTATATTTTAATGTTTTCCTTTTACAAAGTTTTTTTTAATAAACATCAGTTAATTTAAATTCCTCTTTTTTGCATAACACAGATAGAAATCATATGAAGATCATTTTTAAAAACCTTCATAATAAAATATTTCTAAAGCTCTCTATGATTCATTGCACATAAGGCTTCAGAAAATTAGCTACAGGACAATAAAAGAATTTGGATAGTTTCCTAGAAATCAGAACAGGATTTAACTTGCAGATACAGTTTTGTTTCTGACAGTTATAATTGAGCATACCGTGTCTTCCAAGAATGATAATAATTTAAACCCTGCCAAAACATTTTAGGTTTAAGCAGGAGAGAAAGAAAACAGTACAATTGCTTTCAACCATTTTGGTTTTGATTAAGTGGTTCACTTATCTCTATAAAATTTTTTAAGAGAAGGGAATAGGAGTCTAAAATTCTAGGGTTTTATCTCAATCTTCTTATCTTCAGGTAAGTCTTATAACTCCCTTGGGTATATATCTGTCTTTGATAAAATAAGGAGTTAAACCAGATTCAACATGGAATAGTTTCCATTATAATTTTCTATGAGTCTATGTTAATTAAATATGAGTGAAATGGTCATTCAGCATTAGTAAAACTTTGATTGTCAAACTTTTTCCAAGTTAAAGAGATTGTATTTCAAGTGTCTGTGGTATGTGGGGTTTTACGCCAGGGGCGGGACAAGTGGGCTTGGATTAGTTTGGTTTTAGCTCCATACCTACATAATCTGGTAAGGGGCCCTGAGAACAAGTCTCTGGTGGGCAGATGAACAGATCTCTGTCTTAAATCTGGGACTTTGATGCTGCGATTTCCATCATTTGTCTTCCCCAGGAAGCTCCCTTCTGCTTTTTTAGCCTGAGGAACTTTAGAAAAGTTGCCAATATTTTTGGCAATTTCTAGTCTCTTGTCATTTAGACAAAGTTCCTGTCTTGAATCTCAACATTTGTATAGGAAATTTAAAATGGCAATATTCTATCCTGTGTTATTTAGTCATTTTACCATGTTTCCTTTAAAGGAAGTCTTAGTAACACTTGTAAAGTTGACTGCTCAGAAAGGAGGAACTGAAGGGCCTCCCAGCCAATCTCCTGATGTGATCCAGGGCTCCCTGTGCTAATGGATGATGTTGTAGAGAAGGATGGCCCCACATTCAAAAGTCATCCTATTTGAGATAGGACAGAGGTTGCATATAAATGCCATTTGCATTTGAAGAGGTTCGTGATTGGAACATCACATCCAAATAATGCTTTAAAGGTTTCGAAAAAGCGTATTTGAAAATGAGATTCATTTTGTTCACCTAATGGTTTTCTTAGCAGGCTAATGCAATGCTAAGATGACGTTTAATACTATAGATGAGCTTTCATATTTTCTTTTGTTGCACAATGAGAGCAATGTAACTCCAAAACTACAAGTAGGGTACCTTGCCTGAGTATCCAGGAAGTTAGAAGCAAAATTTAGGACTCAATCGTAGTAACTGACCCACTTCAGTTGCTTTACTCATATCTAATTTTTTTTATCTGCTTTATATAATTTAAGCCTTCTTTTTCAAAAGTGGGTAGGATAACAACTTGAATTAAATAAACAAAATGCTTATCAACTCTTATTCTGATAATATAAACCAGCAAAGAGAGAAGAAAACACTAAGATTCTAACACCTGTCTGTGAAAGTTTTTATATTTTAAGGAAAACAAGTCATTATTCTAATTATTAGTAGGATAAATGAAAGACACCAGACACAAAAGCATACAGTCAGCCGCTAAGATGTCATCCAAAGATCTCTGCCTCCCAGTATTCATGCCTCCTGTAATCACCTCCTGTTGACTTTAGAGTATCCTTGGTGACTTCTAGCCAACAAAATTAGGCAGAGGTGCAAGAATGTCACTTCCGATACTGGATTACAAAAAGACTGTGCCATCCACTTTGGTCACCTCATCCTTCTAGCTTGTTCTGAGGGAAGCCAGGTACCCATGTTGTGGGCTGCCCTAGAGAGGACCATGAGGCAAGGAACGGATGTCTCTGGCTAATAGTCATCAAGGAAAGCCTGTCAAAAGTCACAGAAGTGAACTAAGACACAGATCCCACGAACCTTGAAATGGATGCAGCCTCAGCAAAACACCTCACCACAGAGCGCCGGAGCCAGAGGCAGCCAGCTAAGCCACGCCTACATTCTACAGAGACTGTGAGATCACGGGGTCTTGTTTTAAGCCACTAAACCGAATAACACCAAAGTTTTCCAACAGATAAAAAGTGCAGTGATAGATAACAATGTGTGATGGCAATACAGTGTGTGATGCCATTTTATGTGAAATTACAAGGAAGTCAAAACTACACAGTGACTGAAAACAGAACAGTGGTTGCCTCCTTGTGGGGATGGGTGTTGACTTGAGTGAAAGAAATGGTCTATATCTTGATTTGAATGATGGTAACACCAGTAGATAGATAGATAGATGATAGATAGATAGATAGATAGATAGATAGATAGATAGATATAGATAGATGATAGATATAGATAGATGATATGTCAAAACGATTGAAGTGTCCATTTGAGGTCTATAAATTTTACCCTATGTAAATTATACTTCAATGGAGAAAAATAAAAGGGTCCAGGAGCATCATTGTTTGACCACCTGGGGGAGGTAAATTGGGACCCACTCAGGTGCTATAGATCGATCACATAGTTGGATCAAATTGAGAAGAAAAAATCGTTTTAAAAATTTTATATTTTTACAAGATGGACAGGCCAGAGATTCTAAAACAACATAGAACAATTATGTCAAACACATTAACAAACATTTTAAAACTTTACTTAAAATCTCTAAACAAATGGGGCTAGAGTACCCAGGTCAGGCTGACTTGTATTTTTGTTTTGCTTACTTTTTTTTTATTTTTAAAATAATCTCTATGCCCAACATGGGGCTGGACCTCAAGACCCTGAGATCAAGAGTCATATGCTCTCTGGCTAAGCCAGCCAGGCACCCCTTGAATTCTTGTTATTTTTGAAGTGGTTTTCTTTGTTTTACTAATATTATGTGGTTGCCAAAACAGTCTCTTTCATTTTGCCTCAACAATGTCAAAGTACAAAGATTTATTGTGAACTAAAGAACATTGCCCCCATTTTTTCAAAATTTAAAAAAGGGATTAAGGGGAGAAATGAACTAGAGGCCTTTGGACGAACTTGGGGAGAAAAAGACCTAGCATATTCCCGGCCAATCACCATAATACAGTACTTCCATCCATGAATAGATGAATTTGGAAAACTGTCACAGGAAAGCCTGGTAGAGCAAGGCTCAGACCACCTAATTCTCAGGAACCATTTATATGTTATAAGAAGGAAACATGGCAGAAAATAAGACATCCTTTGTCTTCCATTATGTCATAAAAATGTAAGTGCGTGCTTATCACTTTCCAGTATCTCCGGAGAGAGAAAATCTGACTTTCAGTGTACCAAGTGAGAAAGGAAAAGTTGAAATTGGATAATACTGGTGTCAATTTTCTTGGAAATATTACAGAAAGGCAGGTCACCATAAAAAAGAAAAGATGTCAAGGCTACATCCATAGTGCTTGTCTTTTCCCCACTTCTTCTTGTCTACCTACCCTGGATGAGAGGAATGTGGGAGACAGTGGTCTCCAGTCTCTGCCTAGACCTTTGGAACAATACAGCTAGTTCAGGTAAGATAATTCATCGTTAGATGGTTGAGAAGCTGTTCCAGGGAATATCTGATTGCTACTTAATGTTCCCTTGAAGAGGAAATAAAGAAGTTCCTATGGATGCCTCTGAGTTTAGAATCGTTTATTCTGACACTTACAAAAAATATTTATTACTTTGAGGGCCTGGCAGGGAGATTTTGGTCTAAGATTCTCATTTTAAAAGTAAAGTATTATAGTTAAGATTAGACCTTCCTCTGACCACCATCTGAACAGAACTTGGAATCTGGGAGAAACAGCCAATTTTATTGAACATGTTGAGAACACTACAAAGTTAGTAGAAAATGGGGGGGGGGGTGCCTAGCTGGTTCAGTGACTCTTAATCTCAGAGTCTTGAGTTTGAGCCCCACAATGGGTGTTGAGCTTACTTAAATGAAGGAATAAATAAATAAATAAACAAACAAACAAATAAATAAATTTTAAAAACAAAGTTAGTAGAAGGTGACAACAAAATAGTTTTCCTGGTACATGCCCATATGCCTACTAGGAATATTACTAGCCCTTCAGTTTTCATGTTTTTGTTTTTGTAAATGTTTGGGTAGGACCCTTGCTTTAGGGTTGTTTAGAGGAGGAAGAATCTGGCATAACCGTACATAGGTAGGTTCAAGTTAAGACTACACTTTACCAGTTAGGAACGTGAGTAACTTATAACATTGAAAGGCAAACACAAATATGATGCTTGAAAACAACACAAGAAAAGAACCAATTGTTGTGTTGGCATCGGCTAAACAGTTTAGTGAACACTACATAGTAGCTCATTGATGGAAACCTCCTCTAGTGACAGGAGGGCTTGGGAAACCATGTAGGCTGAAAAGTAAAGACAAGTCAAGAATAATAAATCTTGAGTAAGTAAAAAGAATGAATAGATAGTTGATAATCAATAAGATAAATTAATAACAAATAAATCAATGAAAGTTGAAGTAAATAATTTAGTGCCTATAGGGAACTGGTGGGAAAAGCTGCTTTTCCAGTCCTGAGCTGGTTGATAGGCCTTTGAGCCAGGGGGTGGGTATGCTGCTTCCCCAAGCTGGTGTTGAGGGACAGTCCTCCTAAGTGTGTGGGAGAAAAGAAGGCTGATGGGGCAGTGAATCAGGGGATGATGTGGAGATAATGACACATGTCAGCCCACTCACACCTGTAAACCTTCCTGCTTGAGCAATGCCCTTTGAACAGACAGATGCACCCAGTGAGCTCCTGGGACAGGAGAATGTCTAAGAGAAACTACAGCCTCACCCAGTGGGAGGAGGGAGTCTCTGAGGGAGACTGAAGTGAAGTATTATGGGATGCATCACAATGACAGGGACTAACATTTGACCCTGAGTCAGGGCTTTGTTATACTGCTTTTGGCCAGTTCCTGGAAGAAGTTATCACCCGTACAATGGGGTTTTGTTTTTTGTGTGGAAATCACCATTCCTTCCAGTCCAGTGAGAAGTCACTGGAAGACCACTTCCCCCCTTAAAAAAGGCCTGTTTTAAGAAGATAATTGGAAGAGTGTCTGAAGAGTTTAGTGAAAGGAGAGTAAAACCATTTTAATAGTTCTTGAATCATTAATTAATAAAGACAGACTAAAAGGAGGCTTTCAGAGCCTGGCACATTCTAACTGGATTGGATGATTGTCATGGTTTCATTTATATTGGATAATTCTGAATTTGAGAAATGTAGAAATATCTGAATTTTGTGTGATTGTTGCCAGTGTTATAGTGAAAAGCCACCTGTCTGTGGATGGGAGTGAGTTTTCTCTCTTTCAATTACTCTGGGTAGAAATTAATCCTTGAGTGTCAACTGAGGACCTGACAGGCCCAACATAACAAACAGGAAGGGACACTTCTCTACCTTGGGAGGCCAGGGTCATTTTGGTCTAAACGAGGTTCTCTTAGCTGCCTGGAGCATTTTCATGGCAGTGGAGATAGAGCTGGGAGATGTACTTGCCATGGGAAGACAGGAGAGGAGGGAGGCAGACAGGGATTCTGGGATGGCTCTTGTCCTGGGCAGCAACACAATATGATAGGTCCTCCTCCCCCTCCTCCCCCTCTCCCTCCTCCCCCTCCTCCTTTCTTCTCCTTCTTTTCTTCTTCTTTCCTTCTTCTTCTCTTCTTCTTCTTCTTCTCTTCTTCTTCTTCTCTTCTTCTTTTCTTCTTCTTCTTTTCTTCTTCTTCTCCTCCTCCTCTTTCTCCTCCTCTTCCCTTCCCCTCCTCTTCCTCCTTCTCCTTCTTCCTCCGTTTCCTCTTCTTCAATGTTATAGGCTATTCTTGATTTCAAGTGTCTATTACTCCCAGCAGTCTTTTTTTCACTTTTTAAAAAGATTTTATTTATTTATTTATTTAAAAAAAAAGAAAGAAAGAGAGAGAGAACATTAGTATTTGGAGGGGAGGGGTAGAGGGAGAAGCAGCCTCCCCGCTGATCATGGAGCCCTACATGGGGCTCGATCCCAGGACCCTGGGGATCATGATCTGAGTTGAAGGCACATGCTTAACCGACTGAGCCACCCAGGCGCCCAATCCAGCAGTCTTTTTAAATGACCAAAAAGTCAAGGCTGTTCTCAGTGGCAATCTGGGAAATTAGCGGAAGGCCTCTAGTCATACTGTGGAAAGGTGATACAGGAAAGTCCTCTCCTGAAACCTGAGTGACAGTAGCACAGGTGTTTACTCCTGGAGGAAAATGACCGCTTGGTTCCCAAGTATGAGGAAGGAGTCTCTCTGAAAGAGCAAGTGGGTAGATTAAGGAGAGCTAATTTTCAAAAATAAAGTCTGCAAGGGCCCCTGACATCTGAGTACACACTTGTACAGTATTCCTCACTGCTGATCTAACAGGTAATTTGCCCAATTACTGCTTATTACTGTGACCGTCTATTCTAAGCCGTATTCTCTAAGTGCTTCTGATACTGTATCATGGCTGAGCTGATGCTATGTCTTCAGAAGGACTATTCAAGACCAATCTTTTACTTGGATTTAGTTTAAGCTTCTTTTCATAAATTTCTCTTTCTTTACTAGCAGTTTCATTCCAAACATCATACAGTCGCCCTGGTTGTATTTTATAGGCATGTTTGGGGAGACCCACACTTGCCATGTCACCGCCCACATAAGCCACAGAGGCGAGGAAGTGTGTGAGACCAGCACCTGCTGGCACTGCGTTGTGCAAGGCAGGCTTCTCAGTGGGCCAGGGGTGAGCTCCCGCCCCTTAAGGTCATTACTCTTTCTGTGGCCAGAGCTTCCGCCTCAGTACAGACAACTCTTCTTAATAATCTTAGGTTTGCTTTCTATTGACAATTTTAGAATTTACCTGGATTCCTGAAGTTTTGTACTTCAGCCTAAAATCACTTCCCACTTTGATCCTTTATTATTGCTGCTCTTACCCTTCAAACTAAGAAAGTAACAAGCGAAAATAAGACGTTTCTTTCCTATTTTTGTATGTTATCCTTTTAAGAGTGACTTCCAACTGCTTTGGCAGTTTGGGAAACAGGGAATTAAAATAACGACATTTCAGAATAACTCTTTATGCTTTCTGATGTCTCATGATGATTTAAAGTGAACCGTATAGAAGGATTCAGTTCTCGGTCTACTCAAACTGAGGCTCCTATTTTAAATAGATTTTCAACAAACTCATTTTATATTATAATTAAATAGGAAAAATAAAAGCAATTTTTATTTATTCTCAAGTCACATTTATATTATAATTATAACTGCCTATGATGATTCTTCTAAACTATAAAAATGCATTTTTCATTAGAACCGAATCTAGTCTCCTCATGATGGACAAGCACATGCTATGGCAAACAGGGCATGCCGACTCAGAAACTAAAACTACACCCAGTTATTCAGTATTGGTCTTGCACCGAAATTTGCAATATAGATGGAAAATATCCCCAATATGCTTTCTTACAGGATTTCTGGAGTAGACTCCTATCACGTTTATTTTGTAGAAGCTAAACATGGAAGCTCAGAGTAACTGTTCCATAGTCAGTAAGCTTAGGAATCTCCTCAATCACACAGTACAGCTGAAAAACCAGATAATAGCTCTCTTAGAGTTTTCGTCATAGGGATGACAGTAATAAACAGGTCAGACTCAGTCTAGTAGATAGAATTGAAATCATTGCAAAGTAGGGCTACTTAGAACAAAGAAAAACATTCCGAAGACTTTTATTCCCTAAGTATTAACAGAAAGCTGTGTGAAGACATAAACAGGTTACGAATGAAATTAATGAGTTCATTAACTCACCAAAAGTGATGATTGTGTAACTGTAGTTAGTAACCATTTTTACAGATTAAGTAGAAAGTTCTTCATCTTTTCCAGGATGAAATTCAACTCCTCAGCCTCGTTTGTTATAAGCCTGTCTTTCTAACCTAATTCCCAGTCATAGAACTTCTGAACACTAGGGTTTCTGAAGAAACTCCCTGTTTCCCTGACGGAAGAAGCTGTTACAAGGCTCTCTCGTGCGTCAGTGGTGCTGCTGCCTTGGTCTGGAACACGCTCCTGCCCTCTCCTTTTCTCTGTTGGTTCTTATCTCAAGCATTAGTTCTCAGTTCTGGAGGCTAAGGGTCCAAAATTAAGGTGTTGGTCTATTTGATTTCTGATGAGAATTCTTTCTGGTTTGCAAACAGCTACCTTCTCACTGTGTCCACGCATAGGGCAGAGAGAGACAAAGACAGAGCAAGAGGAGGGGAGCTCTTCTCATAAGGACCCTAATTCCAACAGATCAGGGCCCTACCGTCATAACCCTGCTCATGTTCATTACCTCCGTAGAGGCCCTACCTCCAAATGCAGTTGTAGGGAGGTTAGGTCTTCAACATAAGAATTTTGAAAGGACACAGTTCAATCCATGGCATCATCTATGTTACAGGAAAGCCATGATTCATTTGTGTTTCTTTTTTTTTTTTTTTAAAGATTTTATTCATTTATTTGAGGGAGACAGCCAGCGAGAGAGGGAACACAAGCAGGGGAAGTGGGAGAGGAAGAAGCAGGCTCCCAGCAGAGAAGCCTGATGTGGGGCTCGATTCCAGAACACCGGGATCATACCCTGAGCCAAAGGCAGACGCTAAACGACTGCGCCACCCAGGCGCCCCTCATTTGTGTTTCTAAAGGCTGGCTGGGGCCAGAGGTATCTTTGAGAGACTTTCCCTTCTTGGGTGGGGTGAAAATAATTGGAATGGAGAGACTGGGAAAGCTCTTTCATGCAGAGGCCTCCAGAGGTGAGACACGATTTTTGATGGGTACCTTGAATGCCTCAGAGATGGGACTGGATGCCGAACTTACTGTCCAAATCTTAAGACGCTGTGAGTTTCAGGGAAGCCTCAGACGTCAGTCAACCAGCCTACTGGGATGACCAGAGCAGGATGAATGAAGGCCATGGCACCTTCCCTGATTAATCTGGACTATTTGAGGATTCTGAGGTTGGAATTTACACATGGACTTCGAGGAGCAGCAACACATCTAAGAAGGAGTTCCTTCTGAATCTGCCAAGTCGGGGCTTGGAGGACACAAAATTTCATCTAGAGAGAAATAAAGGAAAGTGCCTAGGTGTTGTTGTAAGTGACTTCTCTATCAAAACATTCACCATGTTGGGCTATAATGGCTGCCTTTATTCCCTCCTCGACTTTGGGTAACTTGGGGCAGGAACTGGGTTTTGTACATACTCTTTCCTCTAGCCCTTCACTCAATGCCTGGACAACTGAGCCTTGATAGGTGTTTGTTGAGTGATATTGAATTGCAAGCCTCATTTTATTTTTTTTAAAAGATTTTATTCATTTATTTGGCAGAGAGACAGCCAGCGAGAGAGGGAACACGGGGGGTGGGGGGGGGGGGGAGGAAGAAGCAGGCTCCCAGTGGAGGAGCCCGATGTGGGGCTCTATCCGAGGACCCCAGGATCACTCCCTGAGCTGAAGGCAGACGCCTAACGACTGAGCCACCCAGGCGCCCCTGCAAGCCTCATTTTAGAGTAGAGGGTTTTGTGTGATAGATTTTCCTTGGAGCAAACTGAAAAATGGCACCTTAGTACAATTACTATGTAATTACTAAATCAACAATTTACATACGAGAACAAATTCTTTCTAAGAAGCTTCATCTAAGGTCACAAAATTGGCAGTAAAGAAAGCTCTGAATGTAATCACTCATATTTGAGGTACTTAAATTGGCCAGATATCAGCATTTCTTCTACTTGGTTTTAACTTCTGGTTATTTATGGCGCTTGGGATAATTCTCCCTCCGTCCTTTATCTTACCAGATTAGTCAGATTTGGAAAGAATATATAAATGTATTAACCAAGAGACACCGCCCAGCATTCGATCAGGAGCTGAAGGGAGGCTCCGCTGATCCACTCACAAAGGTGTTCCTGGCACCCCGGAGCGCCCGTGTTGAGACAGGGTTCCCTGCAGGCGGACTTGGGTCCTGCAGCGGGATGCGCACGCAGCGCGGGTAAGGGGTACGCCCCGGGACAATCTGGGAGGCCCGGGCCGGCGGACCGAGGGCGGGGCGGGAGCGCCGCGGGGCAGACGAGGGGCGTGGGAAAGCCGGCAGAGGGTGGGGCTGGGACCGCTTTCGCGAGAGCCAGCGCTCGGCGCGGCCCCGGGGGAGCGGAGAGGCAGGCTAGGGCAGCTCCTCGGCTCCCCGCGTGATAAAACTTGAGAAATAACCAGGAGGGGCGGCTCGGCGTCTCCTGGGTCCAATCCCGTCTCAGGAGCGAACGCGCTCCCGGGCAGGCGAGCCCGACCGAGGCCAAGGAGACTTAAAGAGGAGTGGCAGCGAGGCACGCCCGCACCGCGCGCTCCGCTGCACCTTCGTGGGCTCTCGCCTCCGGCCTCCCGCCCGGCGCGCGCGTCCCCCCGCCCGCCCTGCGCTCCGATGGCCACCGCCGAGCTTCGGGTGCCCCTGCGCGGAACCCTCTGCAGGCTGCTGCTGACCGTCGCGGTGAGTGGAAGCCCGGGCGGGAGCCGGGATGGGGAAGAGCTGGACCCGCCCTGGTCCCGCGGGGAAACCGGGGCGAAGCGGACAGAGAGCTGACGGCCCCGCTCAGTCCTCCCGGGCAGGACAAGTCAAATTTGGGCCCGGACGGGTGAGAGCAGAAAGCACACCTTGGAGGGACGACTCGGGACTGACTTTTGTTTGGGACATCGCGTCCGACTGTTTGAATTACGAGTGGCGCGCGTGGCTGCGCGGTCCCGGGCCTTCGCGGGCGCCTGGGGCTGGCCGTCTTCCCCTGGCTCCCGGGGCTAGCGGTGATGATTGGGGCACGTCTGGGTGGAAAGGGACGAACCGTACTTGGTCAGGTGTTTCAGGATCCCTGAGTGAGTAAAGCAGACGTGAGAGGAGGTTCGAGAGGCTGCCCCACCCCACAGTCGCCTGTAATGGGGACGTTAATGAGTGGAGGGGCTTGGAGTGGTACCCCAGGGTCTCCGCGTGGAATTAACTCTGAACACCGGCTTCCCGAGTTTGCTTCTGTTAAAGGTCATTCGGAGCTCACCCAGGAGTCCCCTGGCCCCGGGGCGAAGTGTGCCTGAGGCGCAAGCGCTTGGGAAGGCTGGATCCCGACTGGAGTTGGGGCCGGTGGTGTGAAGCGGGAGAGGGGGGCTGTTGGGGTGGAGCAGAGAGGATAGAGTCCAGGTGGGTGGAGGGGTGGGATAGGCGTGGATTTGGGTGGTACTTTGTCCCGCTCCGGGAAGGAGGGCGCAAGCCCGGAGCCCAGCTTCGGGTCTTCTGTGCCCTGGAAGCCCGCCACTCAGGATGAGATTCTCCTGGAGAGGAAATTAGGGACAATTCTCCGAGAATTTGGGAGACACACAAAGAAAAATCTGGAACTCTGACGGCGCGATTACGCTTGGAGCTTCAGTCTAGACCCGGGCTGCGCTCGGGAAGTGCTGTGGAGAGGAGCCGCACACCCGCATCCCGGCATCAAAGGATGGGCTTGGGGGTCCGGTGCGGGAAGGACCTGCCTAACTCGGCATAGGTCGGCTCTGGCTACACGTATTTCTCTGCCTCCAAGCAGGGCTAGTGGATGGATCAAAGCTTTGTCTTCTCTTTGAATCAGCGAGTTATAAATATTGGGTTGGTATGTATGATCTAAGATATGTTTATGGACAATGAATTGTACAAATGAGGGCGTTGATCTGTTAGGCAGCTGTTCCAACAAAATGAGCTGATGAAGTGACTCTTTACAAATGGGAACTGGCCTCCCAAGTGTGCTCTTTTGTGATAAATTTGGAAGAGTTTCCAGTTTTTATGTTTAAAAGCATGGATTTAAGTGTTCTGAGTTTTCTCTGCGAAAGGGATTGGAGAATGGGGAGAAGAAACTGCCGAGGTGCCTTGCTCCCAAGATCTCCCGTGTATTCGCTGGAGGGAAGGGTGTGGAATTCAAGCAATTGTCACGGTGACAGGAATGGTGCTGCAGGTGTTGGGGTGTGGCAACGCAAGAAAGTGCGTGTTAGTCCAAATGGAGATCGTGTCAGCTCTAGTATTTGACGTACTTGTTTAGGATTATTTCAAAAAAGAATTTTCTAAAGTTTAGACTAAATGGGTTATCTGGAGACTTGAGTACTGGAGAGTGTACATAGAATAATTTCTTTCATCCAGAATCCCCAGTGCACACATCCCTTCAGTTTCTGCCCTGATGGGTAAATGAAGATCTCTATTGACCATCTACTGTTTGTATTTCCCTTTGACTCATAGGACTCTCAGCTTTCTCAGTATAGTATTAATGGCATAACACTTTAGAGACACAGTTTTCATTTTATAGATACTTTAATGGATCTCTCAAGAACAATTCCTTGTTTGAAGTGAGAGCTCTTCAAAGCCAGTCTTTAACACAAAACTGAGACTTTTAACAGGTTAGCCTTCCCACTCAGCTGTCCCATAAGCTGAGGCACCTTCCCATTTGCACCCTTCTCCTGCATCTGCATCCCATTCAGAGCTCTCTGTCCCATAAGCTGAGGCACCTTCCCATTTGCACCCTTCTCCTGCATCTGCATCCCATTCAGAGCTCTCTGTCCTCCTCTAAACTACTGCCACAAAATAAATTCCTAATGATCCCCCCAACACACAAAGAAAAGAGAAGAAAAAGAAAAAAAGAAAAGAGCAGAGGGGTGGGGTGGGGACTAGAAAGTAAACATATCAGACCATCCCCTGCTGTTGAAAGTGCTGAATGTCTCTTAAAATGTTTTTTCTCTCAATGTAACAAAAATTGAAAACAAATTTGCATTAGCTCAGTTGCTCAGCTGTCCTGCCACATTACAAATAACAGCGCCTTTCCACTATGTGTTTACTATTGTTCACCATACCAAAACCACTTTGGGAGTTGTTATCTATTATATATTTTAAGTAGTATGTTCTTGGGCACAGTGAATCTTTCATTTTGCTAAAAGAACTCTAAAGAAGGAATTACAATACTGTTTTCCTTTCTAGCATAACATACTGCTTGCCCTTGGAGGATGTGAATCCTGCCTGCCCCCATGCTGACAAATGGGCATTCTATCTTTTTAGATTTTATAGCATTAATTAACAAGAATAATGTGATTCCTTTAGCAGACTTTTTGTTGTTGTTACCTTTGACATATTCGTCTTTTCAAAATAAGAGTACAATAATTTCTATTAATTTTTGCATTAGTGACAAAAAGGCTAAGGCAAACAAATGAGAACTGGTTCATTTTATAACCAGGATCCTAAGAAAGTCAGAGTTTTGGTGTACATTTGATGGGTGCATTATCAGCTAGCCTTTTAAAAGGAGATTGCTGATGTTTGTATTGAGGTTCAGCCAGATCCTGAAACACCTTCTGAAGCACTAAATATATGTAAACCTATGCACATTTTTTGGTCCTGCTGTAATCCCCTTAGCAGTTAGCATTCCATATATGGAATCCGTGGCCTTCTGCGGTTAATCATGCTTTCCATTTAACTAGGATTCCTGTCTTACAAAGAGTTTGGCTAGAAAGAAACTAATTAGCACGATTTAAGTACTGAGAGTACAGAGAGGTACGTCTTTTTATTTACCTTTGAGCTGGTAAGAGTTTGAAAGGTAATATTTCCATTTTGCAGAAGGCAAGTGTCTGTAGGAGAAATGTCAGATTTAAAATTTCATAACTGTTGTGCTCAGGTAAGAAGAACCTATTTATTTTTCAAACTTTCCATAAATTTCCATTGTTTAGCTTTTTTCCCCTCTGTTGAAAAAGGATGTCATTTTAGAAAGCCTATGTGTGTATTCACAGTAAAACTGTACACAAGAGAAAAGTAAAACAATTTCAGATAACCCCTCTCATTTTCACTCTCCTTTAGGCATTAGATTTTCTTAACAGAATTTAATTATTTGTAATAAGCTTTCTATCACACAATTAATAAAATTTGAATAATACTGTAAAACGAAATAAAGTAATTAGTTTTTCCCAGACCACATGGACAGTACTTTATGTTATTTTCTAAAACTCAATTTGCTACATTTTAATTTAAAGTTCTACAGGTCTAGGCTTTATAAATCAGATATTTAAAGTTGACCTGGAGGATTTTCCATTCAAAGAGAGTCTTTTATAACTAAAATAGTCAATCCATAATTCATTAACCTTAATATTATTTTTGGATTTTTTTTTATTGGGCATTCTTCTATACATAAATTATTTTTAAAATAACCTTTAAAGGTCATTAATTCACCATTGTTAATCTAATGGTGCCTTTACATTTTTATTTTATTTTCAATAATATAGCCAGTCTCTACGAATAGAATAATAAATTACAGTTTCAAGAAGCATGACATAACTGAAATCTATATATGAATATGTTCAAAAATTATATTAATGAATTAATTGTGCATTATTTCTAATGATGTACTATATAACAATGAAAATGAACTACTGCTGTATGCTCAGCATGGATAAATTTAACAAACATAATTTGAGCAAAGACTGCGTATATGTAAAAGCCAAAAATTGGCAAAATAAACCTGTATCTTTAAGGACACGTATACATGAGGTAAAATTAAGCAGAGGCAGGGAAGTAAATGATTAGCACAAAAATTATCCATTAGTTTTAGGGGTTGTGGGAAGGAAGAAAATGCACCTGAGGAGAGGTATATAGAAACTTTGAAAATAGCAGTAATATTTTATTTCTTAACTTTGAAGGTGAGCACCCTAGTGTTCATTTTATTATTTTTTAAAATACACGTATATATGCTATATGTATATATAGAGCCTTTTGTATTTATATCTTGCAAAGGACATTAAAAGAAACGAGCAATGCAGAGGATCAACAAAACTAAAAGCAATTCTTTGAAAGTGTACATAAACCCTGCTATGGTTGAGCAAGTAAGAAATAAAGAAGGCACAGATAAAGCAATATCAGAAATAAAAAGAGGCATATTCATAGAGAGAACAGATGTTTTAGATAAACAGATAATAATATTAATGTATTACTTCAGTTAATTTGAAAACAGACAGAATGAGCAGTTCCCTACAAAATACAAATTATCAACTGGCTCAAGGAGGTATACAAAACCTAAATAGACTTAAAACCATTAAAGATACTGAATTAAAAGTCAAAATGTCTTGACACAAAGACACCTTCATATCCATCAAGCCCAGGACTGTGGTAGGTAAATTCTTGCATAGTTATATGGAATACATAATTTCTCTCCTATATAAATTGTCTCAAAGAACAGAAAAAAGTGGAATTGTTTTTAACTCATTTTATAAGGATTGTATGATACTGAAGAGTAGTGGACAGATCTCACTTACAGGCATATATTTGAAACACTAAAATAAAGGGACAGAGAGAGAGGGACAGAGAATCTTAAGCAAGCTTCACGCCCAGCACAGAGCCCAATGCATAACATACTGAAGCATACCTAACAAAAATAAATGAATGAAAAAAGACAGAAAGAAAGAATGGAAAAGAGAAGAAAGGGAAGGAAGAGAAGGAAGGGAGGAAGGAAGGAAGGGAGGAGGAAGGAAGGAAGGAAGGAAGGAAGGAAGGAAGGAAGGAAGGAAGGAAGGAAGGAAGAAACTAACCCTTAATGAATGATGAAATGTAAAAGCATTATCTTTAAAGTTAGAAACAAATCCACAGTGGTCACTATAGCTGTTCCAATGCAGCATTCTACTGGACGTCTTAACAAGCACATGCCTCAGATAAAATATGTAATAGCAATAATGAAAGAGATTAAGGATTTAAAGAAAGAAATCTGATTGCCATTTGCCAGCTAGAGAATTAGCTACCAGGGAGATCCTACACTATCTTCACAAACTACTAGAACTATTAAAAGTAAGCAAGTTTCCTGGATAAAAAACATAGAAAGATTTTTCATGGAATTGGTCAGCTGACCATAAGAATTTTCTGAAAGAGTAGGAGACGAACAAAGCAAACACTATTTATTTATTTATTTATTTATTTATAAAGATTTTATTTATTTATTTAACAGAGACAGCAAGAGAGGGAACCCAAGCAAGGGGACTGGGAGAGGGAGAAGCAGACATTCCACTGATCTGGGAGCCCAAGGGGGGCTTGATCCCAGGACGCTGGGATCATGACCTGAGCCGAAGGCACACACTTAACTGAGTGAACCACCCAGGCACCCAAGCAAACATAATTTAAAGGAAGATGATAGGGATTGGGGCCACCATAACAAGTACTACAATTTATAATAAAGCTATATTAATTAAAACTATATAGTGTTGGTGTAGAAATAAACACATATACTGATGAAATAATGCAGAGGGCTCAGAAATAGATTCTGTATTTGGGGTCCATGCATATGATGTATGCAGCATTATCACTGTGAGTTAAGAAGGGAAGAGTAGCTCAGTGATGGTTCTATATGGTTGTCTATCCATATGGCAAAGGATAAGATTAGATATCTACAGTGAATCACACATAAAATACATTCCATATGAGTAAAAGATTAAAACATTGGAAGTAACTTTGAAAGTTTTATAAGAAAATACCAGATAATATGTTTATGACAGGGTAGAGGGGGAGATATTAATACACGAAGTATAAGCTAGAAGAAATGTTTAATGAAATTGACTACTTAAAAAAATTAAAGGAGGGGCCCCTGGGTGGCTCAGTCGGTTGAACGTCCTATTCTCGGTTTCAGCTCAGATCGTGATCTCATCGATTGTGAGATCAAGCCCCCAGTTGGGCTCCACACTCAGTGGGGCGGGAGGGGGGTGTCCGTTTGAAGATTCTCTCCTTTTACCCCTCTCATGAGCTCCCTCTCAAATAAACAAAATCTTTTAAAAAGAAAACTAAAGGAAATGCTTAATAAATTTGACTACTTTAAAACTGAAGCACCGTTTATCAGAAAGATACCACTAAAAGAGTACAAAAGCAACCTACATAAGCCTACAAGTAAAATATAATTAAAAAAAAGACAATACATGAAATGATTACATGAGAGGAATGGATACTTTACAGAAGGTAAATGGCAAATTAACACAAGAAACGATACTTAATCTCACTAGAAATTAAGGAAATGCACATTAAAGTGACAGTTATAGAATTGGCAAAAATTGGAAAAGCCAATTAATTGTAGTAGAGGATACGAGAAACAGAGGGATCTAATATTCTGGCAACATTAATATAAATTGATGTTAGTATTTTGGACAGCAACTTGGCAATAGTTAATCAAATTGGAGTAATGTATTTCCGTCCTAATATTCTGCACCTGCAAAGCTGTTTATTACAGTGTCATTTGTAATAGAGAAAATGGAAAACAAGAATACAGTCTAAATGACTATTATAGGGAAATGAGCAAAAATAAACTGGTGTAGTTATAGAAAAATCTTAAATATATTTTAAGTGAAAAGTGCAAGTTGCAAAAGGATGCATAAAGACACAATGTCCGTTTATATTTTATAGGCACATACATACATAATAAAAGTACAAAAACCTGCAGAGGAAGTTTAAATGCCAACTTAGAAAAAACCCTTCCTTGAAGAAGAGAAATGGAAATGGAGTAGAGCAAAGCCAATATGTGTAAATTTTAATTTAAAAAAATAAAGCAATGGGGAACCTGGCTGGCTCTGTTGGAAGAGCATGAAACTCTTGATCTCGGAGTCATGAGTTCAAGCCCCCTGTTGGATGTAGAGGTTACTAAAAAAAATAAACTTCAAAAAAAAAAAGAAGCAAAAATTAAAAAATTAATTTAAAAATCTGGATAGGTACATACACATTTATTATAGTATGTTCTGTTTGATTTAAATACTTCATATTTAACTTCAAATATTTTTTAAAGAGTTGTGATTAAAATATATTGAACATGGCTTTCTTTTGATGGTCAGAAATACCAACTATAGAGTTCAAACATAGTTGGACCAATAGGTGCATTATTAAATAAAACCATTTTTCACCCATGGTGACAACTGTATTCTTAGGGACAATATTCACTTGAGCATACATAATATGGTTGAATTATTTTTAAGAGTAAACAACTTATTGCTTTATTGTCACAGCAATCTGATTATGACTGTGACAATGACTTTTTTTGCTTATTATATTTAAATTAAACAACACTATTAAATGTTGACCCTATTTTTGAGTTGTTTTACTGAACTAATTCAAGCAACGGTAAGATCTTACATTGCAGTTATACTGCAGTAACATATTGATGTAAATTGTGCATATTGTACGTGCATATGTATTTATAGTTTGAAAAGTTACCACCATGACTTAAAGTCTTTTAATTTTGTGAAGGAATTTGTTTTACATTTGATTATATCAGAACTGAAATGCTTCTTTGTTGTTATCCAATTTTGTCTTGCTGAAATTACTTATGTGAATTTGTAAATTGGGAAGAGCTTCTCACCGCCAATGTGTGGAGGTTGATGGCCAATTTCCACTCTTTCGTTATTGAAAGTAATGCTGCTGTGAATATTCATGTACAAATTTTTGTGTGGATGTAGATTTTCACTTCTTAGGGGTAGGAGTGAAATTGCTAGATTATATGTTAAGCATATGATTAACTTTTTAAGAAACTGCCAAACTATGTTCCAAATTTGCTGCGCCATTTTATGTTTCCACCAGCAATGCATGAGGGTTCCAGTTTTTCTACGTCTTTGGCAACTCTTGTTATTTTTCTTTCTTGTTTCTTTCAGCCATCCTAGTGGGTATCTGACTGTGGTTTAAGTTTGCATGACTGTAGTGCCCAGTGATGTTGGGCATCTTTTCATCCACTAATTGACTGCTTGTATATCTTCTCTGGATAACAGTTACTCAAATCCTTTGCCCATTTTTTTGTGGTGTTCGTCTTTTTATTGAGTTGTAAAAGTTTTTAATATTTTTTGATATGTCCTTCATTGCTATCTGATTAGAAAACATTTTCTCCCATTCTGTAGGTTGTAATTTCGCTTTCTGTGGCATCTTTTAAATAGCAAAAGTTTTAAATTTGATGAAGTCCTATTAATTTTTCTTTTATCATTTGTGCTTCTGGTGTTATAAGACATCATTGCCTAATCCAAGATCATAAAGATTTATTTTCGGTTTTCCTCTAAATGTAGTTCTTTAGGTCTGTGATCCACTTTGAGGTAATTTTATATATGGTATGAGGTAAGGGTACAAATTCATTTTTTAATGGAATATTTAATTGTCTCAGCACCCTTTGGTGAAAAGACTATTTCTTTCCCTTGAACTTTCTGAAACCTTTGCCCAAAATTGGCTAACCACAATTGTAAAGGCTAATTTATAGGATTTCAGTTCTATTCCATTTGTCTATATGTTTATCCTTATGCCAGCACCACTCTGTGGATTATTGTATCTCTGTAGTAAATTTTGAAATTGGGAAATGTAAGTCCTACAACTTTGGTGTTTTTCAAGTTTATTTGAGTCTTTGGGTCCCTTGCATTTCTACAAAGATTAATTTTTAAGTTCTGAAAAAAAAGCTTTTTGGGATTTCAATAGAGATTGCATTGACTCTGGTGAACTTTGGAAATTGATCTTCTGATCCATGAAGATTGAACATCTATTGTGAATGGAAGTAGTTGCTTGCTTTTATTTTCAGATTCTTTATTGCTAGTAGATAGGAATACAGTCGGCTTTTGTATGTTGATCTTGTATCTTGCAACCTTGC